>NW_017728943.1:57092841-57147892 GCF_001723895.1 Crocodylus porosus | reverse complement strand
AGAGACACTAACTACTTACTCTAAGTCGTCTACTTGTGCCAACTCGGCGAACCTCGAGGGCGGCTAAGAGCTACCTCAATCCCGCCCCACAAGCCGCGCGCTCGCACAACTCCGCAAAGCCCGCGGCTCCCCTAAGCAGTGCCGGAGCCGCTAGCCCGGCATTTTGCCACACTACCTAAATTGCAAGGGGACTTAACAGTTTTTGTAGGTGATCATGGAGTAAATTTCTAATTCTATGGTTATTTCATGGCAGCCCTGTCCCTTGGCACTGATTGGTGGAGAAGGGGTGAGGGAGTGGCTGCCATTTGGAATGCTGGCTGCCCTTGGTGTGACCCCACCCCTCAGTGCTGATAGGCAGAGAGGCCCTGGTGGGGGGAGGATAGATGAGAGGAAAGTAATAATCTTGTCTGCCACCCTTCATGCCTCCCCACCAGCTGGCACCTTCCCCTCCCTGCTGTGAGCCTGGATGCCAATGAGGCTCACTGTGAGCCCAGCAGCTGATAAGGGGAGCTAGCACTTTATTTTCACTGAGTTTTTATTTTTGTTGATTTCTCAGATTTCATGGACAATTCCAGGTTTCATGGTTTCCACGGAACTGCAAATTAAGTATGTCCCTAGTTATAACAAAAGAAGAGAGGACTTTATCATGACCCAGAGGAGAGATTGGGCTGTATGACCCCTCTCTACCTATCATACTTAAGGCATGATTAACCAGTTAATCATACCTTAAGTTGTGACCCAGCTACACATTTAACCATTTAATGGTGTGATAAACAAGCAATAAACTACAAAGTTAGTCCACATAAGGTTCAGAGCTCGCAGTAGGGGCAGAGGTGGAAATGCCACCACTGCTGCAAGCCATGTCAGCTGCTGGGCTTGCAGTGTGGGCAGCCACAGTGGCTGCTGGCTTAATGTGGGGGCACTATTTTATCCCTGCTGTGAGCCCCACAGTTCATGAGGTTCACAGTGGTGGCAGCATTCCTGGTGCTGTCCCTGCTGTGAGCTCCATGGCTCACAGAGGTGACCGTGTTCTTCCTGTTGCAAGTCCTGCCACCAACATAGTCTGTGGGGCTCACAGTGGGAGCATTGAATGGACTGCTGCCCCAGTTGTGAGCCCTGTCAGTTGTAAGCTAACATGCTATCGGTGAGAGTTGATTCAGAGAAGCCCAGGATCCTGATCCCAGGCTCCCCCTGTACTGATGATAAGGTGCAGTGGGATCTAATGCATGATCCCACAATTGTGCCTCCTGCCATGTACATGTGGCATGGCAGGAGGCATGTTTGTGTGGATTGTGCATTAGATCTGATTGTGCATTTACCTGCATGTGTAGAGGGGCCCTAAGTGGAGGAGAGGTTTTAGAAGTACTAATAGAGCAAGAAGCAGCAAGATTTGAATTCAGTCTGGATGTGTGAGCAAGAGAGAAGGGAGTGCAAAATAATCTTCAGGTTACATTTCTGAATGACAGGCATGTTGCTGAAATGTAGGGGGATGAGAATGTAAGGTGTGGAGAGGGTTTGGGAGGAAATATGAGGATGATTTGTTATGTCCATGATGAGATTAAACTGAAAGTAATATATCCATGTAGATATGATTCCCTTCTGTGGGCCACCCACATCACTCAATTATGCCATATTAGAAGAGGGGAGAGAGAAGTTTCCATTATGTTGTTTCTTGTCCTGTGTGACTAGGGGGGTGTAACATGGAACCCTAACCCTGTTACCAAGAAACAGGGTAGTCCCTTTAAATCTAGAACCTTCTGGGCATGGCTGGCCAGTCAAGTAGGGGTTAAGAATCAAGCCCTGACATCTGGTCAGGTGACAGGAAGGGGAAGGCCAGAACCATATAAACTGCTAGTGGAGAAGACCAGAGAGGGGGACTCCTGATGATTATGGTGCAGCTGCAACAGCCTCTTTGGGAAGAATACACCACACTGTGAGACAGAAGCACAATCACATTTAGTAAATGGACACCGTGCCTCTCTTATTTCTTTATTATTTTCATTATATGGCCATAGGAGCCTATTGTTTATGTTTGATCTTAAGAATGCCGGTGGCTTGTGGATGAGGCTGTAGGGGTGGAGGAGGCCTCATTAGTGCCAAGGGGCGCTGTGATAGAGGGCTCAAGAAGCCCTGCTGCACTAGGGCCACGAGCCCAAAGTTGCTTGAAGGGGAGATAGGAGCCTTGAAGCCAGGTCTTAGTGGGACTTAGGCAAAAGGCCTTAACTACAGAAAGAGGAGCAAAGACAAAGGGGGCTGAGGCCCCAACAGTCTGGCGCCACAAGGGCACACAGTGTAGAAGGGCCAGTAGGTCTGGTGTCACAGACAGCATGGAACAGAGGGCCTTCAGCCTGAGTGAGTTAGAGAACTAGAGCCTCAGAGTCAAGCCCCAATTAGTGGGTTTTGACTGACAGGCCTAGCTAGTGAGAGAGGGGGTTAGCCCACAGCAGCTGAGACCCCAACATAAAGAGAAATTTATTAAACCATCTGTGAGGCACGGGGCACATGAAAGAGGAGGTAGGAGCATGTTCTTTTGCCCTTAAGGCAACACCTCATACAGGTGGTGAGCCTGAAGCCTGTCTGGGAACCTGTTGGTCAGCCTCCCTCTTTCTTTAAAATCAAGTAACATCAAGTCATGGCAGGCAAGTAAAGAGGGAGGGAAGCTGATCCCCAGAAAAGAAAAATCCAGCAAGACTTGATGAGGGTACGCTTACTGGCATATTGAAAAAAAAATGAAGCCAAAGACAGCCTCTTGTCATAGGGGGGCTTGGCACTTCCCTCTTTGCTTTCAGCTTGCTGGCCAGTGCAGCTGGTCTGAAGTAGGCTGGTACAGCTTACCTCCTCCTTGGACCAGTATTTCTCACAGTTCAACATTTATTACCAGTACTCTTTTAATACAATCTGTAAAGAGTATATACAGTTACAGACATGGTAGGAGAGGCCTAACTTTTTAGAATAAAGCTGTGAGACTGATTCCTTTACCTATAGACCTGTGGTTGCTTCACAAGCACAGATCAGTTTGACTGAGATCCTATTATGGGTCCTTTTATTTCTGAATGAAGATACATACCTCCTTACATTTGCTCATAATAGATTCAATACTTGTTCAGCATCCCAGGGACCCAGCTGCATACCAAGCTCCCCCTATGGCTCAGTTTTTAATGTTTGTGTTTGTGCTCATAGGTGCATTTCAGTAGAAACAAATATATTCAGAACTCTAGTATTTTTCCTTGGTCAAGCAGTGTGTATACTAATGGCAAGCAAAATGCAGAACTTTTGTGGACTAATCCCATTATAATGTCAGGGAGAATTATATCAGAGCAAGCTGAGGCCCTGTGACCATCAGACAGATTTAGAGAATTTGATGGACAGCACTAGGAATAAAAAGAAAGCTCATGTATAATTAGCTGAGTAATTACTTTAGGTTAGACCTCTGCAAAAGTCATTGCCCCCTTGCAAATCACCATTTGCCAAATCTTAACTTAAAGCATTTGGCACATGCAATTACTCTGTGTAAAGAACCCTACATGTGAAGAGCTGTGAGGCACACATATAAAGAAACTTTGGGTAATGGTTGGCTTGGCAAAGAGATTTTTTTGGACGGATAAAAATTCCCAAGGTCTCTGTTTATTTGTATAGTTCTTGGAATAACCCTGGTTTCAAAAGGCTGCTGGCCAGCTGCTGAGACAGCGTTCCAGCTAATATATTCCCAGAGTAATCACCACACTTTGCTTTTCCCATCATGATATCCCCAAAGCTGTTTTTGGTTAGATCTCATGACTGGAATATAGGAAAGTTCACATTAAGTCAAAGCTCACAATGCCACAATGTTTCTTTTTTTAAACCAAGCCTCCTTTTTCAATGGAAACATGTCTACTTCCAGCTGTTTTAACCCAGACTATTTCAATCTATGTATGAGGAAAAATATATTTGCAGTATAATACACAGCTGAAAGACCTATTACTAACAATAATATATATTAACAATAATAAATGAGTTGCTATGGTGCTAAAATATGATCCCTGTAGTTACATGCCCTTTTACCATGGCATTGCCCTGGGCAACCAAACCCCTGGGGCAGGGAGCCAGGACAACAAACTCTTTTTAATGAAAGCAGAAAAGTAAAGAGTGAAAATCCTGAGAGTCTTCTGGGGAATGTATGGTTAGCACAAGAGACTCAAAGGAGGATAATCCCCCTGCTTGGGTTAAATAAGGGGACCAAAGAATATTTTCCCTTGTTCTCTCCTTTCAACCTAGGGTCATTCTTGCACCTTCTCTAAAAGCATGACACCAGAACTGAATTAATAGCTTCCAAGTAAAACAAGATAATCAGCAAAATTATCTAAATCCCTTTAGATAAAACTGGAGGAAGAAGAAAGCTCTTTTTCACTCTGTGGGGCAGAATGTAAACACAGAAGTTATAAAACACATTTTCTACTAATGGACATCTGAAAATCCCAGCTGCTTTGCCAGTGAATCACTGAAGAGCCAGGTTACCTGAGACAAAGTCAGTCTGTATCTGTTACCATGACACGTTCGTAATCTTGGAACTGAGTGCTAATGTCCTACCTTGGTGACTACTCCACTCTAGCTCCCTTGAGTTTTGGCATTTGCTGCTTGACCTGTCTGTTAGATTTCACCCTTCTCTGTTCCTGAACACAGGGCAAAGCACCTCTGGTCTACTGGTTTATATTGCTCCTGGGTCTTGTACACTGTGCAGGCATCACTGATGTCTTGAACTGTCTTTTCTTACCTCCTAAGTTCAACAGTAACCAAAAGATTCCCTAAGGGAAACGCAACTTACAGTGGCTCAGAAATAGTGGTCAGCAACATATCTTTGTTTGGGACTGTATATCCCAAGCCCCTGTGCCACCTGGCCCACTATGACACCATCATTTGACACACCTGTCACAAGAAATTTTTTTTTTCTTTTAGGTCCCACAGTGTTGACCTCTACCCACAGTTAGTGTTTCTTACTCTGTTGTGAAATGAAGCAGATGGATGCTTATTCGCTGCCTTCTTCCTACCCATCATATTACTAGTTACGTGTTTCAGAGGAATGCTCTGATAGGCATACTTATCAGAGTAAAGACCACATATCAGAGCAGAAGCTGATGCGTTCTGACAGTTAGGACATGGAAGAAAGAAAGCTAACAACATAATAACTATCATCCTTAGCATGCCTGTATGTAGACATTCAGAATTCATAGGTTAAATATTAGTGTAAGGACTGGGTATTTCTTGCATGCCACATCAGGTGTGACCATTTGGGATGCTAGTCATAAGTGACTTCAAGGTCATTAACCTACCTGAGACAATAAAGGAAATGCTCAGGGCCAAACTCAACCTAGGTACAAGTCCATTAACTTGTTCTGAATGTTCTCTGTTAGTCATTTAGGCTCAGATACACTAATGAAGTTCATGCTGATAGGACCCTGTATCCATGTGGAGAGCCACTAACTTCAATAAAATTCCTCATAGGTGCACAGGCTCTCTGGTTGAAGTTCACTGCAGAATGGACTCCTGGAAGTAACTGTTGCTTACTACATGGGTACCTTAACTTTACATGAAAGTTTCCAGCCTTTTTAAATGTCATGACTTAAAATCAAATGGGTATTTTGTCCAATGGTGTTTTACAAAATATATTTCTAAATAGAAGCAAAGGAGCATTTCATACAGAGAAGGGACCTGCTTCCTGGTTATGATTATAGCTCATGCCTCAACATCACTTGCAACTATTTTTTGTCATCATCATCATGTCATGTGGTCCAGATTTTTTTCAAATTCTTTTCAAATATCCAACCCTTAAATCGTCTTCATTGTCTGTACAAGGTAAGAAAAGTGTTTCTCAAGATGAAAGAGAACACAAATGAAATATTTTTAAAAGTTATTTGTCTAGTTATTTCTTTAATGCCTATGATCATCTTAATTGAAGGTTGAGTAAGTTAGGCTGTTTTTTAAAAAACCGTGCTTTAATTTAAACTGGGCATGCTCCCGTGCCAAGCTCAGCACATGCCCAGAAGAAGGGGATGGGGGTAACCCAGATCGCCCAACATCTGTATAGATCAGGCTTTAGTGTAGCTTTTGTAATTCTTTTATCTAATAGCTGGTTGTATCAGCTATTAGATAAAAGTGCCAAAAAGCTCTGCTGAAGCACTTGATCTATACAGATGATATGGAGCTAGGTAAAACTAATGTGCTGCGTCTTCTGGTAAAGTGTGTTTTTGGTTTTGGTTTTTAACATCTGTAAGCACACATAGAATCCAAAAGATCCAATGATTATGACTATTTAATTTATTAGCAATTGTTGAAGGTAATATTGTCCCATTGGCTTGATTTAATTTTTAGAGAGAAATATGTATGTGGTATTTTCTCATAAAAAGTAAGGAAACCTGCTGCTTTTCTTTTCAAAATAATTATGTTTAAAGGATGTTTAAAAATAGCATCTTGTATCATAGCACGGTAACAAAAAACTTCATTTGCAATGTTTCAAAGTACCAGCATACTTTTATTTTGCCTAGGCTCTATTGGCTTCTTTAAAAAAAATTACACTGATAATAAACTCATGTAGCTGACTGTGCAACAACTCAGGAGCAAAAGTACAGAACTGAGTAAATACCATTTCTTTCCTCTATGTATCTCTAAAAATACTGTAATACACATACCTGGCTTAAATGTTTCAGTATGAATAGCTGGGGTTTGGGGGGAGGTTTGTTCAGACATAATATTGATAGATGTGATTATTCATTTAAAAGCTACTGGCTGAGCTACCTAAATAGCTAGGCTTGGTCAGTTCTATCTGGTTTCCACATGTGTTTCCTGTTTTTCTTCTCAGTTCTATACTGCTCAGGGACCTAGGGAATGAGAGTCCAGGATTTTCCTGAAAGGAAGGACTGCTTTGTTCATTACTGCCATGGGAATGTGTTAAATTTAAGCATGTGTAATACAGGTCTCAACTGGGTTTCTCCAACAGGCAGATTTCAGTTAATCTCATTTAAAATGCAAGTCCAGAAAGAAACCAATGCTGGAACCTTTTGTGTGTGTGGTGGGAGAGCGGGGGGAGCAGGAAAGAAGGAGGGTGATACCTTATTTACTCAGATCTTTTTGCACAATTACTTGCAGTCTGCCAATAGCAGTTCAAATCACTTTGAAAACAATGACTTTGAAGTACGTAACTAAAGTACCCACAAGTTTTTACCCACTATAAACAATTTAGAATGTGTCACTTGAATTTTGATAATCAGTAAGAGATAATGTCTCTGCAACTTAAAACTTGGGAATGTATCAAAATGTGTTCGTTTGATTTTGTTGTTGTGCTTTTATCATCAAAGTACTGTATTAATTATAGGCAACTCTCTTTTGTTACTATAATACACAACAAGCCATTAGGATTTGCTTATCAGGATCTAATTTCTTGACTATACAAGTAAGACCCCTGGCACATGTTCATTTAAAGGTGCGATGCCACACCTGTGTGGCAGCAAGTGTGAACTTGAGTTCAGGGTTCAGATCCCATTTGTGGCCTTTCTGAAGAGCCAAGTCATGCAGCAGGTACCAGCAGGCTTGCTTGCTGCTCTGCTCTGCTTCCCTGCCCCATGACCCAGCATGATACAGATCAGAGATCCGTGCAGGGGTCTCCTCACCTGCACAGAGGGCAGCAGCCCTCCCCCCCCTGCCGGACGAGCCACCCACGGCCCCATCCTGCTCCCCTCTAGGGCCCAGCAGCCCCCGGCCCCGCAGCCCTGCCAGGCTGGGTAGTGCTGCGCAAAGCTTCCATTGCAACCTGTTCACAACAGATTTGGCTGAAATGAAGCAGGACAGTGATCTGAAACACCAAAATGAATCATTGTCCTCTGAAATGACTGCATCCACAACTGAACTGAAACACAGTCATTTTGCACAGCCCTATTGGTTGCAGCCAAAGCTGGGGATTTTGACTGGAATGTGCCAATGCTCCTGCTGGGCCTAAAGCCAGAGGTTCGTGGTTAGAGCATCTATTTGGGATCAGGAAGGAATTTTACCCCATAGTCAGATTGGTACATATTGTGGGGAGTTTTGTCCTCATTTGTACTGGAAGCTGTGGCCCTCTACCAGTGATCTTTTGAGCATATATTGACAACATATCATAGAAGCAGGACATGGAGTGCCATGATTCCCTGGCTTTATCTGTGTCAGGTTAGGGTATTGTATTGTGTCAGGGTTGATGGTAGTTGTATGTAGAGTTTAGATTATGGAGTCTATAGGATGGTTTGGATAGGGATGATCCAGCCTCAGGCAGGGGGTTGTACTACATGACCTCTGGAGGTCACTTCCAGCCCTACTTTTCTATGGGTTTCTATCCATGTGCTCTGGTGTGGGGAGTGCATTAATTGGAGCAGGTCTTAATTAAAGTGCCTACAGCATCACATGTATTTAGGGTCCTGCGCTTCAAAATGATGACAGGGATGCTTCAACTAAAGTTTGTTTGCCATTTTAAAAATTGGGGGCACTGAATACAAGTGATGCGGAGGCTGATGGAACACTAATTAGCATGCTTCAGCAGACCCACAGCAGACTTAATTAATCGAGTCAGTTCTGATGTGTGCTAATTAGTAGGCATCAGAGCAGAGTTCCGTCACATGTATAGACACCCTGTGATTCTATTATTCCATGTGGTATGTAGCAAACACAATGTTAATATGAGAGGCATATTCAAGAGTAGCTATTAATGATACAACATCTATAATGAATTTTATTTAATAAATAAATGAGACTTTTAAATAATGCAAGATGGAAATCATATAAATTAATGTGTCTTATAATTTGATGGTAATTTATATTATATCTGAGTCTTTTGCACTCAATGTGTTATTTCATAGATACTATTCATACAAGGGTATAGGTTAACGGATTCTAAACTACTAATGTTATTTATCTGTTTCCCACTGGTAGCTTCTCGTAGGAGTAAAGCCATTTACTTCAACAATTTTACTGAGGTAATCTGGTTTTAAGTGGGTGTCATTAATTCCACAAAAGGAGTTAGCCATCCAATTGATCATTTGTGTGCTTAAGTCTAATGGATAATAATTGAAATTCTCAAATGGCATTTCAGCTGCTTTCTAGTATTTTACAAGTACTCGTGGTGCTCTGGTGAGGTGCCTGATGACTGGAAAAGGGCCAATGTGGTCCTCATTTTCAAAAAAGGGAGGAAAGAGGACCCAGGAAACTGTAGGCCCGTTAGTCTTACCTCGGTCCTGGAGAAGCTCTTTGAGAAAATTATCCAGCAAAGGAGTTTATGCTTAAGGGTTCATGGGTTCATTAGAGGCAGGTCTTGTCAGACCAACCTGGTGGCCTTCTATGACCAAGTCACAAAAACCTTGGATGCAGGTGTCGCAGTGGATGCAGTCTTCCTGGACTTTAGGAAGGCTTTCAACACTGTCTCTCACCCCATCCGCATTAAAAAATTAGGCATCTGTGGTATCGATGCCTACAGAGTCAGATGGGTTGCAAGTTGGCTGGAGGGCCCACCCAGAGATTGGTGGTGGATGAGTCATTTTTGACCTGGAGAGATGTGAACAGTGGGGTTCCCCAGGGCTCGGTCCTCGGGTCTGCACTGTTCAATATCTTCATTGGATATTTGGACAATAGAGTGAAAAGCACCTTGTTCAAGTTTGCAGATGACACTAAGATGTCGGGAGAAGTGAGCATGCTAGAAGAGAGGGACAGGCTACAAGATCTCAACAGGTTACAGAGGTAGGTGGATGAGAATAGGATGAGTTTCAATATGGACAAGTGCAAGGTGTTACACCTGGGGAAGAAGAGCCAGCAGCATACTTACAGGCTGGGGGACTCCCTTCTCATCAGCACAGAGGCAGAAAAGGATCTTGGAGTCACTGTTGATTCCAAGATGAACATGGGCTGCCAATGTGGGGACGTGGTCAGGAAGGCTAACTTTGTCATGCATCCATAGATGCATCATGAGCAGGTCCAAGGAGGTGATCTTCCCCTGCTATGTGACATTGGTCAGGCCGCAGTTGGAGTACTGCATCCAGTTCTGGGTGCTGTACTTAAGGAAAGATGTGGACAGCATCAAGAGGTTCCAGAGGAGGGCCACTTACATGATTAGGGGGCAGCAGAGAAGGCCCTATGAGGAGAGGCTACGGGACCTGAACCTATTCAGCCTCCACAAAAGAAGGCTGAGAGGGGATCTGGTGGCTTCCTATAAACTTGCCAAAGAGGACCAGCAGGCAATGGGAGAGTCCCTGTTCCCCTGACTACTGCTGGGGGTAACAAGGAACAACGGCCATAAGTTGACTGAGAGTAGATCCAGGCTAGATATCAGGAGGCGCTACTTCACTGTCAGAGCACCTAGGAGCTGGAACCAACTTCCAAGGGAAGTGGTGCTTGCCCCTACCCTGGGGATCTTCAAAAGGAGGCTAGACAGCCAAATATCTGGGGTCATTTGACCCCAGCATCCTTTCTTGCCCATGGCAGGTGGTCAGACTAGATGATCTGATTAGGTCCCTTCTGACCCTACCAACTATGAAACTGGTACCACAGAAATATAAACACTGACAGTTCCTACATTTCTGCTGGTGAAGTCCCTTAGGCACTTAAGTTTCTGCCCTTGAGCATTTGTTCATCCATCTAAGTCCTGAAGGTTCTAAGCTGTATAGTAACCTTACTCTTGCCCCAAGCCTGCTCAGATTCTCAAAATAGAAGTCCACCTTCCATCCATAATCTATGGGTCCTGACATTAGATGTTCTTAAGGCAAGCCCAGGATTTGGTCTTGCGCAAAAGACAACCAACAATGACAACCAACAGGTAGGCTACAATATAATAGTGTCTGGTCATACCTAGTAATTAGATTACATGTCTTGGAGATGGAAGACCCTTGTAGTTCAGAGCAAGAACTTGAACCAGATCTCCCACAAACCAAGAGAGTATATTAAACCATAGGCTACTGTTTGGGCTGGTCTTCTTTGCATAAGCAATGAAATATTCATTAGGTCAGAGAATGCAAAAAATTGAGTTTGTCCTTGTAGCAAGTGTTATGAGTAGCTGCTGTGTCAGGTTCAAGTTTCTTCACCAATAATTATTTAATTATTTATAAGAAGTGCATTTCAACAGAAGAGATTAATAGAGGGCCATGCCAGGTTACACAATAGCCTGGTGGTTTGTATATATTCAACTCTGTTCATATCCTTGGTTTGAATTGGTGAGGATGGCAGCTTGAAAACATTTTCTAGATGAATGCCCTTATCACTTGCCTATGGGGTATTGCAGAGAAATGAGGTCATTCTGGTTTTTCATGAGAAATGGCTGATCTGGGCCTAAATGCAGGAATTCATAACTAAGTTCCCTGACTGCCTTTTGTCTTGGAGTTAAACCTCTAACTGCTACTCATTTGGCTAGCTTGGGTGTCTGCCTCTCAGTATGCTGGCTTCTGTGAATCCCAGTCTTAGATTGCATTGTATAGGGAGCTTGGATATATAACTTGAGGTTTGGGGTTCTGCTGGGTAGTAGGGAACTAAAAGATACTGGTAGGTGTTGTACACTAGAGAGTGGCAATTTCAGAACACTTTTGTATAACTAGTCCTTTCTATTTATCATATTCTTCCAGAAATTTACTAACAAGCAGTTGAAGTAGCATTCCAGTTATGGTATTCCTGGTTTTCTCACCACAGTTTGCTTTTCCCATTATGTCTAAAGCTGTTTTTGTTCAATCTCAGAGTTGGAATATACTGTAATTTAGCTGCAAAAGGATTAAATTGAAGCAGTGGGATCCCATCAGTATGATACTATTTTTTGTAGTAGTTTGTTTTATTCCATGGCTTGATTGGAATGTTAGCTTTACCATGCAATCATCCTTCTTCAGAGACAGACTCAAAACCAAGAGAGATCCCAACTAAAATGAGTAATACCATACTTATTCACATACAGCATGCTCCTGGGTTAAACACACACCTTGTTTTGGGGAGGTAGGATAAAGACATCCCCTTTTCCCTCAAACCTTCCCTGCCATGGCAACAGGTCAGCCAGAGCTGAACCTTGCCACATGGAGCAAAGGCACAAGCACATTGTCAATGTGCTTCTCAGGAACACAGCTACCATCAGTTCAGAAGTGGCTATGAGAGGCTTAAACTTGTGGTGTTTAGCCTTGCAACAGGGAAAGGGGGAGTGACTTTGATGATGGGACTCTGCCCCCACTTTATGTGGCTGGCAGGTTCATCTCTTGCTGGCATTCCAGCATCATTCTGTTTCCATTCTAGCTTGGAAATCAGTTTCCTTACTTAAGATACATACCCCATTTTGGATGGCTAATTTTTCAGGGAAAGGTGTATGAATAAATGAGGTAATTCCCTCCTTACATCAGGCAAAAATATATCTGCACCTATCATTGATGTCTGCCCATAATTCAGCGAGTTCCACGTTTTTCTTATTGGTGTGGTAAGCCCACTGAATAGTATGGCTGTTGAAATCTCCAATGATAGCCTAAGTTTTATGATCAAGATTTGGGGGGACTTGTAAAACTGAACCTTTTGAACAGTGACTAAAGCACAGATATGAAGAAAATGCTGGTAATTTCTGTTATCAGGGTTCAAACTTTTTGTTATCAGTCATAGAACAAGGACATATGTGACAAAAATCAAGCTGACATATTTCTCATTATGGGGTTTTAATAGGCAGGTTCATCCCTGGTACCTGGGGGCGGATAATGTTTATCTGCATAAACACAGAACTTGACAGTTGTAAGCAGAATAGTTTGGCAAAGATTTCTTGTTTTGGAGGTTAGAAGCCCTTTAGCATTGTCAATGCCACTCCTAAAGATTACACTGATGACTCACCTGGTCTTGGGTATGACCGTAAACTGCATCCAACTAGAGGTCCTGGTGGAAGTGTGGTGGGGCTACTCAGGATAGCTCCTAGAAAATACTACAATGTTGCAACCTCCACATTAAGGTAAGCATAGGGTGCCTCAAAACCCTAGCCCTCACTGCTTTGTGGGTACTCTTCAGTTGGAAAAAGGCTAAGGGACGTCACATTAACATAAACGCATACTCACTGAGATGTTAGGCAGTTGGCAGCAGTTATCTGTTGCTCTCTGGCAGAAGCTACAACCATTGGGGCACTGAATGTTTGGATTTGGTCTGGCCTTTGAATTCTGTCTCAATGGTCTAAAGGTGGGGATGTGGTAGATCTTGGGCAGTTTCCATTCCTCCATACTCTTGCCTAGGCTTACTCATCAAACATGTTGGTATGATGGTCACAGGACTCTGTACAAGAGATTCATCGGGCATCTATCAATCAGCAGTTGCCTACTTTGACTCGCCTAACTTGGTTAGGATAATAAGTAGGTAGTAGGGTTTGCAGACTTATCTACACATCTGACTGGGACTGAACTTCTGCTCTACAGCTTAATTGAATATCTTGTGTATGAATTCAGTCACCTCCTGAGCCCATTGAGACTATAAGCACCCTCCTGCAAACTCTACTTCATTGTTTTAAATCACTTTAAAATCATCCTTTAGAAAAGGTTCTGGATCCACCCTCAAGCTCTTTGCTTTGATTATTAACTGAGCCCCCTTACCAAATCCCAAACCTTCTTCAACCATGCCAAGTCATCACTGAGGCCCAACAGTTTAATTTTAGCCTGGACATAAAAAGGTCCAGTCAGAGAGATAGGTATTGTTTACTTTTCCCAATAGCTTACCTAGTCTTACTATTCAGGTGATGCTTCTTTTTGACCTCGCTCCCCCTCTCCCTTCCCTTAGAAGACAGCCCAAGAGGAAGCTACTACCTCTTTTTCTGTTAGTCCAGACAAAGAAGAATGCGTTCTCAGGCCACTACTATGGCTGTTTTGTGCTATGTAGGCGACTTACAGAGGGGGAAATAAAGTTGGGGTGATGACGTAATTTGTACAAGGCCCTGATATTATCCTGTTTTCCAAAAAGTGCTGTATAAACTTGGAAGTGTTTTGCTTGTTGGTTTTTTTCGGTTGACTGTAGAACATATTTCCCCATGTAGTGGTTTTCCAAGGCTTAAGGCAAGCTGAAAGACCCATGCAATCAGTTGGCTACAATTATTCTTCAATATGTCAAGTAGCTGGTTTGGAATTTCCAATGTTCTTAAAAGAAAATATTTCAAAGGAGTTGTTTTTTTTAGTAAGCTGTGTCTTTGGGATATTAACAGTTCCCTAAAGATCCTCTGTTAGTGTGGAGCTAAATCATCTCTTGCCACAGTAAATCCCACAGAAAGGAGAAATTTACTTGGGACACTCGGCACAGCTTACTTCAGGCTACACAGAAAGCTTTAACTAACTACGAGGAATGGTCAAAACATTTTTTACTTTAGCAGAGAGTGAGAAATGACATTGATTATAATAAAAAATGAACAAGAAGGTGGAGACAACTGAGGAAATAACAGATTTAGGAAATCACTGCTTTTTGCTTCCACCTTTATGAACAGATAAGGACATGGTGCTGTCTAAGACAAGGGTCATATTGCCTAGTGCAATTAGGGAGGAGTTAAATATTTTACAGATAAGAATGGAAGCAGTAATGGAAAGATTAGATGCTGGTGAGGTAGGAAAAGAGCTGAATCCAAATAACAAATCATTGGGATTCGAAGGAAATTAGCTCTGGTTTCCAGGCTATTCTCCAATGACACGTCAGGTTCCTGAGAACAGCAGAGAGATAAACATTACTATGTTATTCAGAAAGGAGTCATGAAATACCGTAACCAATTATAAAATACATCTCTGCATACCCACGGTGCAGAAAGTATTAAGAGTAATACTTGGCCAGACCTAGAATTTTGCAAACTTATAGTGAGAAGAAAGTGTGAACTTGTAGTGATTCCGAATCAGCAAGCTAGATTAAAGGAGAAAAGAAGGGTTGGTGAGAGGTAAGAAAAACAGGTCATCTTATCTGAGACTAGCCTTTCTGTTGTTAAGTTTTTCTCTTCAGTCATCTGCTCCCACTGAAATGCACAAGATCTTTTTCATCGATTGCAGTGAGACCAGAATTTCTCCCTTCAAGATGCTCTTACTCACAATAACTATAACATGACTCTATATTTAAAATATTATTGATTTAGTGGGTTGGCAAAAAGTTTCCCTCCAACCTCAGCCTGCTGACAATATCAATTGTTATAGACCCAAATTATAGAGGATTGGCATTACAGAACTATTTGAAGCAGCTTCTGCTTTGAGCTCAGGAGACCTCAGTTCAAGTCTGGCCTGAATGGGCTTTAGTTAACAAAGGCTCAGCTGTGTTTTGAATCTCCATGTGCCTCAGATGTTTAGGAAAAACTCTTTGAGCTGAAGAAATGTACAACCCACTGTTAGTGTATATTACAGTTTCCCTCTGCCAGTCTGCAAAGGGCTTGGGTTGGTTCGCTTCATGCTGCCAGCTCTGCAGGTCCCTAATTTAATCTCTATATGTTAGCTAACAATCTAGCTGTTACCCTTCTCTATTGCGTTAGTGTCAGAACTTGGCACAATGTTGAGCTAATAATGTTACATGTGTAGTGTGTGAGATGAATACAAAAATGGGGGTGGGGGAAAATTACTAAAATTACATGGAGAAGCACATGGGTTACTGTCTTTGGTTTCTTTCCAGGAAGGTTTTGTGAAAGAAGGGGTTAAGGGAACTTACTACAAATAGTTAAAACACATAAACTGAACCTCACAACTTTTAGAACTGATGAATTTATAGTGCTTTAAAAAAACTGGACCGTGATAGCTGTTAGTCACTATTTGTGGTTATTACTACAAGTAAGCCTAGTTTAGCTGACACGATTTTTAGAGCTCCTTTTAGTTTATTATGGTCGAATTCCCTTGACACTGTTCTGAGAGCTATATCATTTCAGTTCCTAATCAAGTATCTATTCATTTGTCCGCAAACATTCACCATTGTTATAAAGTTTTTGGTAAAGAAAAGGAAAAATAAGTTGCTTTCTATTGAACAACCTTAATAATGCCCAGTTCTGAATTTTAAAATGAAGTGGCAATACCAGAAAAATCCTGTGGGAACTGGATTCTTGATTGAGTCGCCATGGCAAAATACCTGGGTAGATATAAATGCATTTCATGAGCCTCTTTCAGGTGCTTTTTACACTGAGAGCATGTCCTAAGTAGTTTCAAAATTGATTTCCCAATAACTGAAATAAGAACATTTGTTAGAGTCATCGAATGGGTCTGGTTTTTGGTAAGCTAAGATTACTTTACCCATTTTACTGAGCCTTTTTAAAGACTACCTTTAAAGTTGGCTCCCATCAACTACTAAACTTTGGGGTCTATCTTGGTGTTAAATAACTTTAAACTCAGGGTAGTTTTGAAGGAGTAAATTTTCTCCCCATTCTGCAGAGCAAGGTGTGAGAAAGGGAAGTCCCCTCTCCGTATGCAACTATTTGCAGAAAATGTTTAAGTCAATCTCTTTACCTAGCAGAATTTTGTGCCAATTCATAACTTCATTCTTTAAGAAAAGGGGGCTCTAAGTCTAATGATTAGCCAAGTTTTGCCAGTAATCTGTTGCCAATAAAATGCAAAGAAAAAATATGAATATTCCAACCTAAAATGCTATGACTCATGCAGTATTTTTTTTTCTTCTTAATTTGTGCAATATGGCCAAATCTTGCATCTTTTGCTTTGTTTTAGTTTTTTTAGTTTCTCAAGGGATATCATTCTTAAGGAGTCACCATGCTTGATAGTCTGGTAGATGAAGCAGCTGTTTGGGATTTAGAAGATCTTGTTCTAGTTCTGGTTTTAGTACTATGTGACGTTGCAGGTCACTTCACTTTGTGCTTCCATTTCCTCATCTTCAAAATGGGAAGTACTATATATGTATATATATTATAAATATCCAGCTGTCTTTACCTAGCAGAAACTTACAGAGAAAACCCTATACTGGTTTTCTGATTTTTCTAAAATTAGTGCCTTACCAAATATATCACTACCCTTCACATGGGCCACCTCCTCATTTAAAAAATGTGAATCCTAGTCTATTTCTGTTACATCTTCCTTCAGCTCTTTGCTTTAAAATATTTTCAGCTGACTGGTTTCTTTCTTTTGATTTTTTTTTTTAAATGGCACACCAGTTTTTACATCTCTCTATATAGCTTATGTTTTCCCCCTGGGAATTGATGGCAGTTAATACAAGTTCTCCCCCTGCCTCCGCTTTTAGAAAATCTGGTCATTTTTTGTTTTTGGAATTGTTTTGCTTTAATTTTTAGATATGGTGTCCAACAAGAGAGAGAGTTCAAGGACCATCTGTGATGGAGCGGATTAGTCACTAGCTTTTAAACTTCACCTTTACTGCAGAAAATATTGAGTCTGGAAAGAGTCTTGGACATAAAATTGTTAAAATATGGGTTGCATAGTTGAATTGGTTATTGTTGGAAGAAAATCTGTTCTCTGCTTTCTGATTTACACTGGAAAGCAGAGAAAAAGAAGGCAGACAAGTGATTTAAGGCAGCTGACTGGGGTTTTTTTAATAAATCAGTGATTTTGCATGTGTTCATTAGAACATCAATGTTCTTTTCAGGATTTTCTTTTCAAAATGTATTTTTTCTTTTATTGGAAGCAGGGTTGAATGATGGACAGCAAACATGGTGAAAATCATGGAACGTGAATGTATAAAAAGTTAAACATTTGAAAAAGACTTAAAAAGGGCATCCTTATATATGGCAAAGCTCATGTGGCAAAGGATGGGCAGATCATAGCAAGAATGGCAGTCAGATTGCACTACTTGCAATAAAATGAAGATCAGCAGATGACATCAAGGACCATCAATGATATAACTTTATTTATCTGGGTCCATATAGTGGTGTGTGCAGGTATATAGTACAGGGTCATAATAACAAACCCAAATTATAACAGTTCCCCTACCCATAACACTTTTAAGAATCCGAACCAGTTTTTCATATTACGATGAAGCAAGGTGATTAACCTTATTATACCAAGCATTGTATGTGAACATTTGTCCTAGGCTAGGTATAGACATTCAAAAAGCCTGAGGCAGAATTGATATAAATTATGTGGTTTTTTGTAAGTACCAAAGTGTAGATCAGTAGTGAACAGAACACACATTCACCCTTTGTCGGGGGGGGGGGGGTGTCTGCAAACCTTAGACTGGTTTCTGCCATTTTTAAACCAGTCTGTGTGCTGAACTTCTGTTTTGTTATGGATATAGACCGATTTTGTGTGCCAAACTTGTGTTCTGATATGGGTATAAACTGACTTCCAATAACTGATATTGGTAAAAGTCTATACCTGGCCCTCATCTCATGGGGGTTCATTATGAGGCTGTACTATAAACACACACGAACGTTCTTATATCTATTCGCACACACTTCTCTGTGTGTGTCTGTTTGTCTATATACAGGGATAGATCCAGGACTGGTGGTGCACCCTTCAACTTAGTAGCACGTGTGCAGTGAACTTTGTGCTGCTGAGAGCTTTTGTCTTTACTACCAGTCACACTCCCCATGACAGTGAGCTCTCTGCCACACTCCCCATTTCAAAATCTTAGATCTATTCCCATCTGTTTACTTCTCTGATATGCCCTGGCCCTGGATGTGTCATGAGTGTACCCTGGAGATGCACTCCCAGAATGCTTCCACACCTTGTCCCCCAAACCCATTTCTGCTGTGTACTTCTTGACCCCTGAGAACCAGCTGAGGTCCACAGAGGCCAACTCCTTGGCTTGTGGTACCTGAGCCCTACTTGTCTTATGCAGGCCGCCAGCCCTTAGCAAGAGGGGATTTTGCCAGTTAGAAAGATTACACTCTTGTCTGGTCATGCACTCAGAAAAGATGGATCCCCTTTCCATGGAATAGGACTAGTCTAAATGATTCAAATACTCTGCAATCCTAAGCATCACTGACATGAAATGGTTTATTAAAAAGATAATGCAAGGATTTACTGTACAAAAAAGAGCAAGCATAAGACATCAGTAACCATATGCTGAAATAGACAGCCAGAGATGTAAGTGTAAAGAAACAAAAGAAAACATCAGAACAATAACCTGTGCCTGAAATCCAAGGATGCAGTTCCTAGCCAGCTTTATCAGGTGAAAATGAAGACCCTGCCTCGAACCCTTCAGAACCTTCTGCATCCTCCTGACAGCTTCTTTGCTTAGCCTGCTTGGTCAGACTAAGGCAGCGTTTCTCAACCGGTGGGTCACGACCCAGAAGTGGGTTGCAAGAATATATGAAAGGGTCATGGACAAACTTTAAATATGGATCAACGAACTTTAAAAATGGATTCTCCTTTAAAAGAGAAAAATGTGGGAAACAGTGGCTTTTCTCTTGCGGGCTGGCACAGTTCCAGTTTGCAAGGGGATGCTTGGGCCCCCCCCGCTACACTCACACACACACACACACACACACACACACACACACACACACACACACTCACACTCTCTCACTCTCTCTCTCTCTGGGGCTGGGGCTGGATGCCAACAGGTCAGGAATGAGGGGCACTAGGTTGGGACTGGCAATCAATGTTTACAAATAGGACCTGGTATGAATGACGTTGGAGACAACTGAGCTAAGGGCCTACTGCTTACTCTGCATCCCGGAAGACCGAAGACAAAGTCATGCCCTCGGGGCAGGCTTAAATACAGTTGCTTATCTGACTGTTCACCTATCTCACCCCTTCAGTTCTAGGGGCCCATACTTTGCCAGTAACATCCTGTCCCCCACCCCTGAAGTTGCATGATTACCAGAGTACTAACTTGTGTCCTTTTCAGATTGGTAGATTTGCTAATCCAATATACTGTGTCTCTCCCCCGAGTAGCGAGGTGTCATTATTTTGAAACATAAATTCATTACTTCCTGGCCAGATTCTGGCTTCTCATGCCTCAGATCACCTCTGGTCCATATGGAAGACTGGTAAACAACGCAAGCCAAATGCTGATTCTCAGCCATTGTTTCTTCTATGTATGAACAGTTGAAGCTCCCTTATGTTAGTCACTGTCTTATTAATACAACCTTGGCTATAAGCTAAAGATATGTAAAATTATATAAAATATGATAATATATACAGATATGAAAACGGCAAAACTTGAACACATCTTCCCACCAGCTGGAAACAGAGACTATACACAACAGGATTAAATCTAATTCAGAAGAATATCTGTGTGTGCCACATGGTGAACCTCAAAGGGCAACTTAGTTTTGGGGGGAATCTGTGACAATTACATTACCATTGATTAAGGGTTAGAAAAACAGAATGAGCCCACAAGTGACTAAGTTAACTAAGTAACTATAGCTAATAAAAACAAATTGGCAAAATAGAAAAGGAAGGAAATATAAAATGTCACTATTTTAATTAAAACCAGATTTTTAAAAATATCTGGTTGGGCACCCAAATCTGTCTCCCTTCTTGTTCGGACACCCAGTGGAGGGACCCAAAATCAACAGCCTTTTAAAAAAAGAATCTGAATTTGCAATTTTTTTGCAAGAGAATTTCACTAGAATTCTGACAATGTAGCGAAAACATGGATAAACTTGTACTGTTCAACTTTTTTTGCTTTATCAAAGCTGTTAGGATATCCTGTTGGGTTGAATCATATTCTGTTTTATTCAGAATGAGCTTTTTGAAGAGCACTACTATTTGAGTTGATCTGCATACTCCTTCTATGCCATAGTTGTGTAGGAGACTTTTGTGTTGCTACAGGTGGGGTTGCTTTGTAGTTTTACAAAAAATCTATGGTAAGTGATTCCTGGGACATTCCTTCTAGGTCAGCAGTTTGCCCTACAAAGTTTTTCAGAACTTGATTAAAACATTTTATTTCCCTTTGGCCTGAGGATAATGAATGGAAGAATGTCTTTGCTTATTATTTCTTTCCTTCGGAAAATTTTCATATTCTACAGATGTGAACTTGAGGTCCTTTCTGACAGACCAGTTCACTTGTATTTGTTCTATGACTGAAAATTATTACCAAGTACTTGATATTTCAGTCAGCTGGGTTTAACCAATTGCTGATTTAATTAACTACAGCATGAATGTAATCAGCTTGTAGGAGGTCAGAAGTTCTTCCTGCCAGTGTACCAATAGCAATCATTTCACCCATGTAATTAGGTAACAGTATTGGGAGAGTGGTCCTCTACATGTCACATTTTAGTTGTTCTGTGTGTATCAAACAATATAGCACTCTCTCACTTTGAGATAATCACTGGCCACCGGATCTCTGGAATACTGGAGAATATCGGAGATCTCTGGAAATAGCAAAAATTCAGACAACTTTGAATTTTATCTGCAGACTGAGCAAACACAAAATTGCATCTCACCGGTACTGAATATGCCAGTACTTCTTTGGTGTTACTCAGTGCTTACTAAAAATAAGAACTTCACTGGAAATTTGGATACTTAACAAAAATGTGCATTTTCACACTTGCCACAATCCTGACTGCTGTATGTCAGATAAAAAACTTGAGCTAGCTTTGTAGTATCCTGATAAAAATACTGTATTTCCTAACATAGTGAGCTCCGTTTGGCTGATAGTAGTACAGTTTCATATAAATTTTGTTACAATTATTCACACATGCACCACTTGGCTGTTTTTCTCTCAATATTCTCAATATTAGTTAGTACCACTTGGCTGTTTTTCTCTCAATATTCTCAATTCAAATCCTATTGTTAGTCTTACAACTATAAACCCAAAACTAATTCTTGCAAAGTAGCTTGATCATTATCCATGCACATGGATTAAATTTCTTCTTAGTTAACCATCACATTCATTTTAGAACTAAAAACAATCCTTTAAAGTAATATACTAGCTATATTTCGCAAACTGGAAAACAAATTTATGAAATTTTAGAACAGTTTCAGCAGACAGTAAAAGCAGAAAGTAAAGGACATATAAGTGAAAAAGTAGCCATCAACAATGCCAGGCTATTTTTATTGAAATTAAGAGGTCAACAGCATTATCCAGTTAAACATCAGTTTGCTTATTGTGGGAGCTTCTAAATGGTGACATAATAAATAGTTCATTGAGCCATGATTGGTACTTTCTTTGATGTATTTTGAGCAAATGATCTTTCATATGGAAGACTAGAAGGATAAGAAGAGAAAGGAAAAAAGAGGATTCTAGGAGACCTCTTGAATTTATACTGACATACTATAGGATAAAGTTATCATGTTTGGTAAATTTTCTTCAATTGAAGCAGGATTATTAGATGAGTCAGTCTGTGTTTCTTTTGTTTATTGATCTAGGAATAGCTTGTGAAGATGTTATAATGTTTTTATGTAGGAAATCTAAATTTGTAAATCTTATAGTTGGCAATTTTATAGAATAAAATTTACTGGGCTGGGTGATACTGATGCTTTCAGTTACACACAGAACAAAGAGAGCCAGTAATGTTTTTGTTTTTCACATCGATTTCTAAGGCAGTATGTAGTAACAAAAAATACATCGATTAAAATAGAAAGCCATTAACTTTGACTTGCGAAAGTGCCTTTGTTGTGTATGATTAAATATCTTTTTATTAGTTATAGTTCTGTAATTCATTTTTTCTTCCTGGAAGACACTTGGTGATAGTCTTTATTAGGTGTCATGTGAGTTAGATTTCAGATCCAGAAACTAGAGCTTTCTTCCAACTAGAGGAAACAAGTAAAAACTTGTTTTTCTCTAACTAGACAAAAACAAAAAAGTAATATAGCTATTATCTTTGAAAAAGATGAAGTGATATTTGAAATCCTGGCTTTACTCATTCTTCCTTTAATAAAATAGTTATGTAAGTTTTTATAAATTTGATTTACTTTGCCTGCTTTGGTTCTTATGGAATGTCTACAGTCTGTTACTCTTGGTTACTTACATCTACCATGAGGCATGTCACATGGCAATAGTTTTTAGAACCACTAAGTGTAAGTACTATATAACCACAGAAACATAAAACGTGATTATTACTCGTCCCATATTTCTATGTATTGTACAAAATCTGTGTAGTTATTATGTAAGGACCCCAATACACAGTAATTTTGGGTGGCTCCACACATTAACACCTGAACCTAGTTTTAAACACTCCTTATGTGGCTCAAAGTATGCCACTCTAGGGCAGGATTATCTCCCAGCTTGTGTTATATTAAGGTGTACCCACTGTAGGCTACACCTTAGTATAAATACCCCACCCACCCTCTTCCCTCATTGGCATGGATCAGGCCCACTGTCACTCCCTCCCTCCCCCAAGCCCCCCAGATCCCTGGCCTCACCCCACTTACTTGGGGCTGCCAGCATTGTTTGTCCTGGGAGCAAACAGGGAAGGGTTAATGTGCCTGCCCAGCTGCTGGCCCAGCTCATCCTGGAGAAGAGCAGCAGCCAGCCATCAGCAGGAACCAGGTAGGCAGGTTAACCTTGCCTGGTTCCCTGGACTAGACAGCATAGGCAGCCACAGTAAAGCAGGGAGGGAGGGGGAGAGGTGCAGGGGGATGTCAGGCAGGAAGCCCTAAGGATGGGAGAGAGCCATAGGAGGCAGGAGAGAGGCCTAAAATTTGCAGAGTTGGGGTGGGGGGAGGATCCTTAACATTTCAGGCCTCCAGGCCCCTAATGGCCTGAAGTGTGACTGCTCCAAACTCGATCTAGCACTAACATGGATCAACATTTATGTAGCTCATAGTATAACATGTAACAAGGCCCAAAGTAAGGAGTATAGATCATGGCTAGGGACAGAAGTTACACATAAACCAGTTTAACTGATAAGGAACTGGTTTAAACATATAACAGAACATAAGTTCAGCACATATAATAAACAGGTTTTGAAATGTTCGAAACTGGTTTAAGATAAACCTGGTTGAATGTAGTATCAGACTTGATTGATTTGGGTCAAACCAGCTTATGGAACTTCTGTCCCAGACCCCTTCCTGTTTTAAGTTAAATCAGAGTCTCCCAGCATCCCAGCTTGCTTTTCAACCCTGGGCTGAACTAAGCTGGGCTGTCTGCTCCAGACAGCAGGGCTGGCCCCGCCCCTCTCCTCCTTAGCCAGAGCTTCGGCTGGCTGAGAAGGAGGTGGAGACTGCAGGCACAGCAGCGTCTGCCTGGCTTCCCCCTGCCCCCATCCCCCTTGCCACTCACTGTTCAAGCAGGGATCCTCTCCTTCCTCCCTCCCTCCCTCCCCTCTCCCACAGCATAGACCCCAGCCAGCATCTGGTCATAGTCACGCCAACCCCATGGTAGCTAATGGTGAGAGGTGTCTATGTATGTGCGTCTCCAATTTCACTGGAACAAAGGCAGACAGAAGAGTGTCCAATTAGGGCTTTTTGGAGCTAATCAACAGGTCAGCTGGTAATGTCCCTCCAGTCTTCCTTAAAGATGCTTTGCAAAAAGCTGCTTAAGATCTTGAATTAATGATAGAAAGGCTTTTTTTTCTTGATGGACTGCTAAGCTTTGTGTTCTGATAAGCTCCCTGCTAACAAGGGACACAGAGAGGTGTGAGAAATGACCTGGTTTGCAATGAATGCAGTGCCTGTCAGTTTGCTGCAGACAGTATGAAGAAGCAGAGAGAGGGAGATTGAAAAGCTCAGTATCATCAACAGATGCATGCACTACACACAGTCAGTCCTCCCTCCCCCAACCCCCCCCCCCATCCTTGCCTCAGAGTGCTACCCAGGGGCCAGGGGCTGGGGGCTGGCAACATTCCCCACCCCTTGAGCAGTGAATGGAGGAAAAGCCTGGTGAGGGCTGCTTCTCCCTCCCCTTCCAGGCATACCTTGGTTGGGGACTGTGCAGGCCAGGGTGGGGATTTAAATCCCTCCGTAATCATAACATGCTGCTGGGGCCTGGCCATGCCCCTCCCCCTTAGCTCTGCATTATAAAAGGGAAGGGGGGGATCACTCTACTGCCCCCTAGCTTATAGCCAGAGCCACTGCAGGCATGTGTTTACATTTACTAAAACAAATGTGAATGTTTATCCACTTGCAAATTAATTCAATCTCTGCAGGTTAAACTAACCTGCAAAGATTGAATCCATTCAGGCTCAGACTTCTTGAATGTCTATCCCTAGCACATGAGTTAGAGCCTTGGTATATTTAACTTAACTTAGCTGAGTTCCTTCATCTTGGGGGGATTATGCCCAATGTGGTTGACTTTAATAACATTTACATGCAAGAAATTAAAGTCCTATAATTGGAACATGTTAATTAATCTAACAGCCAGTACATTAAGAATTCTTGGTTTCAGTGTATTCATAAGAACTTAGTAAATGCTATTTACTGGGTCTGACTGTATGGCATTTACTATGTTCTTATGAATACATATGGCCCAGTATCCTGTTTCACACACTAGCAGAGGATGACATTGACACACAGGGTAAACAGCATGTCCAAAATGGTCCACCCCCTCCTCTTTCCCATTGCAGCTTCCAGCATTCAGAGGTTTAAAAAGTTCTGATTCAGAGGCTGCACCCCTAACTACCATATTCAACATTACTGATGGACCTTTCCTCCAAGAATTTCTTCCCCTTTTAAATTGAATTAAGCTACTAGCTTCCACAACATCTTCTGGCAATGACTAATGCAAATTAATTATATGCTGAATGGAGAAAAAAACAAAAAACCTACTCTGTGCCAGTTTTAAGCCTACTACCATTAGTTCATCCTGTTTCCTCTAGTTCTAGCATTGAGAAAGATCATAAATAATAAATTCTCTGTTTACTTTCTTTGCACTATTTAATATTTTGTAAACCTCTATCGTGTCCTTGCTCAAGCAACTGTTTTCGAAGTGGAAATGTCTTAGCCTATTTAGTCTCTCCTCATATGGAAGTCCCACCATACCCCATTCATGCTTAAATTGCATTTACTTTTAATACTGGTTATGAAATGATTGATTACGGGGGCAGCCATTTTGGCAGGCATGCTACAAATAAGACTCGCACCCTCTCTTAATGCAACTCCAATCCTCTTCCTCTGTCTGATCTCCTGCTCTGACTTCTGTTTTCTGCTGTATCTCCTGCTGTGCTGCCTGTTCACTTCCTAATCTGTTGCATGCTATACAGAGAGAGGCAGTCCATGCCACCTGTGGCACTCTTGCTGCAGTCTGGGCAAAACTGTCCTAGCTCTTAAGTGTTTTTCTCTATAAAACTATGGTGCTGGGTGATGGAAAATGGGTCATTCTTCTTTTCTTTTTTAAAAAAGTAAGATATATTCTTTCAACTCAGTGTTGTCAGAAAAGGCAGGCATACTTCTGTAAGTCTTACAGCTCATTACAATCTTATTTCTGATGGTTCACCTGTCATTTTAATAGGCTTCTGTAGGGTAAAGAAAAACAGATTTTTTTTTCCTAGATGGACCTGTCGTTGTGAAAGAAGTCAGAAAAAGAGCACTTAAATGTTTTATGCTAAAAGTTTTTTTAAGGTTTATCTCAACAGAAAGGAAAAAAAAACATCTGTGGCTGCAACACAAAGTATAAAAAGCTGAAAGCAAGTTCTTATATAAGCTCTGGGATGATCTATCTGAATTTGGTCTATTGTTGGATCTAGAAATCAGTAAAACACCGGCATTTAAATGTCACTACTCAAAAAAAAAAAATGTTTGCAGCAAATTTTCTTAGGCATTCTGCCAATATTCTGATTCAATGTTTATGGGAACATCTTGAAATGACTCCCAAATTAATGACTATATCTTCCATCACTCCAGTCTGATGTCTGAACATGAGGAGAAATAAACAATAGTTAATGATCTGGAAGCTGCTGGCAGATACTGTATTAGATCTGGTTCTTATTTTCACTTACTAACAGCAAACTGTTTTGTTCAGATGTTTATCTTCAAAAAACATATGCAATGGAAAATTGCACCTAAGATTGCTATCCATTTCACAGTCTCTTTCCACACAAAAACAAATGATTTCATTTGCTTGCTTGTTCAGATTAAAAGATTCACTATAGAATAGCTGTGTTTTTTTCTTTTCTTCAGTAAAAGACCTAAGGCACCTGAACATACTGTACTGTGGGTTTCCCTTGTGAACCCAGCAGGGATTTATGCGTGTGCCAAAGCTCTTTTTCCTGCCTAACACCATAGGCCAGGATCAGCCATGATACTATGAAACATACTTCATTCCTTGCATGATGCAGTCCAATGATGCATTGTCTTAAGATACTTCAGTTTTATGAACTTTTGGTTGACATGTCTTATATATTTATGATCTCAAAAGGTTTCTCTGACATCACAAATTGCAAAGATAAAATTCAATTTTTTTTTTGCTTAGAAATCAGGGACAGAATTTATAGGCCTGTACAATGTGTTCTATTATCTAGGTGGAGGTGATATTTATGTGATAAATAGCACAATCACATGACAAATAGATTTCTCACATCAACATCATCTTCCATTCATACTGCCTCTGAGACTAATTCTCTCCAGATCCTTTAGCAGCTTCAATGAGTCATGCATTTCTGTATGTTCGCCTTTATTTTTATTTTTTAATTTTTTTATCAACATGCAAAGAACTCTTTCCTTTCTACTTCCCCAGATGTGGATTTTTTTCCTCCAAAGATTTATCTCAGCTGACGTAAGGTATGGTTACTGCTCAGTCCTGGTCCATTAACAGCATTTTCTATGTGGTAAAATGTTACAGCATTAAAATCTGATATCCCCATTTCCCTTTAGGACCAGACAAACAAGGGCACTTTTATGTTATTGTGAAATGGAGAGCTCTTTAGCTTCCCAATGAACTGCACCGCACATTTCCAGCTCTAGAAGAGTAAGGACCTAAGATAATCCATATTAGCAAAATAGCATTTTAGATGCATCCAGACTAACTTATATAATTTTTGGAGCCATTAACCCGTTTTAGTTTTCTCTCCTGCTGATATATATAGTACATTCAGATGCCTGGAACTACGGTTCTTGAACTCAGCAGCATAACTCAGAGGGCTAAGTGGGGGACCAGCCTCAGGGGGGCTGCTTTTGGGAGGGGACACAGAAATAGCCACCATCGCAGCACTGGTTGACCAAGCTACCGTGATCAGCACACCAGCAGTTGACTGTGGCCTTGGGCATGGACAAAACAATCCTTTCATAGTTTTATTCTTGTATGGGGCACATACATACTTAAGTTCTAGAAGCAGTTATTTTGGGGCAGCCTGTAAAACTGTGGCTTTGTGAAATGATATAATGTGGACATCCCATGATCATATGGCTAAAAATATTTATGCTACATTATCAGCATCTCAACTTACGTAAGACTTAGATATATCTACCTGTAGCTTCGGTTCTTTTAAATTTTTACTGTCTCTTCTGTTGTTTTATCCCAGCACCTTTCTTTCTCCAGGCAGATAATTGGATAACCCTAGCTACTCCCATCCCAACCTTTCATCCAAGAAACTGCCACTGTTTCTCAGAGTACTTGCATAGCTTTCTTTACAGGTTCCATGCTTTTGCTTTGAACATCTCTGGGATGGCTACAGATACTTTGGAATAATTAGTGTGGACATGAAATAGCCATCAGTTACCCATCAGATTTGTGGAAAGGTACCTGCAGCTATGAGATTTATTGTAGGTCTGAGGCGGTTCATTTTATGGTAACCAAAAATAAGAAAATACAGGGAAAAACATCACTCACCTTAGATTTGAGTACAAGGTATGTGTGTGTTGGGTGGGGTGGTCGGGGGATAGGAGTGGGGAGTGGTGGCTCCAGCTTTATCTTTGGCTTCAGCCTGGGCCTGGGGTCAGAGCCACAGCTCTGGCTCTAACCTGGTCCTGGGGCTGGGGCTGGAGTTAGGACTAGAGCTGTTGCTACTGCTACCATTGCTTCTTTGTTGGCTAGGGCCCAAGCCAGCATGTGCCTTATATCCCAGGTTAGAGCAGGACTGGAGCTGGAAAAGCAGAGGTCAAGTAGAAGCGGGGGCTTGGGGAGAAGTGATAGGGGCACAGGCACTGCAGGGGAGCAGCTGCCAGAGGGTGCATGCACAGGAGAAGATTATAACAAATTTAATCTAATTATTGGGGGGTCATCTTAAATTCAAAGTGGCCTTGGATTCAGGTAAATGCAGCATCTTGGCCTTAAGCCTGTGCTACTTATGGGGTTCGGAGATTAGAAATGCAAATATTATCAATAAAGTCAATACATTAATTTATTTATGTATCCAATATGTTGGCTTAAAAATAGTTACATTTCCCCTTCTATCTCTCAAGTAATATGACCTGTATTTTTTGAATGACTAAAGAATTGGGATTTCTCAGTTTTTGGGTGTCCAAATTATCACACCTTAAAGCAAGGGCCCTGTGGAAGACTTAATTTACCAGCAGCCCCTGTCCATGTCACTGTGGCCAGTTTCTATGGAGACCCCAGCAGTGGTGGGACTGTGACAGTGCAGGGCCAGGGTTCCTGGAGCCTGGCCTCCTCAGTGCTGGCAGGGCCTGTGGCTGACTGAGGAGCTCCTTTGGGGCTACAGTCTTGCAGCAGTGACAGCATGGTCCAAAGCCAGGGCAGAACTAGGAACTGCTGCCCACACGACCTGGGCCAGGGCATGCAGGAAGTTGATCATGGCTCTGTCCCACTCTGAACCACAAGATCGCAGCCCTGGAGCAGCTCCTTTTTCAACTATGTCCCTGCCAACACTTCTGGGGCTGGTCTCCATGGAAACCTTGGCCCCACACTGTCAGGGCTCTGCATTGCTGGGGTCTCTATGAAAACCAGTAGAGCTGTGCGAAAGCATCATTTAGACTTCAATTTTGCCATTTCAAAGGGACAGTGTTTCATTTTGCTGTTTCAAAGCACTGTTCCATTTCATTTCATTGAAACTGTTTAGCTGTTTTGATGCGTTTTGATGTTTTGCCCTTAGGCTATAGTGGGGAATCACACAAATGCCTATAATGTTGTCATTTCATGCCTGATTTGGATGAAAATTGGTAAGTTGGTAGCCCCTCCTCAGGGTATGAATCCTGCCAATTTTCAAAGATATAGGTGCAGGGGTTTCTTGGAAAATGCACCTTAAACTGTTCAAAGCAAAATTTGTCTCACTTGCTGGCAGCGGCAGCCTGCTGTCATCTCGCACATAGATCCAGGGACCCACTTGCCCCAGAAGGAGTCTGGCACAGGTCCACAGCCTTTCTAGGGGGCGTGGACCCCCAAATATTCATGCAGGATGAAAGCAGCCTGCCACTGCCAGCTGGGGCCAGTGCCAGCACTGGGTTCTCCCTGGCACTGGGCATAGGCTGCGCCAGCCAGACTCAGGTGCTGGCACTGGCCCCAGTTGGCAGCAGCAGCCTGCTGTCATCCTGCATACAGATCCAGGGGCCCACGCCCCCCAGGAGGAGACTGGCACAGCCCCACAGCCCTTCTGGGGGGCGAGGGCCTCTCGATCTGTGTGTGGGGTTTCAGCAAGCTACTGTTGCAGGCTTGGGGAATAGCCCAGAGCCACCACCATCACCAGCTGACAGCGGCAGCCTGCTGTCATCTGGCACCATCCGGGGACCCATGCCTCCTGGGAAGAGCTGGGGGAAGCAATCAGAGTGCTGGGGGAAAGATCAGGGAGCTGGGGAATCCAACTGGGAACTGAACATTTTCCCAGTTCCTGTTCCCCAGGTCTAGGTTTGATTTCCCAGCTCTCTGATCACTTCCCCCAGCTTTCTGATCATTTCCCCAGCTCTTCCTGGGGGGTACAGGCCCTCAGATCTGTGCACTGGGTTTTAGCAGACTGCTGCTGGAGGCTGGGGCCAGCAGCAGCACCTCAGTCTTCTTGGCACTCAGTGCAGGCTGCGCAAAGTGGCTGCTGCTGACCCCAGCCTGCAGTGGCAGCCTGCTGAAACCCTGCATGCAGATCAGGTGCCCACCCCACCCCAGGAAGAGCTGGGGAAATGATCAGAGAGCTGGGGAATTGAACCAGGAGCTAGATGTCAATATCAGAGCAGTCCTTCCTCCCTCTTCTCCCTCCTCCTCCTCAGTTTTTGTTTAGCTGCAAGCAAGCCCAGTTTTGAAACTTAAAACACTTTGAAACTTTCAAAACATTTCAAGTGCCTTCGTTTTGTTTCAAAGCTGTTTTGAAATTTTTCATTTCATTTTGATTTTGCTGTTTTGAGGTCGAAACATATCACACCAGCTTTGAAATGAAACACCCATCAAAATTACGCACAGCCCTAGAAACCAGCCTCAGCAACGTGTTCAGGGGCTGCTGGGAAATGGAGTCCTGCCACTGGAAGCACTGGCAAAGGGTCCATCAGCCATTTTGCCTGTCCCTGCCTTAAAGGGGTCTGATATTTTAAATAAGTGCAGAGCATCTGCAGTAACAGGTCCTGTAAATTAAGAAACCAAAACTTAAGGCTCCTAATTTTTATTCTTCATTTTTGAAGATGTACTTTCTTGAATATAAGCCTCCAAAGTAAACATAAGTTTTTGATGGCTGCTGGTATTGTGTAGCTGAATGGGAGCTAGTAAGATTTGTACATGAATTGCAAGTCCAGACAAAAATAGGTTATTTTATGAACACAATTGAATATGAAATAAAGAAAGTCTGGGCTCAGCCTGACTAAAAATTTGCCCCACATTATGAACACTGTGAAATGCTCTTCATTCGTCAGGTGAATGAGCACCAGTACTGATATATTACAAGACAGAATTTGTATCAACTATATTTGTAGCAACTATAGCATATATGGACACCAAAAGTTTAAAACTACTATAACCCAAATAAAATCAGGTCCCAAGGCTATTCTGAACATCAGTAAAGCCTCCAGCATGTTATGAATATTCATGCTTTAAAAAAGGTTACAGTCCAGACCACATACCCTTTCTTCTCTGTATAACCTTTCACAGAAAGCAGTTTTTGGTACAAGTATGAAATGGTTATTTACTACACCAGTATCATGACCAGGCATACTTATTTTTGTAGGACCAGGCATACTTATTTTTCACCTTTAGAGACAAAAATTGGCACATGTTTCTTGTGAATGAATATATTAAAGAAAATGTAAAATAATTTATAACCCCCTACACACATTTTTATATAAAATATTTGTTAGATACTTAAATAGCATATATTCTGTAAGAACTGGGTGCACAGAAATTATTTGTGAAAGAAGAAATGGAGACTAAGTACCTGATTTAGACTTCATGTTATGACAGGTGATGACAGTCATAAAAAGGTTGCAGGCAATTACAAATTAGTTTAAGAAAAAAAAATCTAAAACAGTAATAATACCTATGGGACAGGGGATGAAATTTGTATTCCCAGGTCTTGGTATTTATATGTAGGGGTGGAAACTGGGAGTAGTGGCACAGCCATTTCCCTTCCCTCATCCCCTTTCACACTCTCCCCTTTGGGATCATGCCAGGATCAGCAGCAGGGATTTTTTTTTTAAGCCCACAACTCAGGTGAAAATCATATCTCTGTCCCCCAGTCTGTCATCAGCTGCATGCACACCTGCTGCTGCCCCTGTTGCTGTCCCCAGCTGAGGGAGAGGCAAGTTCCAGATCCATTCTTGCCTGTTCCAGTGGGAATAGTGGCAGCAGCAGTGGGTGTGTTTCTCCTCTCTGCCCAGTCCACCAGGTGATCCCTCCCAAACTGGGAGCACAGGCTTGTGAACCCACCCGCTGCCACCTCCGTTGAGTCTGCTGCAATGACTCTTGCAAGGTCTGTCCTTTGTGTGAAATTAATAGGAAGAGTTCTTGTTTGAAAGAGTTATGGCGGGAGGACTTCAGAGCTGCTGTAGCTGGGCTCAGCAGGGAACACCAGGAAGACTGGGCAGAGAGGAGGATCCTACCCAGGTGCTGCTGATCTCCCCTGCTGATCTCAGCTGAAGGGGCAGGAATGGCTCTGGAATATCCTCAACCCCTTCATCGGTCTGGGGCAGCAGCAGAGTCAGGTGAGGGAAGGGACTAATAGGTGTGGAGGTGACTGCTGTTCAGGATGGAGGTGAGGAAAGGGAGTGCTGAGAGCAGGAGATGGCAGGATGCACATGGAATTTTTAACTGATTTGGGGACTTCAAAAAATTCCTTGCTGCTGATCCCCTGATGCGGTCTGCCTACCTGGGGATGAAGGAGAAACTGGGAGCAAGGTGTAGCCCCTGCACTCCCCCCTCTCCCTTTACAAAATCCAGGATTCACCCATGTTTATATGCCGTATAATCATGCAGTATGAGTGAATAAAAATAGGTCATCAACATGCTGTCGCATCATAGGATAGCTTCATAGATGGCTTCCAAACAAGATGGTAGCTTCAGATTTTAAAGCCAGATGGGACCCCTATGATCATCTCATCAGCCTTTCTGTATAACAGAGCAAATAATCTCATCTAATAGTTTCTTCACTAAACTTCTTTTTGTGCTACAACATATCTTTTATATTAAGAATCAGCATTTTTCTAAAGAGATGGTCTTTTTCTAAAAATTGCTAGTGGTAGGGGATCCACTCTATTTTGCCGCTGCTTACTTCAGTAGTTTATTACCTGCTATGTCAATAATTTGCATTTCTTTTTCTAGCCTGAATTTGTCTAATTTTAACTTCCAAATGATGGATCTAATTACATCTTTTCTATCAGAAATGTCTTCTCTAAAGGTATTTGTTCTGTTACTACTTTTTTTTTTGCTTTGGCTTTGTGCATGCCTTTGGATTTGTGAAAGTGCCAGATTACCGCCTACCTACTATTTCATCTCATTATCGTCAGGAACAGGAGTTAACATAAATGAGTGTTCCAGTTTCCTGCTGATGAGTAGTTATAAAGAAAAATGAAAATGCTTTTAATATGATGTCCTTGAACCTCTTAAAACAGTGGTTTAACTTTAACTATAATGACCCATTCCAAATTAGAAAAGCACAAAGCACTGTGTAGACGTTAAAAGGCATGTTTGCATTGAACAACTTTCCCTGTGTATAATTATGCAACTTTTTCAGTAATAAGGTTTTAAGCCAGTGTTTGTAATTTCCTTAGACTCTTTTCTATTGCAATGAAATGCCCTAAAATGTTGAACTTTGCTTTACCTCATTTCCCAGAATAATGGAGATGTAATCTTTTTTTTCATAGATAAGAACACAGGCCTTATTTACAGTTACAAAGGTAGGGCCAGCTAATACTTCCACGCTTCATTCATAAAAACAGACACAGTTTCCAAAAAAGGGCTGCCCATACATTTTGTCAGTAGGGGCCAACTTTTTTGGCAAGCATGCCACAAATTAGCCACCCTCCCCCCCCCCCCCCGTTCCCTTTCCTTTACTGAAGCTGCTGGTCTGCATTCTGCTTCTTGCCTTGTGCTCTCTGTCTGATCTGATGCTCTGCTTTCTGCTTCCCACTCATTCTGCCATTGTGCTGCTTGCCCCCTCCCTGATCTGCCAGATGTCACATGCAGAACTTCTCTGTGCCACTTGCAGTACCCATGATACCCACAGATTGGTCACCCCCACATGATGTAATGCATGGTTTGAAATGAAATGCCAGACTGCTAGAGGGCATGAGGACAGATTCTCACTTGGTGTAAATTCGTTTAGCTCGATGACTTCAGTGAAGCAACAAAATATACCTGCTCAGAATTTGTTTTGAAATGTTGGTGGCATTGCTTTCATAGAAGGAGAAGAGCTTTTCCATTATTAAGTTTAAGGAATATAAACTGAGATTGCTTTTCTTTGTTTGCATATACTACACAATCAAAACTTTTTTGAAATGTGTTAAAAACTCTAAGGGTGCATGGAAGTTTTCCTGGTGAAGTTCTGTACCACTGTCTGGGCCTTCCCACATGGAGCCTGTGCAGGATCTGGGTCTTGATGTATTACAATCTTAAAGGCATGTTTCCATTCAAATGTTACTTTTTTCCCTGAAATGAAGGCTTCTGATGGCATTCCAATTTCTTTCTCAGCTCCCTTTCACTTTAGATAAACTTCAGTGTAGTGGTTCCATGCTGATATATGCCATTTAACAAATGCTTCCAAACTGATCTAGTCTTTCATCTGTGGAGTAATAATTTGCAGTCAGTGTGCACCATTCATAACTAAGTAACCTCTGCTCTTCATTGTTCTGCTAATTAGTGATTGTTGATTGCTTTGACTTGCTGCGCATTGTTACCAAGCATGATCAAAGAAAACCCGAGATTAATCTGCTAAACTAGATGTCAGATTAGTAAATTCTTTTGTGCTATTATGAAGATTTTTCTCCCTCAATAAAGGCCTGTCAGAGAATAATAGCTTGTATATACCTCTGACAGGCCAGTCCAAAGGTCATTCCCCAAAAACATGTACACATTTATGCAACAAAGCATAATGTGTTAGTTATATTTTTTACAACTCCAAGGGAACTCTTCACCATTAATAACATTCCTTTGATTAAAAAAAAAAATTTGTATTTATTGCCTTTGGGTACAGTTTAAGAATTTAGTTTATATCCTCGAATGTTGTTATATCTGGGGTTTTACCAGATCTACCATGGATGTACTGTAACCCAGTTCTTTCTTTTGAATGAATTTTCACCTCCATTACTTTTATAACTTTTGTTGCTGAGTATTTTCATTGTTCCGTTGAACTGTTATAATCAGTTTTATAGACTTTCTGCTTGCTCTCACCACCATCAAATAGCACTCTGAGCTGCTTCTAATTAATTGCATCAAATTATTAGTCAGTAAATTAATCTGCAAATTACTGGTCATTGGAGAGCTTGTGGTAAAAATTTGTAGCAATCCACAAAACACCAAAGAAATCAGTAAAATAGAGTTTGTTCCAATCGCTTGACCGTGAGGGTGGTCAAGCGATTGAAACAGACTACCTAGAAAAGTTGTGGAATCTCCTTCCCTGGAAAATGTGTGATGACCTGGTAAGACAGACACCTGACTTTGGTGGTTTAGGCAGGGCCGATCCTGCCTTGAGTAGAGGAGGGGGGCAGACTAGAAGGTCTTATAAAGTCCCTTCCAAACCTACTTTCCTATGTTCCTATACCTTTTATATTCAGAATATTATGCTTTCCTGCTTAATTTTACTGATTGCTTTGGAGTTTTGTGGGTTGCTACACATTTTTACAAGCTGTTCAATGACCAGGCATTAAATATTAATGTGCAGATAGTATCATTTAAAAAGCTATTATACAGTGGTGTCCTTAAACAAGATCACTTTGTATATTCTTTTTGAAAATCACACATAGGGAAGAGTAATCGATAGAAAATATCAATATTCCAGATATTGTCAATATTATAGTATTGTCAGCTTGAATTCAGTGCTTTTTTCAAATAAATTCATGTGGTTTTCTATGTAATATTATTCAGCCTTATTGATTAGCTTCAAAGACTTCATCTGTTGATTTCAGGTTTTTTTAGATTCATTGCAATAATTCTCTTTCTTAAATAGGTTGTTCTAGATGCCATGGTGTCTGTGCCCTACATGTCTTTGTTATTTGTTCATCATTGATGTCTTAGAGGTGAATATATAACTACTAATAGTTTTTGTACTCCAACATATCTATCAATTAGAAAGTTTGGGGAAGGAGCGTCAAATGAATTCAGTTCCCTCTGCATATGCCAAGCTGATTGCTTTTTTCAACTTCAGCCCCATTCTTCTTTTCTTCATACTCATTCTGAAGGAATTTATGCACTTAATGTGTTCATGGTTATGAAAAATAGCTTACTCGCCTCCCTTTTAATCTTCACCTGACAGACTTTGAGTACTGTAATTTGCATTCAAGGAAGGGGATTCTCAGAAACCTCACAGTATGCAATAGATAAGTCAACTGGTAATTAAAAAAAAATATTTTTGGTGTCAGGAGGATTCTTGGTCTAAATGTTTAATAATGATTTTTATCATATTTTTTTCCTTTAAGGCCTTAGGTCAAAGTTCCTAATTTAACACAGGTTGGTATTGACTGAACATTGTAGCTTTCTGACAGGAAGTAATGGGAAAGAGATGACCATTGTTTCAGATTGCTGGTGTATATCAATGACCCATTCCAACCTGGGCACAAAGTGGATATAATTCTGCTTTGGAACTGGGCTGGGCTGTGACTTTAACCAAATGTCTTCATAGATCCAGTCTTTCTGTATAGGTTTTTATAACAGCCTGTAATCCATGATCCTACTAAAGGATTTAGCACATTCTAAAATTAGCAAAAGGGGAATACCATACTTTGATTTATATTTCCACAAGCCATGGTATTTTCACAGGCCATGGTACTAAATGTTCCAAGGGCAGTAGATGACTTCCTGTAAATGTGCAAGCTGAACCAAGGTCATTTTGCACCTGAACTTTTCTGTACATGTCAGCAAATTACTGCAGCTTCCTTAAGACAAAAGAAAAAGTAGAGCAGCTGAAAATAATTAATATTGAACTTGACACATCAAAAATGTAATTTGTCACTTTTGATTAAAGCCTGTATCTTTAGTTCCATTTTTACATTCATCATGGCTTTCCCCTAGCTATCATTAGGCTCCACATGGTTAGAGTTTAGCTTGACCTCTGACCCTTCACCAGATACAAAACAATCTGTTGCTGCAAAATTGGAGACCAAACTGGTCAGCAGCAGTGTAGATCAACAAATTTAAGTTTAGTTAATAATAATGACCATCTTGAATACCACGGGGTGTTGTCTTTGATCTGTGCAGCCAACTTAGGGGCAAAATTTTTCAAGCTATCTCCAAAAGAAAGTGTAACACTCAAAATAAAATAACAAGAGAAGTAGAGCCCAGAATTGTAAACTAGTAAGATCAGCATGGGTAATTTTTTGTTTGTTTCTCTTTATTGACTTGATTTGTGTGTTGCCTTTTATATGATCAAATGCATTAGACTCATACAGAAAAATAACACTTTGTGTTTAAATTGGAGTAAAATCGTCTGATCTAAAAGAAAAAGAAATTGAAGTGATACTTTAAAGCGTCAAAGGAGTCCATGTGTCATTGCTTAAGAAAACTGTGTTTCTCAAGCTGTCTTGTTTTTTCTTCTCTGAAGTTTCTCAAAGTGTTCAGACTGCCACAGTTGTGGTGGCTACTCATTTTCAGAGCACAAGGCATGAAGTCTCCATCACATTATTACTATCCAATCACATTTAGCTTGAAATACCATATAGGAACTGTAACAAAGCATAATGTAAATACTATAAATGAATGCTGTCCTTTTCAGCAATGTCTTTATTTAAACACAGTTAGATGTGTGTAATTCAAAATGGTTCTTCTTTTCATGAGAAATTAGTACTATATTTTTGGAAGCAAAACACTGTTCAGTGTTTCCCACAGACGGCATCTTTCAGAAAGGTTCAGATTTATGTTATAGATTAAACTACATCTGATTGATCCTAAAATAATGTCTGAATTAGGCCCACAAAACTAAAGAGATAAAGCTAAAACTTGATATTTAGCTCATTTGCCTTTTGGGTGAGGCATGGAATTCTATATCCTGACCGTTTGTGATCATTAAAGACTTGTGATTACTTTTCACATGAATAAAATACCTGAATTAAATCAGAGCCTGGGTTCTGCTACATAAAATGCTTTTTTAAAGAGGTTACTCTGCCCTTTCCCTTTTAATTAAACCTGTGGTGTATAATGTTTATAGCTACAGACGTTCCACTACAGAGGAGGTACTTGTAAGTAAAGTGATGTCTATAATAACTGCAGCCTGACTGTAAAGTACTTGTGTGCATACAGCCTCATTATTTTAAAGGGTCACCAATGAGCTCCTTATTTTTTGGCACAATTAACTCTGAATAAAAATGATAGCATTTAGGCAGCTGAGTCCTTGTTTATTAGTACCTGTAATTGCTGCTATAAATCTGAACAGGCAAAATAACACAGTTTCTGAAAGTCAAAACTGATCTCCATTATAGATGCAGGGGCTGATTCTCCTCTCCAGACGTACTTTTATATTAGAGCATGTTTCAGATGTGAGGTAATAAAGTTTCAGAGTTAAGTATGAGAAGGCACCATTCTGTTCTGACCTCCCGCTCAGTACCCCTGCACTGAGCTCCCAAACTTGTTCGTATGTAAAGCAGAACTGCATTTGTCTGAAGCAGATCTTCTTCCAGGGAGGCATCCAATATGGATCTGAGGATGTCAAGAGATGCAGAATCTCTTTTTTTCAAAACCTTCCTTAGGCAGGTTTTTCCAAAATATAGTTACACTAACTGTGAAAATGTAAGGACAATTACATTTTGGGAAAAAGTGTCCCATTACTAATTTAAATCCATCTGGCATCAGCTTCTAGTCACTCTTCCTATTTATGCCTTTCTCCAAATGGTGTCCTAGCCACCACCATTGTTCCTTGCTGTAGCTGCAGCAGTAGTCAGGGTCTTGAGGTTCCCTCTTTCTCCCTTGGCTTCAATGTCCTGACCCAGCCCCAAAACAGAAAGGTTGGAGCATTACAGATTGTGGCGACAGGTCAGGTGGCAGCCCAAAGTGCCCATGTGTAGTGTCACAAGGGAGTCATCAGGGAGCTGTAGGAGAGGCAGGGCACTGTCACATAGGGGCAGCAGGTGGGGGTGAACAACTATATCAGCTCCATCCAGCAAAGACTGTTCTTTAGGCACTATTACCATTGCTAGGCAACTTTTCTCATATAATTGAAAACTTCTCATTGTATCTCTGACAGCCTTGAAATTTCCCCCAGTGCATTTATTGTTCCTTGTACATTCTTTTTTTCAATGCCATAACATTATATTGGTATTGATTAGTATATCTATCCTCCTTCAAATTTTTTATATACTGCTTTTACCCCTAATTGCTCTTTTTGCTTTGCCACTAAACCAGGATAGGCTTCAGCAAAGTTGTCCTCTTTCTTTATTGTAGATGCATGTTTTTGTTTTGTTTTTTCCTGAAAGAATTACCAGTTTCGTTCCCCTGTTTTTTGGCCTATTTTTTCCTCCCAGTTAATTTCACAGAATTTTTCTCCTTTTAGGGAAATGTGCCCCCTGGAAGCACCAAGAATATATGGTACCATTTGGGACCATCCCCATAACAAATGCTACCAGTTCACAATAACTGGTTCAGAAGCAACTGCCAACCTCCAGTTTAGTGACTGAATTCATCTTTGTTCATCATAATGTGTTTCAAAATAGAGTTGCTTTATGTCTTCTGCATTAACTTTGTGCTAGGACATTATGACCTATTATTTTTAGAACTCTAATGATATTTACTGCTGACTTCACGAGACCTCCAACATGTGTCTTCCACATGAAAATCGTCACTTAAAACAGTTTCCCCCCCAGACACAAACACACATTTCTGACACATGTTTAAGGAGTAATATCCTGTTTTCTGGTTTTCATTTGGTAGTCTGGAACTGACCTGCACCAGTGCCTCCTCCTGCGCTTTGTTAGTGAACTTTAATCTGCATGCATTTGAGATCTTGTGTTTCTGAGTTATTGATAACTGTAAACCAGCTAACCGTATCTTTCAGGCAGTGCCATACCTCAGTTTAAAACCAGTTCTATTTAACATTCAAATCATTGTCCCATCAAGTTGCAATAATATTAGCTATATCAAATTTAATTTAACCAGTGAGAATTTGTAATTCCTTATACTTAATATCTAAACCTTTAGCATGGGCATATAAACAGTGTTTCTTCATTTCATTTCCTTGGACCCATTGGTTTAATTTGTTTTAGACATTGAACCATATGATCTACTGCATTTCTAAATGGCTTCTAAATACCATTCCCTTGCACTATTAGCTTAGGGATGGTCCAGCTAGCCTCCAAACACATTCCTGTATCCTACCTATGAAATACTTCATGTGCAGGCCCTTTCTCCTGTCTGAATGTGTCTGAATATTCCCCAGAACCTTTAGCTTTTGTATTTGTTCAGTATATTTCTGTTGAGTATCTCCTTAGTAAAATCCCATTGGTTTCATACAGAGTTCCATTAAAGTAAATAGGGGTTTAGCATTTGGCCCTTGGCTCTATCAGCATTAAGACATGTTGATACTAGTCACTTCTTTCAGGTGTCACTTCTTAGCCTAGGTACAGAAAATGTCAGTTCCTTGCTCAAAGATAGCAGTGTTTAAATCAACACAACTATTTAAGAAGTAGGGGATACTGCTTTGCATAAGTACTCAACCATTTTTCTATTTATATATGACCTAGTACATTGTAAATAAATAAAGTAAGGTCTTTACCATGAGGATTTTACTGTTATTTGGCTTAACAAACAAGGTTCAAGCATGCTATTAATAAGAAAAAGTTAAATCATAAAGTAACAGCCAATGACAATGATAGTTTTCTCATTTTCAGCTATATGAAGGTTACTTTTTTTTTCAAAGAAAGCTTTTGCCAGGTTTTTTTCAACGACTTTGCTTTTGAAAATATTGTGCATGAAGCAGAATATTGAGAACATTAAAGCCATTTAGATAATTTGCTGTGTAATGTTCATGACATTCTTATTAGACAGTCAGAATTCAAAACAAACCAAAGTGTTTCCAGTTTAAAACACCTTTTCCTCCGTCTCTCTCTTTTTTTTACAATAGTACTTTTCTTCCTTGGAACAGTTTGTTAAGTTATAGTTTCTAAAGAATAAAATATGAGGTTTTCTCCCATTACCATCCAAATTTGTTTGAACTCACATATGGTTACACTTCACTTGTGCAAATGTGCTTAACACCTATTGAACTTTAGGAATACAGTTCCAGCTTCTAACTAATAAAATAGCTGATTGCTCACTAGTGATTTTTAAAATGACACATTACAGTTCAATTTATTTTATACTTTTGAGGGGGAAAAAAGAATATTTCACCAGTGTGTTTTCTTCTCTGTTGGAGGGGAGAGAGGGGGGTCTAACATGCCTTTTTTGGCCAACTCTTGGTTAACTAAATGTGATCCATGTTTTCAAACTTTGATTTGCCAATGAAATGAAAAATAGGTGTGCATGAGAGTTTTGAAATAGTTAAGTCCATACAGTGTATTATTCAAATACTGAAATATAATTAATAGACCTTCTCCATTGGAAGTCAGTGTTAGGTTTCCTATTAAACATCCAACCATCCTATTAACCACTCCATCAAAATAGAGTCAAACCTTCAATTTTAAGATATTCAACAAGATGGTGGGAGGGAGGCAGTTTAAGAAGGAGCTTGGCAGAGAGAAAAGGAAAGGTAGATTTAAGCTACCCTTGCATCTCCGTTATCTTTAGAAACTAGTGCCTAACCTCTCTGTCCTAAATAGCAACTTACAAAAGACTCAGGCCTACTAACATGCACTGGCTGCTAGCTTTCTCAAAGAGCCCATTCTAGTAACAATGGATCACTGAAGTATCCCTGCCTTACACCTTTCTCTTTAAAACACCCACTGTACTGCAGGTCAGGAAAAGGATGATGGGACAAAATCTTTATAGGAGGCGATGGTGGAATGAAATGCTGAACTTATCTGCCAGCTCAGAAGCACCTGAGGAGTCCCCTTACATAAGGGGAATCTCTGAGAAGATTTATGAGCACACTGCATCATAAGGGCAGCATGAAGCAGTCACAATGGGGCAGAGATCTGGCCCATGACTTCATAAAAATGATCCAGGTACAATTTCATATTTGAACAGTCTCAACATTTGATACATGGGCATCAAATTTCCTATATTACCTAGGTCTTTTTCAGTTATGTCTTTTTTGTCAAATTGTACATCTCCCCAAGAAAGGACTGGGCAGACTTGTTCCCCCAAGGTTCTCCAGACTGCCTTTCTTTTCTGAGCTGCCTGTCGATGACTTACCTGCCACACCTTGATGGGATAAACTGACATAAGCTTGGCCTTGTAGGCTCCAGGGTTTTCAAACACCAGCTCTGTGCCTGGCTGAGGTTACCCAAGCCTCACTCAAGTTTGCTTTTGCTGCACCAGTTACCTCTGAGCCTGCTGTTCAGGACCACAGGCTTCTGTTGCAGTGGGATTTGCTCTCAGTGCAAATCTGGCTACCCTGAGTTAGGTCATCCCCTTTACCATCTCTGTCAGCCCATCCAAATCTGGCCTATAGTATATTTTTCATCACACTCATTCTCATCTGCCAAGGCTGGTTTCTCATCTGCCATACTGAACGTATCCCTCCATCTCTATTCACTGCTCCTCACAAGCATATGGGGTTTCAGAATACCATCCTTACCCCGATTTCTATGGCTTCCTCCACCGCTTCATCCACCACCCAGTCCACTGGATCAAGGACCCCCATCCATGCATCAATTCAACTTCAACACAAAATCTCCACATCTCAGAGCAGCCTCATCCTGGGGCATTATTCCTCCAGTCCAAACACAAATACAGAAAAGAAAATAAGTCTTGAAACTTGTCTCACTTCAGTGCCACCACCTGTCTGTCTTGTCTGGCCAGCTCCTGAGCCTGCCCACTGCAGTTCTACATCTCTCTCTTTCTCTCTCTCTGTCTTTCTCTCTCCCTCTGTGTCTCAGGAGCCTTTCTTCCTTCAGGAGTCCTGCACCTCGCTGGGCTCACATGTAGTGAAGACAGGTCACCTAATGCTTTTATTTCTGCCATGGGTCCTCTGAGGCCATCCACCCCTGTGCCAGGTGTCATTCCCTTTCCTGGTCTCTCCGCTCACTGGCATGTTGTGATAAAGTCTTCATGAGCTAAGAATGGGTGCATGTGTACAGTGGGGGAGGGGGAGGGAGAGAGCTAACAAAGCCATGGAAGAGAGGGGAAGAAGAAAGGAGGGACAGAGCAAGAGGGAAAAGCACATTGGGCACCAGGGAAAGCAAAGGGCTACCCCAGACACCCACTCCCTCGAGTAGTGGGGGTAGGGCCCTGTTGCACAAGGACAATTAACTAGTATAAACTTTATCTAGGTAAAAATCCAATTGGCATTCTTTAATTCAATAGGATTTTTATTTCTCAGAATTCTCAGCTAACAAGGGACAAACCTTCACAAATATTGCCATGTAGCCTTCCCACTTACATCAGTGGGCTCTTTGCCCAAGAAAGGGCTCTTTATTGCTTACAAATGTTTGGCCCAAGTGTGAATGCTTTTATTGATTACGATGCGGAAAGAAAAGAAAAGAAAAATGGCACTGAGAGATTTCATGCTCTAGATGTTTTTACTATGTCTTGACATCACAGTGATCCTAATCGCTTCCTACTGTGCTGTTTCTAGAAAAGGCTTCTGAAGTAACTGAATCCTACTTTGGATTAAAAAGAAACCCTTCAACATCGCATATTTTTCTATTTGTCCTATTTCCCCATTGATTTTCCTTCTTCTATTTTGTTTTGGAAGGTGGGGTGGGGGTTGGGGGAGACAGAATTACAGTGAGTTTTGTTTGTTTTGATTTCAAAATTATAGAACAAAACTTTAATTATGTAGTTTGTACAGAAAGCAATTAGCAGACTAAATGTTTTGCTCTTGGTATTTGAAAAGTTATGTCTTGTCTGGAGAGACACCAATTGTTGCACGTATTTGTGTAGGAGGTTAAATCTGAGGTCAGTGGTTTGTAACTGCTGATTACAGTACAGTCTAATGACAGGTACAGTATGACTAACAGAAAAAAAGAGGTCTAGCTTCTAAATCCTCTGGCTAGTTGAGAAACTTTAAAAGCTCTTTATATACAAAGATGCTTATATACAAGACAATATTGTTTTGGATTAAGCCAAAGTAAAATCCTTCTAAAAAATAACAATAAAAAATCTCTGGCCTGTTTATAATAAAGGCATTCAAAACATTTCATTTAAAATGATAGTCAGATATAAACTCTCCGGAGTGAGGAAACCACAAAGTCAAGTCATATTCATTTTGGCAGGCGAAGTATTTTAAAAGGACAAGACAACTTGATAGCTAAGGATTTTGGGGGCCCTTAAAAATCCATTCTGAAAGGCCTTAATAGAATCGTTGCCAACTCTGGTTCATTTATTTCCCTAAAGACTCCATTGAACAGACCTATTCTTAAATTTTATTTATTAAGCCATCCTTCTGAAAAAAAGAATCAGGGTAGCTTACATTTGTTCCTGCTTGTATAGCAATTCAGTGAAAAGTTTCAAATGGGAAGAAATGTTAATATTTTAAATGGTTAATTAAAAAAGAACTTTGCACCTCTCTGAGTGCTACTCAGTTGGAAATAAAGCATATTACTGCTCTCAACAGAACCAGATCTGGCCTGATTGAACTGCTTTGATGTTAAGTCGGGGGATTGGGCCTATTCAGTTTGAGTAAGAAAAGGCTGAGAGGTGATCTGATAACCGCCTACAAGTATACCAGGCGTAAACACCAAGATTTAGGTGAGCAGCTTTTCAGGAAGGCACCTCAAGGGAGGGCAAGGACATAAGCTTAAATTCAGGGTAAATTCAGGCCAGATATAAAGAAGACCTTATTTTCTGTAAGGGTTGCCAGAATCTGGAATGCACTCCTGGCAGAGGTGGTGCAGTCGCCATTCTTGGAGGTGTTCAAGAGGAGGCTGGACAGGCACCTTGTTGAGCTCATTTGAGCCCAATTACCTCCTGCCCATGGCAGGGGACTGGACTCCATGACCTTACCAGTCCCTTCTGGTTCTACAGTTCTATCTGTAAAATGTTTAATGGGGCCTAGGGCTTGTCCTTTCAGTTCTGTTCTACCTTTTTATAGATTCTTTATAATATAGACATAATTCACATGTGAAAACAGTTGTTCATGCTGATTCTTTTGACAGAAGTGCCATACAGGTTTAGAGCCACAAAAAGGCTTAGGGTGTATGACACTGTTATAACATCTAATGTTGAGGTGTCTCACCTCTGGAGTGGAATCTATAGTCCAGAGTTGGGTGCCTATTTGATTTGTGAGGAGGCTTAAGTGCAACAGTCAGCATGCTGATGCATGTACCTAACTGCCCTTTTTTGGAGGTCTTAGATCAGTTCAGGAATCACAGCTTGGAACCAACACTGAATTCAGGGTAAATTCAGGCCAGATATAAAGAAGAACTTATTTTCTGTAAGGGTTGCCAGAATCTGGAACGCACTCCCAGCAGAGGTGGTGCAGGTTGGAACCAACACTGAATGTTTTATCCTTTAATTTCTATTTTACTTCTACTCTGCTTGCAGGCCCCAGTCAGGATCTGACTTTTCACACTGGCATACATCTATAAAAACTGCATTGTTTCAACTAGCAGAACTGGACTGGGGGTAGGAATAATGAATAATTTTGGCCAGTGCTACTGATCAGGAAGTTGTGATAAAGCAAGATCTTGGAAGAGCACAATTAGATGTTGAGAAAATCTTCCCTCAAAATGCATTATACTTGCATCACTCAGTCCTTTGGCTCCTTTGTCCCCTATAGACTATTCTGTATCATTTTTTTTTCAGTATGAATATTCAGCATCCATTAGTCAGAGATCTCCAAAACTTTCTGGTGACATAAACTGGATGTGAATGAAGGTCTCTGGGAAGCTAAGAGTGCAGAAAGCTGCTCTTATCACTTCCAGGTGAAACATGGTATATATTAGGTTTAGGTTATAGTAACTACTAATGAGAATATATTGATATTTGTGATATGTGTATTATTTTTCCTGTTCAAATGTTTTCCAAATTTTAATCAGTTAGTATGTTTTTAAACCATGTATAAATTGAAAACAGTGCTTTCCCTTCTGCAAGGTTTAGTTCTTTCAAAGTAAAAGGGAAGGCCATTTTTCTTTAAGCATGGCAATAATTTAGGGAGAATACGTGCCCTTATATCTTTGATGCAGTCCGTCAAGCAGAATTTTTCTTACCAAGTTTTCCAGAGAACTGTCTCTTAATCCCCAGTGAATGAACCTATTTCACATGCTAATAACAGAAGAAACGATTACCACTTGCCACAAGAAAACCATTCAGATAGACTGGGTACTAGAACACACTAATTTTACCGGACACCTGCAGGCCAGACAAAGTGAAACAACATCTAGAGGGCACTTCAGCACCATCCTGTAGTACTTCACACCTTTGCTCTCTAGTGTTTGCCATTCTCACCCCCCAACACACCCTGTACCTTTCCAGCTGCCAGCTGGGTGGTTCTTCAGTGCTTGACAATATCCCTGCTTACGGTACCAAAACCACTAGGTATGCATCTGTCAGAGTTCCCCCTAGGGTGATGCTTGCTCGGGACCACCATGGTCTTTTCTGGTCTCTGAGTGCACACTCTCCCAGAAAAGACAGCCCACGTGTGGCTTCTAGAGTGGGTGGGGAGAGCCCTTACACCTTCCCTTCTGTGGCCATGTTTCAATAAGCTAGCATCCAGTTTTACTCCTGACAGAGGGACTTTACCTTTGCCAAGGAGAACAAGTGAAACCTGAAGTTCCAAACAGCAAACAGACAACTCTGCTTCAATAAAGGCATCTACAAAAGCAAAGGACACCCGGTGAGAGGTTCTTTGTTCCCCTCCAAAGGTTAAGCAGTTTCTCTGTTCACCACACACAGCCTAGAGCACATCTGTTCTCTTTCCAGTATGTCCAGGTCCTGACCACCCTTCCACACCAAACTGCTCCATTGATCTCTTTCTCCAGACTCCTCTCCTCAGGCAGACACCCTTCTCATTCACACTGCCTTGTCTATTGCTATGCTCATCTTCTTCAGCTTCCCTCTAGTTACCTGGCTGTTACCTGCAGTCCCCTGCTTGAAGTGTCAGAAAAACTGTTCAAGTCTCTGTATACAGTTGTGTCTTCACCTACTAGGTAGCACATGGTATGATGGACCTATTGTAATTTATGTTTTAAATATATTCATATGTATACAAAGGGCCTATTGCTGGCCTATTCAACAGAACTTTGAATTTCAGAATTGGTGATGTCTGCATTAGATAGATTAATAGTAATTAAAATTTTAGCAAATCCTGCATCTATTTTTTATGAAAGCTGGGCAAATTTATGGACCGAATTTTCACTGATGCTTAATTATTAACATACAGTGTGTTCTTTAAAAATCTCTATAGTTGACTCTTTGTCTTTGGGCCTTATCCTCTCAGGATATGTACAGGCTTTAGATTTAAATTGACCAAACCAGGACTAGGTCAGTCTAAATGCCCGATTATACAGGCCTGTAGAGGGCTTTGATCATCCAAAAAATGATGCACCCCATCTAAATGAGTTCACCTGAGTAGCTGCACTAACTTAGATCAAGGTCAGATTAATCCAATCTAAGGCAGGGTTGATCCAATCTCCATAATGCCTATATGTGTTCAGAGCTTAGCCCCAGGCCTCAGAAAGCCCAGCTGCTCATCCCAACCTACAGCGCTGTGCTATTCCTACCCCCTCAGACCCTGACTAAAATATTTTTAGGCCCCTGACCAGCCCTGCAGACCTGCCAGCTCCCCCACTCACATAGGCCCTGGATCTGCTTGCTGGATAACAGCCTGTGCTGACCCAGGCCAAAAGGCAGGGGGCACTGGAAAAAGGAGCAATGATCTCATGTTGCAGCAAGGGAATTTTAGGTTAGATATGAGGAAGAATTCTCTCACTAGGGGGGTTGTAAAACACTGGAACAGATCACCCAGAGAGGTGGTAGAAGCTCCATCCTTGGAGGTTTTCAAAACCCAGCTAGACAAAGCTTTGGCAGGAATGATCTAGTTGGAGATGGTCCTGGTTTGAGCAGAGGGTTGGACTAGGTGACCTCCTGAGGTTGCTTCCAACCCTAACTTAATATGATTCTATGCCTCCCAGCTTGCCAGCTGTTGTCCAGATCAGCCCAGCCCAGCCCTGCCAAGTGAAGGCCATCCCTAAATAGCTGCCCAGCCCATGCTCCCACCCCACTGCTGTCCCCCACAAGGGAAAAACAATCTGATGCAAGCTCCCCAAGCCACCCAATGCCTCCCCCAGAGCTTGGCACCAACAGCAGCTAGCAAGATGCACTGGGCAGCCCCAGAGGTTCTGCCAGGTGGTGGGTAAGGAAGCACTACTTAGAGGGCAAGATCGGAGCCCAGTGCAAGCTCCCTGGGCTGCCTGGTGTGTCTTGCCAGCTGCTGCTTGTGCCAGATTCTGGAGGATGTGCCAGGCAGCGGGGACAGAAGTGCTCCATAAAGGGCAGGATTAGGTCCACCACTCAGCACAAGTTCCTAGGGCCCTTTGGCATGTCCTGCTGAAGCCCAGTACCAGTGGCAGCTGGTAAGATGTGCTGGGTAGCCCTGGGAGATTGTACGGGGTGGTGGGGCCTTATTCTTTTTCTATAGAGCTGGCCCAACTGAGCAGGGATGGAAGAAATCTCCTGAGGCCGGCTTCCTCCCATCTGGGAAGACCCCAGTTTTGGGGGGCTGAAACTGGGATTTGGGACTTCATTTCACCCTCCCCCCAGCATGTCAGTGACTTGTGCCAACCAGGCCATGAGGGGAGGGGATAACCCTCCTGCAGCTGGGCTGACCAGGGCTGGGGAGGGTCCCAGGCCAGCTAGGGGAAACCCCCCAGAAGCTGGCTTGGGTCCTGGCCTCAGGAAGGAGGATTCCTTTCCTCCTTCCCATAATGGGTCAGTGACTTGCACCAGCCTGTCGGGGGTGGGGGGGAGGGGGGCATAACCCTCAGAAACCAGGGCTTGTGGCCTGAGCTGGGGAGCTCTGTTCTTCTTGCTCTCCCACAGGGCTGAAAGGACAAGCAGAACCAGGCTGGGGAGCAGAGACATTGCTGCCTCTGCTCTGTGACGGCTGTAAGGTGGAGCTGGCCGTGGCTCAACAAGAGCAGACGGTGCGGAAGAGGCTTGCCTGCCTGCCCTGTGAAGGTGGGGAGGGGTATTAGTGGGTTCCCCAATGTATCCTGGGGGACTGGGACATAACATGAGTCAGGAGGGGAAGTGGGGCAGAAGTTCCATAGACCAATTTAACCTAAATCAGTTAAGTCTGATACTACATTCATCCATTAAACTGGGTTCGGCCATTTTTAAACTGGTTTATGTCTGCTGAACTTCTGTTCTATTACAATCACTGTTACAATCACTGATACCAGTTTATGTGCAACTGTTGTCCCTAAAGGTTAAGAAGAGCTGAAATTCAAAGATGATGGTTCCTTATGAAGTATCTTTTTACAGGTCAACATTCAAAGCGTGTAAGCGTGTCCTCTTATCTTTTATCAAAACACACCATTCTACTTACGCTGTAACCAGATGGAGTTTCTGTTTCTTCATCAGATCAAACAAGAGTTTGTGTATTATTCCTCACATGGACTAGCAGCACATTTACATTATAGTACTACTTCTTAGCTGTTTGGTTAAGCTAAAGTAAAAGGTCCAATAAACCCTCTCATTGGGACTACATCCTACGCTTGGAAAGTGGTGAGGTAGGGAAATAAAATCAATTTAATAGCATTTTTGAATCTCTTACTTTGATTTGAACTTGTTCTTCTCTTTTTCTAATCATGCACAAATTGGATAGGGATGGGAGAGCATTACAGCACTCACTTTTATGAATTCCTTACTATATTATTGCTATTATCTAATGTCTAGAAGGGTATTGACTGTTTCAATCAAAAGCAATGTAAGCATTGCCTATGCTTTATTTGATGGATGATCAAATTAAAAACGACACATGCTGAGTTTGTTTACAGACATGAAAGCCAATAGCCATTTAGGTAGCAGCTTCCTTGGCTGAAAAGCTACAGCTTTGTGTTTTCTTAAGAAATTCATGGGTCATTTTGTTTCAGAAATCCTGGTGTATAATGGCATTGATTGTTTTTGTTGGATAGTAAAACTTTAGATAAACGGTTCATGAATCAATATATGGCAGCTTTAGTCAGTGGGGTTTATTAATTCATATGCTATTTATCTCTGTGTATGTAGCCCAGCAAAAACAATTATAACTTAAATATACCAATCTTCTTAGCTACTTAATCATTTTACATGTGCTTGTATAAACAAATACCTATGAAGCATGAAGAAGTGGTTGAAGGAATTTCTGCTTTCAATTGCCATTTCAAAATACTGTTGCTGCCACAAACTGAACTTATCCCAACAACAAAAAATTAAAAAATAAAGCTAATATGATATTTTCTGGTTCATGTGTTATGCAGCAAGATGTATAAGGTACTTTGATAGCAATCTCTCATCCATCTCCTTTTTTACATAAACATTTTCAAAATATTCATACCAGTTAGTAACTATTTTCCTGTCTAATCTGCTATAAGCTGCAAGATAAAACATCATAATTAAAATATAAATGTCCACCTATCTTTCCCAAAGGACACTTTACTATCACGGGTGAGTATTAACTTTCTTACACTATATGCTTTATTCTGGCCAATATTCCAGTTAAATCAGTTCTGTTTCTCCATCAACATTATTATTATCATCACTGGTACTCATTTAAAGAGTACCAGTGAAATGTAAATAAATACCTGGAAGGTGGTTTGGTAGCTACATTTTTCTAACTAGCTGCCCTCAACTTCTGGTATTTTAACATATATTATTTTAATGTAAAGAAACATTTTATTTAAAGTAAAATAGCATTAGACTAAATTTGCTAAATGAATGGTCAATATATCTAATGAAACAATTTTATCAAGGAACACTGTGTATAATCCAGGCTCAGAAAATGGGCGGATGAAAACCTGATGGCGTTCAACACTAAAAAACACAAGGTACTCCACCTTGGGGGAAAAAAATCCTGCAGCATGCTTATAGGCTTGGCAGTGCTCCTCTTGCTAGCACCACAGCTGAAAGGGATTTTGGGATCATGATTGACCACAAGATGAATATGAGCCACCAATGCAATGTTGCAGCTGGTAAAGCAAGCAAAACTGGCTTGCATCCATAGATGCTTCTCAAGCAAATCCCAGGATGTCATCCTCCCACTGTACTTGGCCTTGGTGAGGCCACAGCTGGAGTACTGCATCCAATTCTGAGCTCCACAATTCAAGAAGGATGTTGAGAAGCTTGTGAGAGTTCAGAGGCAAGCCATGTGCATGATCAGAGGGCAGGAGAACAGACTGCTTGATGAGAGGCTGAGAGTCATGGGACTCTTCAGTGTGGAAAAGCACAGGCTGGGGTGGGGGGGGAAACCTAGTAGCTGCCTATAAGTATATAAGGTGTGTACATCAGGATCTGGGGGAACGCCTATTCACCAGAGTGCTCCAAGGCATGACAAGGTCAAATGATCACAAACTCCTCTAAGACCGTTTCAGGCTGGACATAAGGAGGAACTTCTTTACTGTCTAAGCCCCCAAGGCCTGGAACAGACTGCTGCCAGAGGTGATGGAAGCACCTACCCTGGACTCCTTTAAGAGTCAATTGGACATTTATCTTGCTGGGATTCTTTGACGCCAGCTGACTTCCTGCCCCTTGGGCAGGGGGCTGGACTCAATGATCTTCCAAGGTCCCTTCCAGCCTTAATGTCTACGAAATCTATGAAAATCTGATTGCAATGCACATATCTCCCATTGTTTTCATCTTAGGGATTCTTTAATTAAATGATTTTGCATCAGAAAGTGTTGATTAGTCAAAATTGATACTTTTTGCAAGAAAATACTCATACAAAAAGGTTTTTTCTGGCCTTGGATGGAATTTCTGATCAAATAAGAGACAGGGAGCTATAACCTAGTATAATAAATAGCTTAGCCATTGGATCAGAAACTCAGGCTGTTGGAGACCTATGTTTAAGTACCAACATTTTCTCACATCTTGAGTGAGAGCCCTAACAAACAGGGCTCTCACTTGAGATGTTATTCATTGCCAGGGGGAAGGCAATTCTCTCTCAGTTTCTTCTGGGACAGAACTATTCTACGGGTATAAATAATTGTTATGAGAGCAAGGACTAATCTCCTTATCATAAAACAATGCCTGTTGAGCACAGTCTAACTCAAGCAGTTCTGGAAATACCACATGAAAATACTGTTGTTATTGTTGTTGTCTCAGTTTTAGCTGCTTGAATATTGTTCTTTCTAGTAGTGCTCCAGAAGATTTTTTGTTTTATGTATGCCCATATCACGTGACCACAAGGCAATCTGGGGACTTCACCAAACATTACAATACAAATCAGCATAAATCATTTAAAAAATATAAAGCAGAAGTAGTGTGTTTTGTAGATTAATCTAACTGCAATTAGAGAGAAAAGGGTATTTTTCTTCTTGTTCCTCTTCCTCCCCTTTAGTGGAAACAGAGGAGAAAAATAGGTGTGGAAAAATAAAATGTAGAAGTGTGTTTGTACACACATACATACCCCGCCCCTCCGCAGACACACATATATGTATATAAAAATTTAGATTTGACTTGTTTTAAATAAAAATATTCCATGAAACACTGAGGTTTCAATCTTTCTCCAAAAAATACTGATAACTTTTGAGTCAACTTTGGATTTTAGGCCCATCTTGATTCCATTAAGCCAAAAAACTGCTTATCCAAGCCACTTTCTCTTTCTCAGCCTGTTCCATAAGCTGAGAAAGAGATGGGATTGTCTTAATGGGATAATACAATTTCCTACTACCCCATACACACCTATTTCCATATGATACATTCATAATAAATTAATCTTTAATTTCAGAGAGACTTAGGACTAAATAGTAATAACCCTGATGTGATGATTGTTTTCTAAACAGAAGACATAAAGCCAGACAGAATCCTAGGCAGGGGTCACCAGCCTGCAGCACACATAACACAAGTGACATGGGCAGCCTGTGTGTGTGACATACAGCAGACCCGGGAGGGGACAGGCAGCAGATACAGTAGGTAGCAGAGCAGCAGACTGGGCTGGGAAAAGGATCAAAATGTCACTTGAGGACGGTTTGGGGGTAATTCATGGCTGGGGTGTTATGACCCTGGCACTCATTCCTGCCTGGGGTAGGGGGTTGGACCTGATGATCTGTTTAGGTCCCCTCTGACCCTAAGAACTACGAAACTATGAAATGCTAAATCATTATGTCTGTGTTAGGAGGTATTAAAAGTTTGCTATTGGCTGGACCAAAGAACTTTTCTAATGTGAAAGAGGAGCTCTGTATTCTAAAACATGAAAACTATAACCATCTTAATCTAATAATAATGTGAAACATATTCTGTTAGAATAAACTCTGATAAACACTAGTAAATTGAAATCCTATTCCCAAACAGATCCAAATGGCCTTTTCCTGGAGGGAATAACAACAAAAATGCACTTAATGAGTATCTTCAGCTAGATTTGGGCCTGCAGGTTTACCTAAAGCCTCTAGTCCTTCTTCCTATTCCTTTGGAATTTCAGTAAAATAACCAAAGGCAGAAATAGCTAATGTGCTTGAATAAAGAACATGGTTAATTCTTCAAGTATTGTTTAAATTTTCAGGAACTGATCAAAGAAAGAGTGTATCTACAGATGAGGCAGCTGAGAAGTATGGTTTCTTTCTAGTAGGGAGAAATTTACAGATACTGGCAAGAATCACAGCACTTTTTCCGTGCTTTTCCATGAATTGAACCAAAATCAGCTCTAATATAACCAGATGCAATGTCATCTTACTTGCTGTGACTATGAGATATTACCATCATTTCCCTATTTCATAAGTAACTGTAGTATATCCAACTCCGCTGTTGTGGAGGGGAGCTACCAATCCCACAACTGTGACCATGTTTGTGTAGTAACTAAAGGCTAGTAGTGACTTTTTAATGGCAACCATGGTAGTTCCATACATCTTACCAGATGGGTCCAATCCTCCTGCTCTTGAACTCTAATAACTTACCTTCTAAAGACTTTAGGGAGAGCCCATTTAATTATGTCATGCATCTCAGAGACAAAATTGTATGTAAGGATGTCACTGAAATCATATATCATATATAGGATCTTTCTTCCACCAGTTAAGGCAATCAGGCCCTTTTGAACCTGAGGTCATAAATTATTAACATTAAAATAATGTGCACCATGTTATGGAATCCTCTGTTATGGATTTCTTATCACCATTTTCCAGTGTGGCTACTCTATGGCCAGAATTAATATTCCTACCAGCATTAGCTGCAACTGCAAAAAGGTAGAGCTTTTGCTCTAAGGCAGAGATGCTCAACCTCTGGCCTGTGAGCCATATGCAGCCTGGGGAGCCATAAAATTAGGGCTCCCCACAGTCCCAGAAATATAGCAATGGGAAAACAGTCACCATTAATATGGCCACCCTTCCTTCAGCCAAATCCCCAAGCCCTTTCCCTACATGGCCAATTAGAGCCAAGCTACATCCCGTTTTCCCACTGGGATGGGATTCCCTGCTTCTAAGTTGGGGTCGGGCCATGCTTCCTTCCTTCCCTGTGAGGCTGTGTTTCATAGACATCAGGGCTGGAAGGGACCTCGGGAGATCATCGAGTCCAGCCCCCTGCCCAAAGGGCAGGAAGTCAGCTGGGGTCATAG
>NW_017728943.1:57036983-57092830 GCF_001723895.1 Crocodylus porosus | reverse complement strand
GGGGGTGTCTGGGGGGCTTTGGGGGAGCGGGGGCGCAGCGGGCTTCACCTGCACATCTCTCACTGCTCCGGAGCCTAACTGAGCTTGTGTTGGGTCCTGACCATGCCCCCTTCCCTCCCATTGGGGCTGGGCCATGCCCCTTCCTTCCCATTGGGACTGGGCATGTCTTCTTCCTCCCCCAGGGCTGGGCCATGCCCTGTTCAACCCCAGGGCCAGGACACATCCTTCCCTCTCCACAGGGCCATTTGGGGGCCTGGCCATGTCTCCTTCCCCCACAGAGCCAGGCTATGCTGCCTGTCCTCTTCACAGGCTTCAGTCAAGCTCATTTCCCCTTCATAGCTGCATTGGGGTAGGCCTGCCTCCCTGCCCTGCTCCCCACTTCCACATGGTCAGATGGCGCCTGCCATGATTATACAAGATCAGGAGCACTGGCTAGATGTGGCCTGCAGGGCTAGGGACAGACATTCAAAAATCCTGAGCCTGAATTGAATCAATCTTTGCAGGTTAGTTTAATCTGGCTAGGCTAAATCAGTTTTGTAACCAGACCGACATCCCAGTAGCACAGGAACATGCCTGCAGTGGCTCAGGCCAGAAGCCAGGATGGGGGGGCAGGTGCTAGAGCAGCCCTCCTTTCTCATCTGCAGGGAGCTGAGGCGAGACATGATCAGGCCACAACAGGACACTGTGATTAGGGAGGGGTCCCCACCCCTTGATAACAGAACATTTATCAGCTCTATTATCAATATTTAATGCCCCATCAGAAATCAAAGCTTTTTTTATTACAAGATTTTCTTAAACACCTTTTTGCAAAGGAAGGAATACAGGGACATTATCATCTGAACTGTTGATTACCTCCAAAAAGCCCTAAGCAGACACTGCCCTACCTGCCTTACACAACATTAGCTAGCATACCACATGCTGGCTACTAGGGCTGTGCGAAGCTTTGGTTGCCGGTTTGATTTGGTGGAGATTAGGCCCTATTCAGCAGCTGAATCTCTGAATCTGAATCAAATCAGGAGACCATTAGTCTCTCTGAATCAGATCGGAACCCTCCAAATTGATTCAGAGAGATTTGGGAAGATTTGATGATTTGGATGTAGACACAGCTTTAAATGTTTTTCTACATACCTCAAGGTACCAGGTGGCTCATGAATGCTGAAATGCCGGGGCAGATGGAGCATCCCACAGGAGCACGGGAGGCTCCCCAGCATGCTGAGCAGCAGATCCAGAAATGGACCAGAAGCACTTCCAGTCCACTTCCGGGTCCACCAGGGAGCACGCTGAGGGGGCCCTCCCATATGCCCCTGGCTCAGTGACTAGTGCCTCTTGGATTTGGGGGGCACCTGGGGTCTTTCCATGGTTGACCACTGAGCTGAGGGGCGCAAAGCAGGACCCCTGCATTCTTGGTGGTGGACCCAGAAGTGGACTGGAAGTATTTCCAGTTCACTTCCAGGTTTGTTGCTGAGCACACAAGGAAGGGTGTGTGTGGCCTGCCCTCCTGTGGCAGTTTCCATCTGCTCTACCATCACAGCATTCACGAGCCATGACTGGTACATTTCAAGCTGTATCAATGGCTGAATTGCTGATTCTCTGAATCGGCATTGAATCTTCAGATTCGGATTTGGCCGAATCAAATCAAGACAATGATCCAAATTAATTAATCGAATGACTGTCCCCAATTTGGGCTGAATCCAAATTGAATATGGCCCATTTCACACACCCCTACTGGCTATGGTCCATGCTGTGGGAGAGAGGAGGAAGGGTTCTCTGCTTAAGGAGCAAGTGGTAAGAGAGGGCACAGGGAAGCCAGCAGACAATGCTGTGCCTGCAAGTCTTTGTTGAGCTGCAGGAGCAGAGGGGAGGGGCCAGCCCTGCTATGGAGTAGAGAGCCCCACCCAGCCCAGAGAGCATGCCAGGATGGTGGGGGTGTCTGGTTTAGCTTAAACCAGCAAGTTGTCTGGGACAGACTTTGCATAAGCCGTTTTGACCCAAATCAGTTAAGTCTGATACTACATTCAGCCAGGTTTATTTCAAACTGGTTTCAGCCATTTTCAAACTGGTTTATGTGCACTGAACAGATTTCAGCCAGAGTTTGATCACTTAAACTGGTTTATGTGTAATGTCTGTCCCTAGCCCCACTGCCAATCTGACCCACCAGGCAAAAAGGCTGGGCGCTAGGGGTGTGTGAAGCAGGCCGTATTCAATTTGGATTTGGATTTGGGCTGAATCGGGGACCGTGATTCAATTAGTTGATTTGGATCACTGTCCCTGATTTGATTCAGCCAAATCCAAATCTGAAGATTCAATGCTGATTCAGAGAATCAGCTATACGGACACAGACACAGCTTTAAAAGTTTTTTCTACGTACCTCGAGGTACCAGCACGGCTTGTGAATGCTGCAATGCTGGGGCACGTGTGCTCAGCTGCAAACCTGGAAGTACTTCTCATCCACTTCTGGGTCCACTGGGGAGCTCACTGGGGGCCCCTCATGTCCTCCTGGCTCAGTAATTAGCCACAGGGGGGGAGGGCCCTGGGTATCCCCCCAGACCTGAGGCACCAGTCGCTGAGCCAGGGGGACCTGTGGGGGCCCCACAGTGCATACCTTGGCTGACCTGGAAGTGGACCAGAAGTGCTTCTGGTCCACTTTCAGGTCTGCTGACAAGTATGCTGGGGAGCCCCCTGCACTTCATGTGCCCCAGCATCTCGGTGTTCATGAGCTGCCTGCTACCTAGAGATATGTAGAAAAAACATTTAAAGCTGTATCTACATCCGAATTGTCAAATCTCTCTAAATTGATTTGGAGAGATTAAAGTGTCCTCTAATTCGATTCGGAGAGTAGGCCAACGAATCAGGCCGAATCTCCACTGAATCGAATCAGGGACTGAAGCTTCACACAGCCCTACTGGGCACCACTGCTCTAAGGGAAGTATTATTCCCGTCTTTTCTTTTATACAGATTTAGTTCTTTGTTACAAGATCATTTTGCAAAGGATTCTGAGGTTGTATAAGAAAATACTTTTAAGAGTTCATAACTTGGCTGCTCTTTGAACCTATGCAGGGACAGGAGCCAACAAGCAGAAACATTCCAACCTAGAGACATTGCGTGTGCATTTGTGTGCTCTTTTACTGAGCTTGAATCACAATCTTTGCAAATTGTGAACTACCTTGGTAGTAAATTTTTTAAAGCTTGTTTCCAGCAGACGTCAGCAATACCACTACAAATGCTGTTTCCTTGGTAATTCTAACCAGGAATGCAAGATATTTTACTAGAGCACTGCAAAGTCCAACTTTGCAGAGTCAAATAGATCAAAATGTTTTGTACATGTATCTAAACTGAATCTGAATTCCACTTTCCACCAGTGATACCTGGCTACTGTTTGTATATCTGTATCAGGGCTCTATAGTAGGTAGTTAGAAGTCTTCATTTATGTATATTAGTAATACACCTGATCTGTTACTATTTAAAGGCAATTCTCTTATATTTGTGCTAAAGAAGGGATGAGTGTGTGGAGCATATCAGGTCTTTTTCTTGTTATTGTTTAGGTTTCAGATGTGGTTGCTGAAACTCTAACTAATCCTAGTGTATGGCATAGCAACAGCAATCAATTCATAGACTGTAAAGTCAGAAAGAGCCACTGTAATCCTTTATTCTACCTGCTGAACAAAGATTTCATCCAGCTGTGAATGTCCTAGGATTGTCACAGATTTGTGCCCTCTTCCAGTACACCTAATTACACTAAGACATCAGCCTTAGGTAAAAATAGGAAAGCTGTTTAAAGAAAAGCAGCAAAGTTATTCTTTTTGCAGTTCAGCACTGTAGCTGGTCTGCAAATGGACCTTTGTAGTTCTCCCTGTCTTACTCTTCAGTTCCCAAATTGTGTTAACTAAACCCTTCAAGACAAGAATGTACAAAAGCCATAAACAAGATTCTCTGTATTCCTATCTGGATTAGCATGTACTAGCCCTGAACATGTTTTCTCATTCTCAAAGCTTTTCTAAGAATATTTTTGTACCTTCTTCCGTATCGTCTTTTAGATAAAGTAGTAAGCTGTCTGGGATTTGAAAGACACCACTTTTATAACTTGAAGACAAACCTGTGGAGCACAAAAAAAAAAATGAACAAAGGAAAGATTTGATTTGTTCCATTAAGTTAAATTACGAACTTCTGATAATTTGCTGCTTCACTGTTTTAAATCTGTGACTTTCAAGAAGAACTGAGGTTCACAGAGTGAACTATTTTTTTCACTCAGTTTCATTAGATAAATGTCATTAAACCCATGTTTTTGGACACTTCTTTGTTGATGTACGACTGAAGGAAAAACTTTCAATAAAACATTCCTGCAAAGTTCGGGAAGTTCTCAGACATTTTTATCCAAGAGTAGTCATTAATCTTGATCAATATATACACAAAGACCACCTTGTAATGAGGAATAGGACAAAGGCTTTGGCTTGGTGTTATATAATCTTTCTTCTTCCTTTTGGATTTTCATTAGTTCATTGTCTTTAAGAATGACAAGAAATAAAATTTTAGAACAGAGGCACATATCATTCCTTGTTCTTTAAAATGGGTATCACGAATGATTTCACTGGTGAGTAAACAATCAGCAAGATGATATTTAGACAACAAATTCCTAAGGTCTAAATTGTTTCAGTTGGTTACTGCTGTTTACCACTGGAGCCAAATGACAGCAGCAGTAAGATAGTATCATGTGTTATTGAATGGAAACAGTTTTTCAACAAAAAGATTAAAATGAAGAGATTGATTTTGTAAGTGTCAGACTTTATTTTGGATTATTGGGTTCAGTTAGCTGTTTACCAAGAACACTCACCACATTTCTTGCAGCAGTCACTAGGGAGCATACACTGCATTTGGATGGAACAAGCTGTAACAAGCCAAGTTTTGGGTGCTCAGCTCCAGATACATTCTTAATTTAATTCAATGGCATTACATTTTGCGAAATTCAGTCCATGATGACTGAAAGTTCACCATATGAGTAGATGTTTGTGAATTTTTTACCATCGTGGAATGGGGGATTAAATACAAAAACGACTGTTCTTATCATATTTCGCCTCCATCCGAACTGGAATTGGAAAATGGGCATCTTTTGGTTTGGGATCCTTTTGGAAACCCAAATATTTCAGGTTCTGAGCATCAAACCTCTTTGAATGCCATGGGTTTGGCTTTCAGTTTCTGGATTGTTTCCCTTCTGTGAAGGATTTAAATCCCTTCATTCCTCTTCTTGTATTATCCCCTCTATAGCAACAGTTATAATTACTAGTGTTAATTGTAGTAAATTTAGCAGAAGAAAAAGAAGATACTTTCAGTACTGTTGGCTAAAGTTTTGGTCAAATGAACAAATTCCAGTGTCTTAAAAGGCAACGAGGGCTTCCCACATATCAGCTGCTCCATAGTAACTGTTTGTACATCCACTCTTATGCTGTGGTAAGTGAAAGATAGTCTGCACTATTTTATAAGCCAAATGTAAGGATAACTTTCACTTACCATAGTCTATTATCATGCATATGAGGGATACTTATCATGGAACAGCTGATCTGGAGTCTCCTTTTAATTTATGGTTATATATCTGTTTATCCACACCCTAAAAAAATCCTAGGATGAGTTAACACATCAGATGGAATTGGCCCAAACTTCAAGTCAAGAGTGAAATCCAAGCCCTGCCGCAGCTTTATTCACTTCAGTCATGCCAGGATTTTTCTCCCAAAATATTTAGTTTAAATTGAGACTCTTAAATACAGTCAGTATCAACTTATTTCCCATATGTAAGGTAACAACACAATGTGGTAGCATGCTAGAACATTGCTTGTAAAGTTGATCAGAAATAATATTTTCACCTACTAAACCACTAATATGTAATTCTTTTGATATAGATCATCGTTTTCTTTCCATAGTGGGAATGAGGATAAAACTTATTCTAATACATTTAGAATGATCTGTATATTACTGGCATCATATTTTATAGTCTCTATAAGGAGAAGCTTATTTGAATTTTTTTCTCCAAATTTAACATGGGAAATCATTCTCATTTCAGACATCTGTTGGCAAGCCTGAGTCATTTATAAACCCCCCAAAGAGTATTTGTAACAGCCTTCGGTGCAATTACCTGTCAACTGTTTCTCACTTATTGCCTATGATAGGCAGGCTGTTATAAAGAAATGACCATGAACCAAGGGAATTTTCCCCACATCCATTATTGCAAAAATAAAAGCTTATTTGATAAGTCTGGGCTTGTTTACTTGAACAGTTGACTGTTTATTTTGCAATCAATTTGTTTAATAAATGGGTCATTATGAAATGGCTGGAAACAAATCTGTTTTCTGATGAGCTGTCACTTAGCAATGATACCTCCATATGAAGAATAGTTCCCAGATCCTGTGCCATGCCTGAATATCTGACTAGAGCTGTCCCTTTGCTAAATGTCATGGAGTGTAAGTGCCTTGGGAAAGAGGAAGTGATTCTGCTCTGTCTGTCCTTGAAGTGAAGGAGATGGAATCCTCATCATCTGGGACATTTAAAAGAATATGGGACAAAACGCTATTTAAATGTACTATGGGAGATGGGAGGCAAACGACAAACTCAATGACTAGGCCATTTGTCTGATTGCTCTGCAATGAACACAGTTGTTAGGGACCTCAGGTGAAGAGAAGTCCAGCATGCAACTTTGGAAATGGTAAAAGATATTAGAAAAATGTATATATTTTTGATTTAAGAGGAATTTCTAACCTCAGAAGTCTCACTACTGCAAATATAGCTATATTTCCTAATACCTAATGGTCTCATTATTTAAAAAACTCAGAGACAGATTCTCAGCTGATGCAAATTTGTGTGGCTTCATTGACTTGAGTGGCACTATGCATGTATGTATGAACTGAGATTCTGGCTTTTTCTGGGTTTTTTTATGAATATTGTAGTACTTCATGAATAATTCTACTACAGCCTGATCCTGCCAGGTGGTCAGAACTAAGAGCACTGTCATTACTTTGTAGGGGTATGTACAGGTGTTACATTTAGATCAAATTAACCAGAGTTAGGTCAATCTTAATGTTTAAATGTGCAAGCATTGAGAGGACTTAAATTGTCCACAAAAATAGTGTGCCCAATCTAAGTTAGTTCACCTCAGTAGGTGCACTAACTTAGATCATGATTGGGATCTAGGAGAGGATTAACTTAATCCTGCAAACACCTATGTGCTTTGGCAGCATGGCCCCGGGGCTGACAAAGCCCAGCCACTTGCCCCAGTTGACTAGGCTATTTTCAGCATCCGCCCCTCAGACCTGCCATCCTCCTTCAATCCCAGCAAACCCCCTTGTGAACCAGCTAGCCCCCACACCTCTAATCCCCTACCCCCGTCCCCCACTCTGAATTACTTATATCAGTTTCCCTGCACCACTCCCAGTCTACCTTAAGACAACTTAAAGTAAGCTGCTTGAACATAAACCAGATGCAATGAATGGTTGTATGCAGTCTAGGAGATGCGCAGCACCTTGTAGGATCACTAAGAACAAAGCAGGGGAGAACATGTCACTATTGAACAAGGTACGAAACAACCATTTGGAGCCATATGTGGGAAATCTGCTGGGCTCACCAGTCCTGTAGTGGCAACTTACAGCTGTAGCTCCTAGTGAGGCCCTTACTTATCAGTCCTCTAGAGGCAAGTCATAGCTGTGCAGGTGAGGGACTGTCAGAGAAGATTTTTAGCCTAAAAGTGTGACTGCTCCAAACTTGAGCTAACGCTGATCAACATCTGAGCAGCTCAAAGTGCAACATATAACAAGGCCCCGTACACAGTCAACCTGCTGCATATGGAAACTGAAAGCTTGGGCAAAGATGCAAGGCAATGGCTGGGGCAAGACTGGATTGCAGTAACAAGACTGCCACAAGAAAATCAAACTCCGCTTATGGCTTGCAACCCATTAGGCAGTTAGACAGTGGAGTGCCTGTGGTACCCAATACTAGATCTGCAGCATAAAATAAATAAAAAGGTGATCTTTAAAATTATTGGCAGAGACCTGATGTGTTCATCACATGTGTGTACCTAAGAAAGCCAAAGAAAAGGCTGAGCCAGTGAAGGCAAGGTAACTACGTATGCATTTCAATTGACCTAGAAGCTAAAGAAAACAGAAGACTAAATATGCATCTCAAGAGAAACCTGTAAAAGGTACAGGAAGGATGCCCTCTAGGTGACAAATGGACCCTCACATTTCTCAAAACAGGCATCCAGTATCTAAGGTATTACAAATGTTTCAACCATTCAATGGGAGGCAAGGATCTTTGAGCAGATGTGATATCTTCTATTAGACCAACTGAGTACAATATAACTTCATAAATCTGGGGATCAAATACCCAGAGTTCTCAAAAACCCAGCACTTTTTAAAAGTGCTCTAGATCAGGGAGTAGCAGCAGCCATTCCCAAAGCAGCAGAGGGGGAAGGTTGCACAGGGTGGCTGCTGCTGCCACCATCCACCACCCTGTGTCACTGCTCTTTGTGCGGCCTCTGCTCCAGGACTAGCCAGAGTTTTCAGATTTCCGTCAGGTGTTCAGTCCCAAGCATGCTGGATTCATGAGGTTATACTGTAGTTGGAAAAAAGTTCTTAGCAAGCTTTTGGGTGCAGTCACCCTTTGTCAGGCATAGGGAGTCTCTGCTGGTCTGAGACGAGCTAAAAATGTGGAGGGATGTCAGTGAAAATGTAAATAGGCAGAGTTAAGCAAGACAAAAGAAACACAGTAAAGGGAGGGGTAAGAGAACAGGGAAAAGAAAAAGTCAGAGGGAGACAACAGATATAAAACCATTCAATGTATGTCTGAAGTTTTGTAAATAGGCCATCACTATACAAGCTATTGCAAATTTGCCCAATGGATAAACATATACTCAAAACTGGGTCTCATAACCAATACCTCTAAGCATCCTGTTTTACCATTCAAGGCCCATCACATTTAACTGCAGTGGCTGAGAAAAATACAAGTCTTCATACCTAGACAAATCCAAAAACAGGAGCCAGGCAATGTAATATGATGGTCACCTATTTCCTCCCTGTGCGTTTGAACATTAATTGGCCCACCATCAAGGAAAAATGCTTTGAAGCTATACAATTAAACAGTATAAAAACGAAGCAAATCTTCTAGGAAGGTGTGTGCAGGCCAGGGAAAACCAAAAAGCCATCCTGCATCCCAGCCAGCAAATGAAGGATCCACACTTTAAGGTTGTACAAGAACTGCTTCCTCCCTGCATTGGGTAAAGATCTTTTTTGCGGCTAAAGACAGTACGAGGACTAATAGCTCATTTTATATTGGGAAAGTGTCTTTTTCTGTTATTTAATTTTGTATCTTGTTGGTAGTTATTAAAACAAGCCTTTCTGCTATTCATCAATTGAGTGTTGTGTCAATTCTCAGAGCACTAGGTTTAAAAACCTGCTTTCTAAGTGGAATACGCCCTGACACAGCACAAGACATAACACCATGATCTGGCACAGAAAAAGCATGGGGACCATGGTGGTCAAGGTCCTGTTGCTATAAAAGTTGTTAATATATGCTCAAGAGACCCCAGGAAGAGGATCATAACCCCCTTACAGAGGAAGGCCAAAACCTCCATGGTTCATATCAATCTGATCATGGGGTAAAATTCCTTCCTGACCCCAAATACGGCAGTTGGTCTGACCCTGAGCAGAAGGGCAAGACCCTCTAGCCAGTAAACTTTACTGCAACTTGAAGCTATAGTTCCACATCATACTCTCTGCAGCAAGAGTGACAAGGTGTTTTTCCTGTTTTGTATGACAGCCTTTCAAGTATTTGAAAACCACTATCATGTCCCCTTTTAGCACATTTTTCACAACCTGAACATGCCTAGCTCCTTCAACGTTCACCATATGACTTGCTTTCCAAGCCTTTTATGATTTTTGTTCTCTGCCTCTGGAGCCTTTCTAACTTATCCATTTTTTTTTAAATGTGAAACCCAAATCTGCACGCAATACTCCAGATGAGGTCTAACCAGGGCGAATAGAGAGGAAAGATCATTTCCCATGTCTTGCACCTAATGCTTCTGTTGATGCATCCCAAAACCACATTCGCCTTTTGTGTATCTGTATCACACTGAAGATTCATGAGTCTGTGATCCATGAAGACTTCCAGATCCTTGTTCATAGTGGTAACATCCAGCCAAGCATCACTCATTTTCTATTTATAGTTTTGATTATTTTTCCTGAGGTGTAGCATCTTGCATTTATCAGCATTGAACTTTATCTTGTTAGCTCCAGCCCAGCTTTCCAATCTGTTGAGATCCTTTTGAATTGCACTCCTGTCCTTCAGTATGTTTGCAGTCCTTCCTGGTTATGTGTCCTCCTAAAGCTTTCTCAATAAGCTTTTTATTCCAGTATCCAAATAATTAATAAACACATAGAATGGCAGTGGGCCCAGGTCAGAACCCTGTGGGACTCCACTCAAAATCTGCTATTCTCACATGGATCTATCTATAATTACCCTTTACTTATAGTTACTGATCCAGTTGTCTAACCACAGTGTAATAGTTTTATCTAGCCCACATTTTTCCAATTTGCCTAAGATAAGGTCATGCAGGACTTTATCAAAAGCCTTGCTGAAGTCCAGATACACTGTATTTATAGCTTTTCCTTTATCTACTCAGGTAGTTACTTTGTCAAAGAAGGAGATCAAGTTTGTTTGACATAATTAAAAAAAATCCATGCTGGCTGTTTGTGTTCAGCCTTTCCTTCTCTAGATGCTTGCAAATGGTCTTCCTTAGGATTTGCTCCAGTAACTTTGCATTTATTGAGGTGAGGCAACCAGTCTGTAGTTCTCCGTGTCCTCCTTTGTTCCATTCTTAAAGGGGGCACTATGTTGGAACTTTTCCAGTCCTATGGTACCTTGCCCATATCCCATTACTTCATGAAAAACATTGCCAGGGGCTCCAAGACTTCCCCTGCCAAAACCTTCAGTACCCTGGGATGAAGTTCATCAGGCTCTGCTGACTTGAATTCATTCAGACCTATCAGAGCTCTCTGATTGTCCCTTTTGTTGCCTCATCCCTCAGCTTGTCCCTTTCCTTATCCAAATAATCTTATTAGGTGTCTGGCTGCAGCTTAATTTTTTATGATGACTGAGACAAAATAGCTATTGAGTAGCTCCACCTTCTTCACAAGCTCCACCTTAAAGGTTCCCCGTGGTTAGTTAATAGTAGGCCCACAGCTTCTTTGGTCCGTCTTTTCTGGCCAGTATACCTACAGAAACTCTTCTTGTTGTTGTTAGCATCCCTTGCCATGTGCAGCTTGTTCTTTACATCTGTCTTAGACTTGGTTCCTGCAAGTTCTTTTGCTGTTTCCTGATAAGCTACCTGGGTGACCTGTTCTTTTTACACTGCTAATAGGATTTCCTTTTGCATTCAATGCATCCTAGAAGCTCCTTGTCTAGCCACATTGCTCTCTTGCCTTTCTTTATCTGCTTCCATCATGTTGGAGCAGTTCCTTGTTGGGCTTCCAGTACTGGGTCCTTTAGCTTCCCAGCTCTCCTTGGCACCTTTATCCTTCAGTCTGTCTACCCATGGCACTATGCCTTATTAACTGCTTAATCTGGGTGAAATTGATGTTTTTGAAATCTAGTATCCTAGTTTTGCTGGCCTCATGGTTTACCCATTTCAGGATTTTGAGTTCTGTCATATTGTGATCACTTCTCCCAAGTTGCACATCACCTTCACATGCTCCACTAGTTCTTCCCTATCGGTCAGTGCAAGATCCAAGATAGATGATCCCCTAGCTGTCCTCAGCTTCTGGAACAGAAAACTGTTCTCCACAAAATTTAGGAATTGACTTGGCATTTTATGTTTGGCTATATTGTACAGCAGATGTCCAGAAAATGCAAGTCTTTCATCAGTACCATCCTATAGCTTTTGGAAAAATTTGTCACCTCTTTGAAGAGTGCTTCATTCACCTCCTTTTCCTGATTTGGTTGCCTAAAATAAATCTCCACCATTATATCAGTGCTGAGTCTTTCACCTTGCATCTTTACCCAAAAGCATTCTTCTCTGCTATCTGGATGATCCATTAAAAAAACTCCTATCAGCCATGATTCATTTCTGTAGATTTTTACAGTAAATTTTACAGAACTTCTTTAAACTGTGTTAGAAATGTATATGTTTCACCTTTTATGACTTCTGAATAAGGAGTGAAAAACTGAGGGAGAGCACCTTAGATTCAACCACATTCATGCCTTTTTTAAAGCTTATGTTTTTGGATGTTTGAAGGAAATATTTTAACCACTGCTTTGCGTCATATTGGCTGACTTGGGACATGACACTGGGGATATATAAATTTGCAGAAAGACTTATTTGTTGGCAGTGTTATCTTTTCAATGCTAAAGGTACTTATCTTTGAAGTACCTTCTTTATCAAATATGCTGAGGCAGGAAACTTCAAAGTAGGAATTGGACTGCAAGATGTAGGTAGGTTCCAAATAACATCTGGATCCAATTTTTATTTTAAAAAATAGCACTTCAAGACATAGAGCAAAAGGAAAAAATCCCCCACATAGGAAGAGACTGCTGAGCACTGACCTGTTCAGAAAGAATAAACAGAGTACCCTATATTGAGTTGTATAACTTTATTTCTACCCCAATGGCTATTTCTTTGTCCATGGCTGTTTCTTTACACAAAGCTCTGAGGGACAACTATATTCCTTCTCAGTTATATAAATATGAAGGCTTCCTAGTGGAATTGCGTCAATGCTTGTGGAAATGATTATGCATTCTAAGCCTGGCCCAACCATGTTCTGAGCCTCAACTCCCAGTGGATTTATGACCTTGGAGTCTCAGACTCTTTCATGGTATTCCTATATATCTCAGCATAATATTTTGCTAAGTGTTATCATTGCATGACTACATTGGACTTTGCATTTGCCAGCTATTCAACAGACTGTGACCACAAGGGTTTAATGGTAGTTGGTCACTAAGAATAGAACTTGAGACCATCTACTCTAAAAATAGGAGTTCCTACAACCTAAGCAAAAGGAGAATTCCAGTTCACTCTTCAATCTTTGCATGATAGTTTCTTTGTAGTATGTCACCTGGATGGAGACTTGGTCTCCTATACTTGCAGAAGTCTATTTTCCCTTCTGTCAGAGTGCAATAATGCACACAGACGTCCACTATTATATCAAAGAAGAGTGGATTTCTAGCATTCCAATACTGTAGCATGAATAAATAATTTTTCTCCATTTGTAACTGGATTTACTATTTGTCATTTAAAAGGATGGGTTAGTTTCTTCAGTTCCACATTTTTACTTTATACATGTAGTGGGGCCTTTTCATAACATTGGGCACCGAGACGTGCTGGATGCTTGCTCAACATGTGCTAATTAGCACACATCAGAGCAGATTCAATCAATTGAGTCTGCTGCACACTCCAGCAGCCTCTATGTCACGTCTATTCTGTGTCCTTTCACTTCAAAATGCTGGCAGAGGTGCTTTAAAGCTCAGCTTCATTTAAAGTGCATCCACCAATTCTGAAGTGCAAAATGCTGAATATATGTGATGCTGTGGGCAGTTGAATTAAAACAGCTCTTAGAGCTGCTCTAATTAAAGCACTCCCCCCTCCCCCATCCCAGAGCATGTGTAAAGATGTCCATTGTTTGCATCTTTTCTCTCCTTCCCCCTCCCTCCTCCTCTTCTTTTCCTTGATTTTGGAAACTAAACATTTAATCAATGCCCCAGGGGTTGCTTTGTTTTTTCATTTAAACATGAAGAAGTTAAAAAGGCTCCAGAGGCAGGTGACAAAAATGGTAAAAGGCTTGGAAAGCAAATCATATGAGGAAAGTTGAAGAAGCTAGGCATGTTCAGGTTGTGAAAAATGTGCTAAAAGGGGACATGATAGTGGTTTTCAAATACTTGAAGGGCTACCAGACAGAAATGGGAAAACACCAACTGCCAACAAGATACAAAGCTAAATAACAGAAAAAATATTATTTCCCAATATAAAATAGGGTACTTGAACTAGAGCTTGTCAAATGAAGCACCATTTTGAGGTGTGGGAATGCCGATACAGGAAATGCAGCAGCACTTTAATTAGAGCGGCTGTTGACATTGAAAATCTAGTGAAATTTTACAATGATTTTGAAAAGGGAAAAGCACCAAAACAGACCACAACATATTTTTTCAAAGCTTTTCCCTTTTCAGAATCATTGTAAAATTTCACTAGATTTTCAATGTCAATCAGCTCTAGGATCTGATGAAGTAAGACCTCTGCTTATGGAAACTTATGCTATATATCTGATTTAGCTAGTCTGTGAAGGTGCAAATCTATCCTGCTGTCTTGGTTAGTAATTGATCATTTTCTTTCACTACTGACAATTGGTGTTCTACCATTTTACTATGTCTTAGTCATATCCCTTGCTGGGTCTTGAAAAACAGTAATGTAGGTCAAGTATCTTAAACGTGTGGACACTTCATTAAGAATAAAACTTGATTATAATGATAATTTATATTACAAGTTAATGGGAGCAACTGGAAATGTGCTTAACTTTTGTTAACATCCTTGCAACAATCCCTTCTAAATTTTCATGTATATCTGTAGTTTTTCTGAAGAACTCTACCAAATGTTTGCTTAGGGCCATTCACATTTTTCTTCTGTAGAGTGCACACACACACTGCCTAAGACAAACTTTTGCTTGTTCCATAGCTGCCTCTGTTTCCAAGTAAATATTTATCCTGGCATTTGCCCCATTTGTTTACTAGTAATTCATAGATTGGACTGCATTTGGAAAATTAATTACTGTACATAAAGATGCTGTTTATTTTTTGACAGCATGCTTCTGCATGGGCCATGCAGATGGCATTTATAAAAACATTTCCAGATGAAAGCATACAAAATATTTCTATATTCCCAAATAGCTTTAAAAATAGATGCTACACAAATCATTAGAGTCTCTGTGTACATCTCTGAGCTGGACTGAGCTATGGCTCTTCTTTAAATGGAATGCTTACAAACAGTAGATAAATGTTTTCCTAATTGTTTGTAATCATACTTTGCAGTTGTTGTTTGGTTTTTTCTTAGAAGGTGTCATATCCTAGAAATGAAAACCAGTTTGAAATTCAAATGCATCTTTCAATAAAATAAAGTCGTTTTCAGTTGTGATATCACCAGTTAATATTTATGTCACTGGAATGATATCCTCAGCACTTAAATACTAAAAAAAACAAATAAAAAAAAATCAGAGTGTCAACTTTTTCATTTATGACAATTAAAGAAATAAAATCCTGAAAGGAATTCTTTAGCTTGAACATTATGTGGTATCTGTCAAAGCAGTGCCATAGCACTGGTAATTTAATTATTGAAATATCAAGCAGCTATTTATTTTTTCAAAACATGACAGTTACTTATAAAAGCTTTTTCTACATGGCATGGTAACAGTCACATAAGAAAATATCTATGGAGCCTTAAAGGGCACCAACGCTTTTTCAGCCGAAGATGAAAACTTAACTTGAAATTCAGTTCCGCTCTTGAAAACATCCTGAGCTTCAAGTTACTGGGGATGGTTGTTGTCTTTGTCAGGGAACAAAGGAGATTTGAAGGATTGTAACATGGACAAAATGTGCCCACGCTATAGCACCCTGGGAGTCAAGGAGCATAGATACGCATTGATTTGTCCCCTTATGCTGAAACATTTCTCTTAAACTCATCAAAGGTGGGAAAATCTGAGTTAACATTCATAATCGTCTTTATGCCATCTCCCAAATGAGTAAGATAAATTTTAGTTTGCATCTTTATCTTATATAACTGTGAAAAAGAGACAAAATAGCATGTGCTATGTTCAGAATATGAGTATTATGTAGCCTTGACTGTAATGCCTTAAGAGTTTTATTATATAATTTTTATAATTAATTTACTTGTTTTTAAAGAAATTGTAAGTATTTCAAAGGAAGGTAGAAACTACGAATCACTTCTAGTAACCAGAAGATGTTTTAATGTTGCATTGGGTTGGATGAACCCAGATTTAAAGTTGCAAAAATGTATTTTTAAGAAGGGCAAGATTTTCAAAAAGCACCTAAGTGAATTAGAAAACTGAGTACTATTGTTACAAGGGATTTAGGCTCTTAGGGCAGTTTTACACATGCTCTGGGGCTGGAGTGGGGGGCAGCGCTTCAATTAGAGTAGCTCCAAGAGCCACTCTAATTAAATCGCTGCTGCAGCTCCTGTATCAGCATTCCCGCACCTCAAAATGGTGCTTCATTTGATAAGCTTTAGTTCAAGCACCCTTGCTGCCATTTTTAAGTGCAATTGCTGTGCTCTAGCAAACTTCATCAATTGAGTCTGCTCCAATGTGCTGGAATTCCAGTATGTTGGACTAGCCTCAGCACTCATGTATAGCACTGTTAGGGTGCCTATACATGTGCTCTGATGCGTTCTAATTAAAACTCGATTAATCAAGTCTGCTCCATGTTCTAATTAAAATGTTTTAGCATCACTGCAGTGTCACATGTATTTCATAGATTTCATAGACATTAGCGCTGGAAGGGACCTCGGAAGATCACTGAATCCAGCCCCCTGACCCAGGGGCAGAAAGTCAGCTGGAGTCATAGGGTCCCAGCAAGATAAACATCTGGTTGACTCTTAAAGGAGTCCAGAGTAGGTGCTTGTACCACCTCTAGCAGCAGTCTATTCCAGGCCTTGGGGGCTTGGACTGTAAAGAAGTTTTTGCTTAAGTCCAGCCTGAAATGGTTTTGGAGGAGTTTCTGACTGTTTGACCTTGTCATCCCATGGGGTGCTCTGGTGAACAGGTGTTCCTGTTCCCCCAGATCCTGATGTACACCCCTTATATACTTGTAGGCAGCCACCAGATCCCCCCTGAGCCTGCGCTTTTCCAGGCTGAAGAGTCCCATGGCTCTCAGCCTCTCATCATAAGGCCTGTATTCCTGCCCTCTGATCATGCATGTGGCTCTCCTCTGGGGCTATTCAGCCTAGAAAAGTGCAGGCTCAGGGGTGATCTGGTGGCCACTTACAAGTTTATCAGGAGTGCTCAACAGCACCTGTTCACCAGAGCCCCACAAGGAATGACAAGATCAAATGGTCACAAACTCCTCTACAACTGATTCAGGCTGGACATAAGAAAGAACTTCTTCACTGTCCGAGCCCCCAAGGTTTGGAACAGACGGGCACCAGAGGCGGTTCAAGCACCCACTTTGAACGCCTTCAAAACACATATGGATGCTTATCTTGCTGGGATCCTATGATCCTTGCTGACTTCCTGCCCCTGGGACAGGGGGCTGGACTCGATGATCCTCCGGGGTCCCTTCCAGCCCAAATGTCTATGAAATCTCTCTGTATAAGCTCCTGCAGGTTTAAAAATAGACTCTGGGGCACTTGAACTTGCTTATTGCAAAATTATGTTCAAATGAAGAAATAATTGTTCTAGTTTTCCTAGATCCATAAAGCACACGCAGGGTTGTTTAAAAATGAACACAGTATTTACCATAGCAAATTTCAGATGTACTTAACAGATGGAGTTCTATATTCTTTGTACATGAAATGATTAAGCAAAGGCATGTCACACAAACTTTATCTGTGGATCATTTTCATGGATAGGGTGGACTAGGATAGATCTGTCAGTGTGGTCAAAACATTTCCAAGGTGACTAGAACTTGTAAGGGGAAGAAATATGTCAAAACCAAATCTGGAGTTCATTGACTATAGTAAATAATAAAGGTTTAGAGGGAAAAACAAAGACATAATTAGTAGTCTCCTCAATAACCACAGAACAATTCTGTGGAAAATGTGGATTCATCTTTCAGTGCTCCGTGTAGATAATGTGTATAAAGGTAAATCCAGTTTTAGCTCATTAGTATTATGGCTGATAATAATAAAATAGAAAGGACTAGGGCAGATGTAATTTTAAATGTGATTAATACATAAGGATCAGAGAAGACTGATAGACTTTTTTTTTTAATGAATAGCAGCTTTGATTAATCTGTCCTTCCATCTTCAGGAAAAATATGGAAGTGGGGAAGATATTTAGGTTCTTCATTTTATTTTCACAAGAACTTAGTGTTGTTCAATGGAGTTCACTCTCTAGGCCAGAACTTTCCCTGGCAGTCATGGTATAATGTTAAATTCTGGGTCTGTTGGGAAGTTGGAGAATGTAAAGGAAAAGAACAAAAATCATTTCCCTCCAACATGTCCTCAACTCTCACATCCCATGCAAATGCGTGATGTTTTTGTCAAAATCAAAAAAAGGATCCATAAGATTAGCATGACGGGTGCAGTCCTTACTGAGGACAGTCAAGAATTTCCCCAAAGATGGGGCTTTTTTTGAAAAGGCAATACTCTGTTTGGGAAACTGTTGTGAATCCCGCTCTCTCCCAGTGCCTCCCCCCCACAAAAAAATTGGATGTTCATTTAGAACACAGCTTAAAGTGCAGTCATAGTTAAAAAATTTGGGTTAAAAAAATCTACCCTTGATTGTTTACTTCACTTTCTATGTAATTACTGAACACTGATGGAGTTATTATTTATACAATAAATCAAGTTTGGGCCAAACAAACTTCTTTTTAGATTACCAATATCCTCTTTTGGCTACAGTTCTCCTGCACCCTGTGCTCCCCCTCTTTTTATGCCTTCTGTTTTCTCTCTTCTGTGAAGATTTCCAAATGCCTCCGTGTGTGTTGACAGCACCAGACATTCCTTGTTGGGAGATTTCACAATAAAGCTCTGCTGTTTGGAAAGGTATTGTGACTATCTTCTTCAAAGCCTGCTTTCAATACAGAGGAGCTTCCCTGAAGCAGCTTCCACTCTGGCTTCTAAGAGGTTGTTGTGTCCTTTTGTTTTTGTGCAACTGGAGCTTCATTAGTTTGTTGCTGCATGCGCCATTTCCAACGGCTGCTTTGAAGACATGTTAATTATAGTAATGATTTCCAACTCATTTACTAGTCATTGCCTATTTTCTTGCAGGGCAAAAGAGTGGTAATAAGAGCTAGCCTGAACCACTCTTCATTGAACACTAATGCCCGAAGTAAAATCTCTATCTGGAATTATTTTTTTTCCTTCTTTTTCTTTAGTGGATTTTGCCAGAAACCATCATTTTCCAGGGCATGTATAAGTAACTGCTTAATGCAAACACTAACACTCCAGATCATTTCACACTTTGGTAATAGGGGAAGCATTTAACCAGCAGAGAGAAAAAATTGTATTAGGGCACTTCATTTGCTCGAAGTTAAATAGGCTGTTATATGCAAGCTCACAGTTACAGTGCTTTTCCTCTAAGTTTGTGAACAAGTCTTTGAACTTAACAGCTTATTTGATCATTACAACCATCACTGACCTCACTGTAAGAAGTCCAACAAGAACTCCTTGTTTTAGGGCTTGATTTTGTGAAGTACTTCACACCATCTGGTGCCCTTGGTGGCAAGGTTCGCTCCAGCTGGAATGGACCATTGGCCAGGTTGTGGCAAATAAAATGTGATATCTTTTAAAAAATATCCTTATATATGTGTGGGCATCATGGGAAAATATATGTAGTGTTCCCCATTAGCACCTTTAATTAATTACTCTGTTAACAAATGCATACTTTCTACCTGTTTTGTGAACACAACCTTGGTGACTGTTTGACCTTAGCACTCAATTTGAGGTTAGTCATCCTTACAGAGTTGTTATATTTTGACAGAATTGACTTCCTCCAAAGTCAATCAGAATTGCCACATTTTAGACAAGTATAGGGTAGTATGTTTCTTGGATACACTCGTTTTGTTTTTACCTCCCCTCTGCTTGTTTGGATAGTGCATGAAGAAACCCCCTTTCCCTATGTAATCTATAGAAAACAGAATATTTTTGCACATGGCATCGTCCACCCACCCTAGTTGCTTGCTTCCATGTGTGGAAAGAAAAGGCTGGAGATGAAGTCACTTGGATTTCAGTAGGTGGTCCAACTCTTTCCAAATGATTGGCATCTCCAAGTATAATACAACTGATCCTTTGTTCCTACTCCTGGTGCATGGTCCTTTAATAAATTGTTTAATTTTTATTAACAGCAGAGTCTAAGTAACTGATGAGTCATTCTGATCATATTTTACACTTCCTTTTTTCTGAAACTTCTGGAATAGGAATAAATATTTAAGTAATACAGAATCTCATCTGAACAAACTTTGGAGTTAGTGAGCCCTATTTTTATATATTTCTCTTTTTTGAGAAGTGTACTGTTGAAAGACTAGGAGGAATCCTTGTCAAAGTCAAAATAGATGACACTACAATGTTTTTGGCTCCTGGTGTAGGCGCAGTCAGTTTCCATCTGAGCTATTCCATTGCATTCAATAAACAAAACACTCAAAGTTCCATGTCCACATGAGCGTGGACGTTTGCTTCCTTGGAGACAAGAAACAGTGGCACATCTTGTGTCGCTGCTGCTTGTCCCCTCTGGCATGTGGCAGGTTACCCTGGGTGAGGTAGGAGAGGCTGGGGCCGGCACTGGGCTGGGATTACCTGGGGTCCTGGAGGCTCCTGGGGCTGCAGCAGTGGTGATCCTGCCGCTCAGAGCCTGGCCAGCAGCTGGACCATGGCTCTGGCCAGCCAGGCTCTGGTTTGGAGCAGCACACAATCCCCATGTGCACCACTCTGCTTTTTTTTTTTTACCCCAAGATCTCCCAGGGTCAACTCTTCTCTCCCCCCACCCCAATGCTGCTACCTTGCAGTGCAAACAGCTGAATGTGCAGTATGTGGCACCACAGGTGTGTCTGCGGTGCCACATACTGCGCAGCCACTCTCATCTGGACATGGCCAGAATGTTTCTGTGGGGGAAGAAGCCATTGGTTGGGAATTTTGCAACTAATAATATATTAGCAAGACAACTTTGACACTACACAGGCCTTGAATTTTAAAAGAGTACAACATTTGTTTAGGCTTGCTCTCAAATTAAGGGAAATGCTCGGTGTCGTAGATCATACAGTATAAATCTCACTGGCAGCTCATTTGCTACAGATCTAGTAATGGAGCAAAGTCTTAGTTTTTAGAAAACTAAAATATATAGACTGTTATTAAAAAGAACTTAGTATATTTATATTACACTTAGCATACTTCTATGATATACTACTGATCTTGAACCTCTAATCTGGGAGTGGGTGGGAGAAGGGCTCATCTGGAGAACCATCCAAAAATCTTATTCAATAAGTACTCTCTAAGAAACTTCCTGTCTTGACATTGTATTTTCTTCTGCAGATCTTCGAAAAAATTTGACTGTCACAGAAATGCTCCAAGAAGAGTAACCTCTCTTGAGGAATTTGTCCTCTGTTTCTGGTTCCTAAATGAAGACCAATTACGGCATTAATGACAAAAAAAAATTATAAAGTCAATAACTTTTAAAGCTCCAGCGGTTCAGGTTTGGCTTATTCTATTTGGAATTTGGGGAGAACTTATTTATTTTTAATGATAGCACTGCCTAGGAATAAGACTTTTCCTTCATCAATTTCCCTGCCAATGGTTGTTGAAATTTGCAAAAGTGGATTTCATAGGCATGACATTTCAAGCATTTCAGTCCTGCTTCAGCACATTAATTAGTGTTGAATCAAATGTAAAACCAACAATAAAATATAACACTAATCAATTTTTAATAGTTTTTATTGCAGTGATCCTATATATGATCAAAATAGTTCATGGCTAACTTCAGCAGGATTGTGTGGGCTGCCCATCACTTCTGTTACCCTTATGGTAACAGAGAACTTAAATCCTATTGCTCCAAAAGCACAAGACCACTTGACCTAAGAAGGAATCATCCCTACCTGTTATACATAATGTAGAACACAGATGAACAGTTTTGATTCCATGGAAGGTACTAGTATCCATAAATGTCAGCTGTTACAATAATATTGATTATATTATTTTCAGTAAGGAACTTATTTCTAAATAGTATATAAGGCAAGAGACCAGTCTTAGTTAGAATATAAATCCCTGTAGTGTTGATTTCAGCAGAGTAATATTGCTTTGAAAATCTGACCTACACTGTGGTCACATCTACATGAGATGCTGACTAGGCTGTAGCCTGTGACTACTCCGCAGTTGCACTGCATGGCAAGAAGCATGACATGACACTACTGTACAGTAGTCACGACCTGCTGCACAGTCAGCATCACAAAACAGCTGTTCCTCAGCATGACTGCGCAGTAACTCCAATTACTGCATGGTCATTTGATATTTGCATAAACTTGTATAAACTAGTACTAAATGACTGCGCAGTAACTGCAGTTACTGCATAGTCACGCCAAGGAACAGCTGTTTCATGGTGCTGGCTATGCAGCAGTTCATGACTACTGAGTAGTAGCGTTGTCACACTTCCTGCTACATACTGCTATTGCACAGTAATCACAGGCGATTGCACAGTCAGCCTCTTGTGTAGACACAACCACAGTGTAGATCAGATTCTCAAAGCAAAATAGCTCTGCTGAAGTCAATACTACATGGATTTGAATATTAAAGCAGTACAGTATCTCATCTGAACAAACTTCAGTTAGTGAGCCCTATTTTCCATACTTCTCTTTTTGTGAGAAGTGTATTACTGTAAGACTAGGGGAAGATCTTCTCAAAGACAAAATAGATGATACTGCAATGTTTTTGGCTCCTGGTGTGGGTGTAGTTAGTTTCCATCTGAGAAATCTCTTTGCATTAAATAAGCAAACGATTCAAAATGTTAATCTGGGGGAAGAAGCCATTGCTTGAGAATTTTTAACTTGTATATACAAGTACTAAATGACTACACAGTAATGACTACACAGTCAGCGTCTTGTGTAGATGCAGCCTGTGAGTATATGATAAAATTTATGCTTTATTTAATATCAGATTCTTAGGCTTTTTGTTAGCCTAACATAATGGTGAAATGTAGTTTTTGAATGGGTGTGAAAGTAATACAGAGACTGCCAGTCGTTTACTTGAAACTTATCTTCACTGCTCCTTTAGTTTGTTAGTGGGTTTGTCTTCCATACCTTCTTGAGGTCCCCTTGTTCTATTACAGTTTTTTTAAATATATGTGAGGTATTTAACTCATTTCTGTGGTGCTCACTCATCCAAATCCCAAAGCAGTATAGAGTGAATTGCCTAACACACAATTCCTGAAAAACACAAGTTCTTGTCAGACACTGCGACACAAAAGATAAGCAAATGTAGAAAAATTATTTACTTAACAGTTTTTTCATACAAAACATTGCATCACTTTTTTTGCATTTTCCTTCCATTATATATTTCCTTGCTAAGTTTGAGAAACGGCAGTACATTTGTATGATAAAGCATTGTTACTTTTCATATCAATTTCTGCCTGCAGTAAGTCTGGCATGATTGCACCAAGACATGCAATTTAAATTGGGGTGGATTTCAATTTGGTACAAGTTTGGCACAAGAGAACCAAGTTCAAATGGAACAAAAGAAAACTGATATTTTCAGCAAGAGTAACAAATCTGACTTTGGGGGTGTGAGTAGAGAAATGTATTTTTCAGACAAGCTTGCTTTCTTCCAGATGAAAATAAGGTAGATTTAAGAGATGGCTCAATCACGCTGTATTTCATATAGCTATAAAGAGCTGATGTTGTAACAGAGTCTGGATTAGGTGAAATCAATTTTGATGGTGCCAAAAATATGAAGTTCTATATTTAAGTGCCCTGGAAACATGTAATCATTATGATCTACTGCCTAACTCTTTGTCCCAATAATCTCTATGCTTGTGTCCCTATCAAAGTTATAGACTATTTTATTCATAATTAACAGCAACAACTTTCAGCTGAAAAGTTGAATAATCTAATATTAACTGGAACATACCATAGGGTCAGAATTAATTTCAGTGAAACTTATTTGACATATTACTTACAGTGCATTCAGTAGAAACATAGTGAGAACTTTCCTATGCAGATATTCTTTGAAAGGCTAAATTGAGGTATAGATAGAAGGTAAGGAGAAATCAGAGCTGTAATAAGTTTGTGCCAGTTTGTGTAGCACTTAAAGATAGCATACACAGAATCTATTTCATAAGGATGTCTGCATGTGATTTATAGCCCTTGAAGTGCTTTGGCAGTAAGGCCTCTATTTATTGTGATTGTTGTCTGTCTCTGAGTCCTAAGCTTTTTGTTCACATATTTAATGTTATTCCTGAACTAAAGATGATGTTTGCACCTGTAATGGTTCTGAGATTTTTCTTGATTGAGAACAATGACACAAATGGCTGAGGGTAGGGGTAGAAAGATGGGGGGAAGTGCTCAGTGTAGAATGTGTTCTTACTGGATACAAGTACTGCACACACATGCCTTATTTTGCAAGCTAGGTATCTCTTAACTCTTAGGCTGGATTTAGAAGTGCAGGCAAATGCAGTTTGTGGTACCACAAACCTATTTGCAGTGGTACAAACCACATGCCTGTCACATTAAAATGTGCCCTGCATTGCAGATTTGTGGCATGAGGGCAAAAATTGTTACTAGGAAATCCTGCTAATAAAAAAAGCCCTGCAAAAAAGTGGCATATGGTGTGTGCCACAGGAGCATGAACTGGCAGACACAGATACTCAGTCCTCCAGGGAGATGCTTTCGTTACAAGCCAGCGTCTCCACTCCTTTAGTTCCACCTTGGCTCCTCCAGCACTCTGGGAGCCAAGAGAAGCAGGGAAAGGGCAGTTTGCCAAAAGCAGAGCATTTTGCCCCACACGGAAGTGCATGTGTAGGGGCATGCACAGTGGCAAAAAGTAGCAGCACAAATTTGTGCCACTACTATTTTTGCCACTGCAAGCAAACACCTCTGCATGTGGGGATGCACCCTTAGGCTGCAACCACATGAATGTGGACATTTGGGTCCCCAGGGACAACTAGCAGTGGTGTGCCTTGTGCTGCTGCTAGTTGTCCCTGGAGGATGCCTGTGCCATGCGCGCTCTGGCACATAGCAGGTTACCATCGGGCAGGCTGGGGCCAGCATTGGGCTGGCCCCAGCAGCCTTACCTGGGTTCCTGGTGTCCTCCTGGGGCTGCAGCTGTAGCAATCCTGCCGCTCAGAGCCTGACCAGCAGCTGGAGCTTGGCACTGGCTGGCCAGGCTCCAGTTCTGGGTGGCACACGCTGTTCCCGTGTGCACCGCCCGCCCTGCTTTTTTTTTTTTTTTTTTGCACAGGTTTTTTTGACCCTGGGATCTCCCACAGCCAACCCCTCCTCCCCCCTGCGCTGCTACCTTGCACCATGGAGAACACCTGAATGTGCAGTATGTGGGGCCTTAGAGTACATTAAAAATTGTGGGGCTCTGACTCTGAATACATGCCCTTCACCATTTTCCCTATTAGTTATTCTCTACTGTGGTTGGGACTATTTTAATTTGAAACATCTAAACAATTTAATATGAACATGGAATGCATAATGAAGCTGTTCCGTAAGAAAGAATGAGGAAAGGTACTCAGTGATGCATAGACAATTGGGTTGGTACATCAATTTGTTGTCTGCTCAGAATATAACATGTCTTGCAACTACTGAGTGATGTTTTCCTCATATAGAAACAGAAAAATAGGTATGGGGGGGAGTTCAGATGATCATTAAGTTCAAGCCTTTGCTCAAGGCAAGATGATCTCGGTTTAAACCACACAGAAAAATGATTGTCTAAACTGCTTTAAAAAGTTCCTCTCCCCCCGCAAACCTAATGGTAGAGTTTCTACTACCTCTGTAGGTAATTTGAAAGATTACATGGTTGGGGACAAAATTAAAAAATATAAACCGTGTTTGTATTTGTATGGTTGTCTTAACCTCTGTCACTTTTAAGTGAATAATAGTATTAGCAGATGCCCAAAGAGTGAGCCCATATGCTATTTTTGCATAAATATAAAAAAAAAAATTGCCTAATTGATTGCCTACATGATTGATTTGCATCTACAGATTTGGAAAGAAAGATATAGGACTCCATTTGAAACTGTGACTCCCAATGTGTATTGCAAGATGCAAAAAGTTATAGCTTAACACCAGAGTATATTTCAATATTCCCATGACTTCTGAATGAATGCAGAGGGTCTGTGGACCTGATATAAAGCTCATACTATAGAATTTAGGAAAACAACCATGGGCCAGATATTAGTCTACCTATTAGACACTTAAGTATGGTGAAGGCCCTGAAGAACTGTTGATATGACAGGTGGGCAGGTTCCTCTTTCTCACTGCTTATTTTAGGACTGTTTTAAGACCAAGATGACAGCATGTTAATAAAATGGATGCATTTCAAGGACTCAACCAGGGTGGAATGGGATTATACTTAAGCCCCTGGTAGGTGAAGTAGGATTGGGCTCTAGTTTTAGGGAGACAGTATAAAAAACCCAGTATTCACCATCTCAGACACAGTGCTGTACTTGCAGTAATAGCAGTAGCCTCTGCTTGGCAAAGCATACAGATCATGGTAACTGCCAGTTTCATTTTCAGTTGTCTTCTGTTTCCTCTAATACTCTGCATTGGATTAAGCTCATGTGGAGGACACCAGGTGGTAGAAATATGAGCTGTCAGGGTCCTATGAGGCATGGGTGACTGAGTCTGGTGGGGCACCTGCAGATGCTGCTGGTGGGGTCAGTAGTGGGGGTGGAGCTGGTGAGCATCTGCAGATGCTGCCAGCTGTGCTGGCAGCAGGGATGTCCCTGTTGGGGGATGGGGAGCACATACCCGCCTCCCCCCCCCATAACTCCCCTACCAGTTCCCTATGTGCATGAGGGCCTGTGGAAAGGCTCTCAAACTACCTCATATGGGCAAGGGCTGCTGTTCCCTATACAGTATGCAGGTCTTTTTCCTTTTTAATTTTTGATGGTCCACAGAGGTTCTGCATCCAAGCACTAAATTAAAAATAGGGACTCGGTATTGAATTTTGGTTTTGAACCAAGAGAAGCATTTAGCCATGTTAGTCTGAAATCAGGAAGATGGTAGGGCACAGTAGCACGGTTCTCAAGCTTGCTGGACTTGAGGCACCTCTCATGGGACTTTAGGCCCCCCCCTCCATGACTTTGTGAATTGAGTGGCACCTAATTTAAAAAACAAACGTATATATTACAGTGCATGCTTCCTTGCAGAGAGACCAGGCAATGGGGGTAGGGGGTCAGCCAAGCGGGGACCAGCCTGAGCCTGCTCATATCTACTTACCTCTTCACACATGGCTTATCTCTGGATACCTGAAGGTACTCTTCAAAGTGGAACCCTGGTTGAGAAGCACTGCCTTATCTAGTTCAGAAAGTCCTCCACTTACTTTCTTCTGAGAGGAACTGAGGACAGAGTGGCCATAATGCTTTTAAAGGCCTCTCCCAAACTTTTAAAATCCTTATCACCTCCCATTCCTGCCTTTTATGCATGCTCTTCATACTGCTGCTGTCATCTTCCTTTTCCAGAGCTGGAAACACCACTCCCTCACTCTTTCTCATTAGGCCTCAAAGGCAGCACAACTATATTGCACTTGGAATTCATTGTGAAAGTATCCAGGAACCGTGCTGGGCTCCAACTTCATAGGATATATCTGAACCTGTCCACAATGCTGTTTTCTTCAAACCTTTTCCATTCAAGTATTTGAGGATTTTACAAGAAAGGCTCCATTCAGGTAGCTTTGTGGATGTACTTTCCCATTACTTTTTATAGCTGCTTTAGGAAGCGTCTATTTCTCCCAGGCATCTTTTTAACATTCGTCATCCAGATTTCCTCTCCCACTGCATGTGGCCTTTACTGCCCTGACTTTTTCCCAAAGACCTTCCAACTCCTGGCACAAATCTGTTGGGGTCTGTCTGTTTGGTGCATTTATAACAGTCCTCTGCCACATAAAGAGACACGATGGCGCCTGTTCTTCCTCATTTAAGAAGAGGCCTCCGCTACTTATTTCTGCAAGGAATTGAGGGCAGAGTAGCTACAGTGCTTGCCAGTTTTTTCACCTCTCTATTTGGGGTCCTGAGAGGACCATTTCACAGCCAGCATTTTAAATCCTAATCACTACCCAGTCCTCCCTTGATTTTTGTTATGCTCTTTATGCTGCTGCTGTCATCTCCTCTCTTTTCTGACATTGGAAACCCCACTCCCTCATTCCTTCCCCTCCTCAGATAGGAATCACTCCTTTTTCTCCTGCTCCCACTGAAGCAATCCTGGTGTCTTGTGCTAGACTGAGCCAGGGGTCTGGACTTCTGGGATCTGTTCCCAGCTCTGGCAGTGGCTCACAAAGTGACCTAAGGTAAATCCTTCATCTGCACTATGTCCAACCTCATAGATGATTAAAGACTCAGAATCTTGTCAATTATTTGACAAAATTGGAGCCAGTTCTTCTGTTTGTTTCAAATCCTCTGGAGTCTTCTGCTGCTGTGCCCATGGGAAGAAAAAAAATCAAGACCCCCCTCAGAAGAAATCAATACTTGAGGCAGCAAGAGGATGGATTACTAGGCAGATGTCCAGAGAAGCTGAGTGAATGATCCTTACTTCCTGCTGTAAGGGAGATGATAAAACCCAAAGGTCCCTGACAACATGCCCTGAAGGAAAATTCCTTACCAACCCCAGATCTGACAATTAGTTTGACCCTGAACATGTGAGCAAGAATTACCATCTATGTTTCAATGAACAGAAGACTTGCTGTGCTGCTTCAGAGAACTGACCCATTGTGCCCGTTGACCTATTTACAATTGCTGTCTACTGTTGAGGAGAGGAAGGCAATGAACTTAGCTAATTGTGTATCTGGGAAGAAAACTCCTGATCACTGCAGGTGACTAGCTGAAGCCCCAGAGCACAAGATTTAATTATAGGAATTCTTAATAGAGAACTACAAGTATTGTGAGAACTTCTCTGCTTTCCAGGACCTGGAAGAGTGGGATGTAAGAGATGAAGGAGGAGGAATTGGACCTCTCACCCTGGCTCTGAAACCAAGTATTCAGGACAGGGGTGGGAGGTCATGCTGTGCCTTGTGCTTTTACAACCCAAATGTGACTCATCCCTGCCCCAAAGAGAAAAACAGACAGAATAAAAAAGAGTAACAGAATAAGTCCATCTGGTCTTCACTCTGTGTGTTGTATTTTCACACATTTGACTGTCCTTTTAGGGGTATTGGGCTTGAATAATGGGTTCTGGTCATTCTTTGTCCTTCAGGTTTTCTATCACTTGTACCTTTTCTCATTTTCTCTGTGGATTGGAAAGTGCTTGTGACCTTCTGAATCAAATTTCATCATTTCTAGGAAAAAAAGGCTTAACTCTGGGAAGGTATTAGCTGTGTCCTTCCCTCTAGGAGAGACCAGCATGAAATGGTGGTGCCACCTCCATGTAACATGGCAGTAATGTTTTATTGTATATGCCTACCCCTGTCTTAATTACTTCTGCTGAACCACACTGCTGTATTTTAATAGATCTTTCCTTCTAATGCAGGCCTAATCTGCAAAGAGATGTTCATTTCTACCAGAAGAAAAATAGCCCGAGAACTGGACTATATAGACATGCCGTCAGCCCCATGACTGGAGAGCTTCACAGACAAGCTCTCCAGGAAAGGGCACAAGAGGGCTGTTCCCTGGGCTACTTCCACCCTTAGGGGAGCCCATTAATGGACAGTCTAATCTTTCCTCTGCCCTAACTAAGAAGCGGGCAGGTCATCAAGTTGGCCAGACAGCCCTGGGAGAAGATGCTTTGCACCCATGCTGGCAATCAGGAAGAGAGCTGACTGGTAGAAAGGAAGGAATTCTCCCATTGCTGTTCCAGGCTCTTCCCTGTTCCCAAGCTCTGTCCAGCACAGCAGACTGTCTTGTCCTGCTCTGCTTCAGGTCATCTGGGTGGCATGAGGAGGCTGATGGGGCTGGTAGCTGGGCTAAGGAAAACCCTCCACATGCAAGGCTGCTGGCCCTTCTGGCTTTAAAATCACTGCTCCCATTGCTCAGCTAAGCAGCTGGGAGGGAAAAGGGAAACTGAGAGGCTGTGAATCAGGCTTGGGAGGTTTTCCCCCTTTCCATTGCCACCCCCACCATTTAGCTCAGCATGGGTTAGGGGAGGAATCCAGCAGGGTCAAGAGCCAGACTTGTAAGCCCAGCTGGCCACCCTCTCCCTCTTCAGATGAGGTGGGGGAGGAAGGAGGCAGCATTCCCTACATTTGGCTCCTGGTGCCTAGGAGCTGAGCAGAGGGAGCATAGTGGAAACCCCCCCACCAAGAACTTAGGTGTGAAAAGAAGGCAGGGAGCAGCTGAGACTGCTCTTCCTCTCCCAGCTTGTCTACAGAGCAGATGACTCCCATGTCTTCTCCAGCCCTGGTCTCAAAAAGACATGGGAGCCTTTCCCTTGGCTCCACTCCTCCTGGTCCCTAGGAAGAGTCAAGCTGGCAGAGGCATAACTAGAGTGGGTGATGGGGGAAACCACCCAGGATGCTGATAGGGGTGAGGGCCAATGATTGTCTTTTGCCACGGCTGTGCAATCACAGTAAAAGCAGCAACTGGAAGCCACCACTCCCCTGTGTATAGTACCTGCCCTGAGCACCCAGCCACGTTCTTACGTTGCTCTTTACGTTGTTGTAAGCTGGGGGAAAGCTGGCAGACATTCAGTCTCCAAGAAGAAACTCTCCCAGGAGTGATTTAACCAAGTTGTTCCTGGTTTATTTTTCTTCCAAAGCAGCCATTTTGGCTTTGGGAGAAAAAACTTGAATATCTGCACACTTTTGTTTTCTACTGGGAGAGCGGTGATTGTCCTGGTAGAAACTGAACATCTATATCTGGCCCTAGTCAACACCCCATCTACCACCACAAGTGAACTTTCAGGACTTTCAGGGCGTTCTACTCTGTGCTTGTTGTTTCATAAATTTATGGATCTTGAGGCCAGAGCAGGATTAAATGATAGGGGGAAAAACACTGTGGAAAAGGGGAAAGTGTCTTGTACATGGGTGGTGCGAGGGTCAATGGATCTTTCCATGTACTGCTTGCTTGAAGCCTCTCTTCCTGATGTAAATCAGGATCTAAACTCTATACTTAGTTTTTCTGGGGTTATAAGCCATCTCTTATTAAAGGACAAGATCAAGGAAATGTTCAAACCTCTTCCTTCATGTACATGCAATGTGAATCCACAGGAGCTGGAAGCTAGATTGTCACTTCCATTATTCCCTTCCAAAAAACACAAAGGACATTGCTTGCACTTATCTAGATAATTGGACATCATGATTAGTTGATGCACTCCATTCTCCTGTTGGGTCCTATTTTAGTATTATTAGTTACCAGGCGAAGGAACAAGTTGTTGGCTGCTGTTCCTCTTCCGACAGCCTGAAATTTTGACATAGATGATCTGAGAATGTACTGGAAAGGCCATCCTCAAGAGATGAAGGCATCAATATTGTTACTCTGTGTTCATACGGCCAACTATTTTGAGATCCCACTGGCTAATAGGATTATGAGGTCTCTGGAAATACAGCATAGTGCTAGCTCTGCTTTTTGCTCTTAGCAATTCCAGATTTGAATAGAATTTGTTCTGCCGTTATAAACAGGTGAAGTTGGCAATACCTCTGGTTAAGGTTGGCTGATGCTTTTCAGTATTAGATTCTTCTTTTGTTCTTTACAACTTCACTTCCAAAAGCAGCAAAAACCAGGAGATTTTTTAAAAGCTTGTACTGTAGTTTTTGATCTGTCCTCTGATTATTTTACTATTATTTTGCTTTCCCAAAGTCTGCTTGACATTTACAGGGATGTCAACTCTCACAACCATATAGGCAGTTTGTGATTTCTGTCCCCTCAACAAGTGTTTCTATAGGACAGTCAACTAAGAACAGATTGCACAGATTAGTGTACAGTGGTGCCTGATTGAGACAAACTGTAAACTCTCCACATCAAGCTTCCAAATTCAAATTAATTCATACTGTGTCCTGCAGTTCCATCTTTGCCCATCCCAAAAGCTGTATACATCTTCTTGTTGATGAATTTGAAGCAGGAACCTGAATTTTGTCAAGGAGCCATCCTGGAGCCAGGGATATGCTTTTTGCTATCCCCTGAAAAAGTATCCATACGTGACCCACTTACGTAGGACTTTCCCTGCAATTTTCTGTCTTGACTGCTGAGAACCACTGTGATGCCAAGAATAGAAACTGAAAGGAAAGAAATTGCTCTGAATAAGGTAGATGTTCTGTGGAAAAAAAAATTCATATGTTCATATAATCAAAGACTGTGTCATACTGCATGCACGTAAGGAAGACAAAATAATATGGGCATCTGTAATTGTGGCATTCCTAACTCTTGAGCACTTGACTTTGCAAGCTCTTAACATTCTGCTAATGACTGTTAAATATTAAATGTAATATTCTATGTCAAACTGCCAAAGAAACCCCTGACCAGTTTTATACTTATCTGCATCCAAATGTACATATGCAAATTATCTGTGCATGCAAGTTTGCACTGTCTGGCTGCGGGGCAACAACTTGATTCGCCACATCTCCTGACCAGCTATCACTAGAAAGGGATGATTGAACCTGGTGGACTCTCCATTATGAAGGCATAATGACCCATGCAATTGTGGAAGGTTAATCCATCTCTAAAGCTTGAAAAGCTGATATAAAGCAGTTTAAAAGGAGTCCTTACTTCCTTTACAAATGCTTGCCTTCTTGCAAATGAGTCTGTCATCTTTGATGGGAAATTGGGACCCAGGTTTGCCCTTTGCTTGCTGCTGAATTCTTCATGTTTTTCTGAAAATTCATGTAGAATCCAAATCCAGGGACCGGATAACTTTCCTGGGCCATATTTGAGTATAAAGGACAAAAGGAGCTCCCAAATTGTCTTTATTAAACAATTTTGCAATATGGTATTTATCACACTGTGTGCCTGGATATAACGATGCTATTGCTGTGCAATGTAACAGTAATTTCAATCACAGCAGGAGTCTTTGTTAGTATGAAGCAGGCTCTGAACTTCAGTTGCATATAAGGTACTAAAAAGAATTTTTTTTTATTTTCTTTTTTTTTAATAGCTAGCCCTTTGCGGTTCTGAAAATAGAATGTATTTTGAAAGTTCTTTAAGTGCTGCTTTCATCCATCTTTATTATTTATTAGTTCAAGTCAGATGACACATCTGAGCTACTTTATAGTTGGAGGTGTGGCTGATGGGCTGCTTGCCCTTGTTGACCCTGTCAAGGGCAAACATAGTTTAAAGTTGTTTATAAACTATAAATTTAATGGCAAAGAATGATGTGAAAATAAATCCGGTGTACTCCTGGAATGATTAAAATAAGTACATTGTATAAACAGGATACTGCAGTGGGTCAGTCCCTGAAAAGTGTGATTCTAGTCCAGAGTCAATTCTGAACTGATGTGCAATTCGAGCCAATCATTAAAAAGGATTTCTGTCACTACTCTTGCTGTGAATGGCAATAATTCCATAGGTAATAGTCACAACATTTAACAATGGGTTTACTGTGAGATGTTGATGCTTATTCTTTTTAAAGAATTATGAGGTGAATGTGAATTCCTTTAATAACTGAAGAAAACCATTCTCAGAACTATTCTCAGTGCTATTATCAGAAGAAAATACTGTGCTCTTTAAACTCCAGGGGATTTACATGTATGCAATTTGTTTTCAGTCAGACAAAACTGGCATGGTTAGAGCATTCAAAGAAGAATTGGATCTCTGCTCAATGACTGTTAAATATTTTATGCTTTGTTATGTTGCTTCCAGAGAAATGTTTCCTCTTTCTGAGATAATTTTTGCCTTCTTCTACAACTTTAACGTACTAATTTCTGTATGTGTCTCAGTAAGGGCAGTTTGATTTAATACATGTGAATATTAAGCATTCATTCTGTAGTTGCTATAGGGGTTCCTAGCTACTACAGTAAATAGTACTATATACACAGCTACACAGGGTGGTACAATGGATACAAAGAAAAGTCAGTTAAGTGTGTGAGGAAAAAATACTTGATAGATCTTTGTGCAGTGAAAGAGTTGTGATCACATTACCTGCAGGACTTATAACTGACTGGGCACAACACTAAATGGACCTGTCTGGTATGTGGATGGCGTTACTCATTTATTCCCCATCTGCTCTATACGCTTCTGTGATTTTTTTCAGCAATTGGTATAAAGTATGATGTTACATACTTGGAGGGCATACTAATACCACCACAACGAGATACAGTAGTGTTAAGGTTTGCGTTAAGACTCAGAAAAAAAATCAAGATAATACCCTTCTTATATCCTCAGGTCTCCTTCACGAACTGTTTCATTCAATGAACTTTCTGAAGAGGGGTCAGGGAAGGAGGGGCTTTCCTGGGCTGGGACTTTTAAAATGGTATCACTATAATCTTTCTGTTTCACATGTCCTGTCATCTCTATTTACCTAATGTGAAGACATGTGCTTGAAATCCAAGCTCCACTGGCATCAATGGCAAAAATCCCATTGACTGAAGCAGGACCAGGATTTTATCATGGAGGCAAGATTGAATTTCAGAGTTTGAATGGCAAATTGTATTCGGATCCAAACTTTCTCAGTATCTTCAGAGGTTCTGAGACATTAGCTTTGATTCAGAAAAACTTAAGTTCCAAAATGTTTTGGAACCAAGCATCCCTTGAGTTTGGGAGAGTTGGAATCTGGACCTCTAATTGAGAGCCATCCCTGTTATTAATTTACATACATTTTCCCGTAATGCCTATTAGTAATGTACTTCCCATCCAAAAGTTCCAGATATTTTTATGATTGCATTACATGTATTCAGTAACGACCACACCCCTCTGAATGAGCCCGGAGAACCTATTTCATTAAGGAAGACAAAATCATGTTTAATTCATTACAGAGATTAGTTAGTTGGTTAGTTAGTAGGGTTGGAAGGGACCTGAGATTCTTAATAAGACAGAAAAAACCCCTATATTAAATATCTGTTTCTAACATTGGACTAATCAGATTACTCTCCAGCAGGAATTGGAAAAAAACAGTTCGAATCAATGCTGTACCATTTATGCATTTCAAACAGAAGTTTTAAAGGGTGAATGTGGCAATGTGAAAATTAAACTTTGAAAAAAATTCTAAGACCAAGGAAGATGTTTCCAACTCTGAGCATTTGGAACTGAAGCATGACAAGGGTGAGCTAGAGTAGGTGAATCAGACATAGAAATTACTTGGAAACTGTAATCAGTCAGAAATGAAATGGAGTTAGGACCAGGTTGTAACCCTTCTTACCCATATGACAGGTGCTGGAGTAAGAGACTGGTGTATGAAGGCTGCTTCCTTTTCTGCCTCAGCACCTAGGGATTGAGTGAGGGAATGGACAGATTATTGACAGATTGCACCAATAAACTGATCCATGTTAGAAGCTTATTTTACTGTAGTTCCCAATGAAATATGTAGAGATGAAAGTGGATGGAATCTCAGTCATTATTAAAGCTAGCTAGAAAATGGAAACTCTTTCTCGTGACAGATTTCACACTTTTGAGCATATTTCCCCTCCTGAATTAGGATTACAAGTGAAAAGAACATGACTTTTTTCATAGAAAAAGTTTTTCAGAAAAATTCCAGTGCAGGAGAGCCACAATAGAGGTTGGGGGCTGGATGGCAACTAGTGTGAAAGGCTATTGTCAGCCTTCATTTCTCCCAACAGTCTGAAAGTGAAAAGCAACAGGACTCTTCAGCCTGGAAGCCATCACTTCGGTGTTCCAGGTGGAAAATTTAGTTATTTTTCAATAGTGAAATGTTATGACAGAAATAGTTTTGTTTGTAAAAAGGGCATTTTCAGTTTTCCTTACAGAAAATTCCTGACCAGCTCTGGTCACAATTAACTCCATTCACAACACTGGAGACCAGAAGTTGAAACCTTGTTTAAAATCAGGACCCTGGGGTATAATTGTCAGTAAAGCAAAATAAGTTGCACCAGCAAAATCACACATTAAACTAGTTTTTCAATTAAAAAAAAAGCATTCCAGGAGACATCTTCCTGCTATACAGAATAATTGTGTTGAGATCCTTATGGCTTAGTTTCTTAATCTGGCAGAGTCCAAATTGGCCTAAATCAGGATAGTACGGGCTAGGAGGTGGGATACAGAGAGCCATACAGAGATTTCTGTTGTTAAGTGTGGGCACAATTTCACTCTGGGGGAGGGAAAAGGATGACAAGGGGACAAGAGAATAAACCGGCAACTGAAAATGAAGCAAGTAAGAGGGAGGAAGTACATGCTAAATTTGTGGAATTTTATCATTCTCTCTAGTTCTAATTTTTGTTCAACAGTTAAGATATTGATATACTTGATTTAATCAGTAAATGGCTGCACAATTGATCCTGAATGAGGTCCAAGCTCTAAGCCACATCCTTGAAATCAGCTGGATGGCTGCAATACTAATCTCCTGAATGTTGTTGATGCACCAGTTTATATGAAGCAAAATAATTAGGATTTGAACCAAATATAACCCCAGGAAAAACAAAAGATCCCAACATCCCAGAAGACCCTCAGACGTGACAAGGTGTTCAGTTATCTGATCTTTGAGCCAGTTGTCTTTTTTTCACATGGCTAAATCAAAACCCAAGGACTTAATGCTGCCAGCCTCTGGAATAGGTGATTTTAGACTGGAATGTTGTATTTTAGATAGTGTCTGAAGGCGACGTTCTGATGCCCTTTCTCATTTTGAACAGCACCTTGTTCCACTTAGTACCTGAGATCTTGATGCTAATCATGGGAAGAAAAACATTGGAATCTGCTTGTGACTGAACAGTGGCAAAGTAATATCCACCAGTATCTGACAGAGATTACTTTAGCAGACAATGGTGCAGGCAGGTGGTGTGCTTCTGAATTCTCAAGGACCAGACTGAATATTAACAGACAAAAGGATATGAGAAGTGATATCCCTATAGCTTAACAGCTCCAAAACATTTTTTTAGCAAACACATAATCCAAGAACCACCCACACAGATACTGATCTGACTAGATGAAATGGTATTAAACTGTAATGCTTTTCCCTTTAGTAATTGTTTTTATGGTCAGCAGTGATGCCAGTTTATTAAAGAATGGTCCTTTTATTTCCACTCCGGAATTGCCAACCATTTCTATAAATGATACATTAATGACTGTATGGTTGCTTTTTCTTGCTTTAAGGAAATGCTGAAAATTTTCCTAGATAGTTTTAATGTAATTTTCTCCTTATTTCAATACTGTTTAACAACTCCCTGTTTGAAAGTTATTTTTTGGTGAGTTTGGACATCAATGTTAGTGCTATTCTGAGAATTTTTAACACAGACATTTAGATCCTAGTCCTCCACCCCCCACCCCAGGCCTGGGGTCTGGATGCAATGATAATAACCCAATTAATGCTTAGCTTCTCAATAATGCCTGTCTTCTGAGGATTTCAAAAGTGCTTTTAAAACTTTACTTACCACATCCCTATTAAGCAGTGTTACTCATCCTGCAAATGTTGAAAGTCAGGCATGAAGTGTAAGTGGCTCACCCAGGGTAAAGAGTAAGATTGTATCAAAGCCAGGGCTCTGATATTCTTACCACTAAAATCATTTCTCTTCTACTGAGTACATTCTGTATGGGGGCTTTTCTATGGGTCTAGAGCACAGACTCCCACATTTTTTCTTATTGTGTACCCACTTCCAGATTTACCCACTGCTTGCATACCCTACCAGCATACACTTTATATTTTAACCCCTTAAATGCCAAATAGTTTTATAATGAAAATTAAATCTGCCATTACACAATTGCTCCAATGTACCCCCCCCAGAGAGGTCTGGAGTACCCCTAAAGGTACACGTACCACAGATTGAGAACCCCTGGTCTAGAGAACATGCTCCATATCTGTATAGATCAACATATTGGCCAGAGAGTGCTGTGAGATATCTAAATAACACATTAGGTCCTTATTCAAAGCAAAATTCCCATTGCCTTCAGTGACTTCAGAATTTGGACACTTTGAGCATGTTCAGATGAGCAGAAGAATGTGTTTCCCTGGGGACAAAGAGCAGTGGCACACCTTGTGCATTGCCCCACTGTTTTATTTTTTTTTGGCATATATTGTTTTGAGCCTGGGATCTCGCGGGGCCACCCCCCTGGAGCTGCAAAATAGCAGCATGGGGAATGCCTACATGTGTGGTGTGTGGTGCTGCAGACACGTCTGTGGCACCACATATCATATGTCCACACTTGTCTGGATGTGCCCCATGATGGTAGTATTTAAAGAAGACAAGGCACTAGAGTTCTTATCTTTCCTTTCTGTTTTCAAAAGCAGATATTGTTCTGGCTGTAGGTGCAGCATGTCCCTTATAGATTAATGTTTTAATACCGGGCCATAGAATTGTCTAGACTTAACACATTTTTTAATTGTCTGGCTGTTACAGGGCTTCTAATTGCCATCCATCTCTTCCACTCTTTATAAGACTTCAAGATGTTACTGATTTACTCACATTCTTACTGTACATAATCCTAAGGAAACAGCAGAATACTTTTCATGAAAAAAACAGCACTTTAACATTAGGGACTTGGAAGGATTGGGACAGAAATATTTTCCTTGATTTCAGTAGCTTCTGGTATTTAGTCATTCATGAAGAAAAACCTAAAAGGATTTTGAGAAGCACTTTACTTACTTCTTATTCAAAATCAAAGCATTTTGAAGTCAATGGAACAAGTCCTCTTTACTTCAGTAGGCTTTGACTCAAACCTCCAGGTCTCTAAAGCTGTGTTTCCAAAGTGTGTTAAATGCAGAGCCAAGTTTAAATGTGTGACTCTTTTTATTATATTCTCATCTGCTTCATATAGGCTTTTATTCTGCTATCATCCTTGAAGTTACTGAGCGCCTCCTAGCAATGTGATTAATATCTGTTACGTGTGTCTTGCTTTCTCTCATCTTGTCCCCAGGAGAAGTGCATATGCTGTGAATTGATTTATTTATGTAAGGTTTTGTTTTAGGGGATTTTTTAAATATACTGTTACAGAGTTACAGGGCTTGCTGCATCTCTGTATGTGGCACATCCAAAGACACCACCTAAGGCCTCCTTCTAGAGGGGAAGTCAGAAGTAGGAGGGAGTACTGCATATGCCTAGAGGAACAGCAAAAGGGTTCTTTAATCAGGAGCACCAACAGTAGCTGGGTGTTGCCTCTTCTAGTAATAAATACATGGTTTATTTACTGAGCTCATCATTATTTCACTACACCAGGGACTTTGTGTCTAACGCACCAAGAAGGAGATCACGAGGCCAACCACAAATAGAGGCCACATCCAGATGTATGTAGATGTTTGGTTCCCTGGGGACAACTAGGTGGTACACCTGCCACTGCTAGCTGGCCCCAAGAAACACCTGTGCCATACACGCTCTGGCGTGTGGTATCTTCCTCCGGGTGGGGTAGGGGAGGCTGGGACCAGCACTGAGCTGGCCCCAGAAGCCTTAGCTCAGGTCCTGGGGACCTCCCAGGGCTGCAGCAGCAGTGATCCTGCTGCACAGAGCTTGGTGAGCAATGCAGTGTGGCTTCAGCTTTGGGTGGTGCACGCTGTTGCCACATGCGGCACTGCTTTTTTTTCTGTGGGTTTTTTTGACTCCTGGATATCCAGGGGTCAAAAAACCCCTCTACTTTACTCCTTTGCAGTGCAGAGAACAACTGAACTTGCAGCATAAGACACCAAAGACATGTCTCTGGTGCCACACAGTCGCACTCATTTGGACATGGCCAGAGTGGTGGAAAGGAAGGGAAAGAAAGGGAAATGGCAGAAGATAGCAGTGAAGACGGTGACATACTCTCAAGAGTCCCATGAATGGAAAGAATGAGGCCTAAATTTTTCCTTGCTATGCCTGAACCATATGCCTAAACAATTTGGAACTTCTGCACATGATGCTTTGAGAGGGCTGGAGGGGTCTGAAAGAGAAAAAGCAGAAATTTCTGGCATTTCTATGAAAGACAGGGCATGTCATGTTTGGTGTGGGTACCAATGGCTTAAAAAGCTCTAAATTTCTAAAAGGCACAGAAGCAGCATTTCAAGCTTCTCTCATATGAAGGTTGGGTGCAGGTATATATGCAGGTTAGTTGTTTGAAATATTCTGATGATAAGCTTCAGTTCAGGTGACTAGTAGCCAACAATTAGTGTTGGAATAAACCAAAATGCTCCTTTGTTATGAGGACAAAAGGGGTGTAGCAGGCTGCAAGGTAGCAGGCTGAAGCAAATTAGCTGGCCCCTTTAGCAGGCTGCCCACCTAAAGGGCCATCGCTGGCTCAGCCAATTAGTAAATGAAGAGGACTGGCTGACCTGGAAATAAAATGGAACAGGAAGCAAGAGCGAGGAACTGAAGAGGCGAGGGGGTTGCCCACATGATGGTGCAGGTCTCTTCAAGGAGGAAAAGAGAGTACAGGGTAAGAACTAACCCAGGCTGCTGGGTGTTCATGGTGGACTGTTGGTACTTTATGTTACACTCTGTGGTGCGGTTTAACCCAGGGCTTGAACTTCTTTTGGATTGTTTATGTTTTCTGTTGCACTCCATGGTGTAGAAAAACCTAGGGAATTATCACCTGCATTGTGGAGCCCAGAGAAAGACTTCAGCAGGAACCAGGTAATCTGGACCTGGGAGTTAGTTCAAGTGTTCAAGAACTGATTTGAGCCAGGCTAGATGGCAACCCAGTACACAAGCAGTCTGGATATTACTTGAGAGAGAGATGGCAGATGCTTAATGACATCACATTAATAATTGAACAGGTGCAAGACTTGAGGTTGCAATAATGAAGAACAGAGGTCTGGAGTCAGGGACACGGTGCTGTGGTAAAGGGATCAGCAGTGCAATTAGAAGTAAAAACAATGGAAATACTGACCAAGGATATCAGCTAAATTCAGACTGAATGGCAGCAGGACAGCAACAAAATGTGCTTAGACTGACATGCAAAGTTCTGATCGAGAAGAACAAAGGAACACTATGATCAGGGTTTGATGAGATACTGGGGTAAATTAGTAAATTGTATTTACTTAGGAATGTCATGAAGTAGTGAAAGTCATGCCTGGTGGAAAATGTGGAAAGTTTAAGCGCTTCACATGGGATTGCCCACTGACTGAAACCGATATTAGATGGACTAGCAAGGAGATGGTGCCACAAGCTGTCCATTGCAAGTTTCAGGTCTCAGAGGTATCAGAGTGCCATTGTGACGAGTAATACCTGTCTGCCCAGGAAGGTCAGGAAAGTCTTGTGCCCCACATCAGTTAAAAGCTCACACAAGTTTCTGAGTTATCTACCTGATTGAGTTCAAGACCATTGAAACAAAATAAAAGGCTCTAGGGAGTGACCGCAGACTAGTGTCCTACTTCGGGTGGACAGATTGGCAAATGATCAAAGGTTGCATGTGATGAGTATTTGACAAACCTTAATATATTACTGACAAACCAAGGGTGCCTGTAGACATGCGGGAATGCTGCTCTGACATGCTGTAATTACAGCGCGTGCTGGAGTATGCTAATTAGTGTGCTCCAGCAGCCTCTGCATCTTGTGTATTCAGTGTCCCCGTGCTTCAAAATGATGGCATGGACACTTTAAGTAAAGTTTTGTCAAATAAGCTTTAGTTAAAGCACCACCACCACCATTTTGAAGTGTGGGGATACCGAATACACTAGACACTACAAGTGCTTTAATTAGAGCAGCTTTCACAGTTGCTCTAATTAAAGTGTGCCCCCCTCCCCTCCCCTCCCCTTCTGGAGTATGTGTAAATATGCCCTAGTTACTGGGCTATGAGACTGATCAAGTGGTATTGGTTGGAAGTGATTTTTTTCGAATGAGATATTGAATTAATCTTGCTAAGGGAACTACATAACTTTCTGGTTATTTGTTGGAAAGATGTCATCAGTATACACCAGGTTACTATCATAGAATACAAATATGCTCAAAGACAGAAGGGCATTCTATCCTAAGTACTACATAAGACAAACCAATGTCAGATTAGAGAGATGTATTGGGATATACCTCCCTATAACAATGGAATTGCAAAAGCTATTAGCTGGATAGCTAATTGATCACCAGGACAGCAGCATGTTAAGGCACAACACTAAACCAGGGGTATTTTGTCCTTGTTTTGGAGAAAAATGAATAGTAAATGTGCTGTGAGAAACTAAGCAAAGGCCAAATACCCATGATTCAAAGGGAGACCAGGAACTCCACCTATTCCTTTTCATTAGTGTTACAGGCATTACAAATGCTATATGTAACCAGGTGGGAGACATTCTTTTGTAGAGAAGCTTCTGCCAAATCTAAACTAGGCTTTTGGGATCAAGATGCTGAGCAGCTGTGAAGCAGTGCCCAACTGGTACTGACTGTGTTGCCTTGAAACTAATTTTCCCCACCCTTGTATGTATGACAAAAATAACATTTCATTTGTCAGAATAGTAGACATGTGAGAGAGGCTTAATCACTTTTTCCACATTATCATATTTCTTTCTTTTGATTTTTGTTTTATTTTGTTATGTATACATAAGGGTGCTACCCTTTTAAAAGGAGCAGTGAACAGTTACTATGTCAGTTGGTTCTGCCTTCCCCATCCACCCTCATGAAAAGTATAGCCTACTCTTGAGGGAAAGGATCCAACTCCAAGGGAGCTGATGGTGGAGGGATGAAGAAAAAATGGGTTTTGGACTCAGCAGCACTGGCTACAGAAGAGGAGCTGCCTTTGTCTCCTCTTCTGGTAATAAATACTAGGGCTGTGCAAAACGGCACCATTTCATTTCAACATCCATTTCATCATTTCAATGGGACAGTATTTTGTTTCAAGTTTCATTTAATTTTGAAAGCACTTTTCCATTTCATTTTGTTGAAACTGTTCCTCTGCTTCAATGTTTTTCCTATAAACTATAACGGGGAGGCATGAAACTGCCTATAAAGTTTTCATTTTTTGGCATATTTAGATGAAAACAGCAGAGGTGGTAGCGCCTTCTGAAGGTATGAAGTCTTCCAAGTTTCAAGGACATAGGTACAGGGTTTTGTGGGAGACTGCACCTCAAATTCTTGAAAGCAAAACTTGTGTGTGTGGTGTTTGTTAAGGAACAGTAGGTGAAAACTGCAGGCATGGTAGCCCCTGCTGAGGCCATGAAGCCTGCCAGGTTTGAAGGAGATGGGTGCAGGGGTTTTTGGGAAACTGCACCTCAAGCTGCTGACAAGCAAAACTTGTGATGTGTGACTACGTGTGATAAGACATGCCCTCACTGGAGCTGGGGCCTCTACACAACATGGTAGTGTGCCCCAATGAGGCCTCCTCCTCCCCTACACCCTCAGTTCGGTCCACCACTTTAAATAACAACAAGTAAAATAATAACTTCGTGACGAGCAGCACGGTAGCGCCAACAGCATCTCAGGCAGCCCAAATGTGACAGAGCCTTTCTTTCCTCTCCTGCGGGAGCTTCTTCTCCAGAGTGTGTGTTAAGGCACACCTTCACTGTGTCCTTCCCCCTACTTCCCCCTCCCTCCCCTTACTTTCTGTTTTCCTGAAGGCAAGCCCAGCTTCAGCTTCAAACTTTGAAATGTTTCAAAATGTTTTGACTGCCCTCATTTCATTTTGAGGCTGTTTCAAAGCCCTTTGTTTTGTTTTGATTTTGCTGTTTCGAGCTTGAAACAAAACAGCTGGCAAAATTTTGCACAGCCCTGATAAATATATAGTCTGTTATATGCTGGGGTGCAGCATTTGTGTTTGTATCAATTCTGCGAGCCTTCCAAGGGTGCTCGCTGTTATGTATTTATATGGGGGGTGACAAGGTCTAAAAAAGTGCACCGGGACTTTATACTTCCTTCTCAAACCACCAGAATATAATTAAATAAATTGGAGCTCCATTTGACTCACTTGCTTCAACTCACTTAGGTTTACTCCCATCAGCTATAATGTAGCTTCCACACACCCTCCTTCCACCAGATATAACTTGCAAACTTGACCCTGTGTTCCTAGTCCTGTGTGTTCCTCACCTCACTTCATGTGGTAAGGTAGTGTCCAACTTTGCAGATACTCCATTAAATAAACCATTTGAATGCTGGATGCATTCAATTGCTGTAACTTTCTTCCAACAAAGATTTACGGTATAAGAAAGAGGCAACCAAAAATTACCCTGTTGGAATTGGACTTTTGATTTCATGATACCGTCTGAGATCCTGTAAAATAAATATTCTTTAGCTTAAGTATCATCTAAGGTACTTACTATGTACATACATGTTCTATTAAGCTATACATCTTGCATATGCAGAACCACCCGCTATTATATATCTCACAGTCCTGTCAAACATCAGTACCCAGGGGTATTACAGATATGAAATGCAATTGTTATTGACAGCCACCAGAGGTGGCTGTGGTACCAGCCACCAGAGCCACCTGCTCTGCCTGCAGCCAAGTGGACCGTGTTTTTTCTGTTGTTCCTCTGACTGATTCCTGGTAGGACAGGAGCAGCTGGGAGAAGGAGTTGGCCACAGCAATAGGTGAGGAAAATAAAAGATACGGTGGTGCTTACAGTTCTCCTATCTTCATCATTTTATAGACCAGATCTTTTCACCCTTCCAGATTCTCATCAAAACCTTTGTGCAATCCCTCTTAGCTCTCCACTCCCACAACTTATCTGTTTCCCAGACACACTTAGCACCCCAGAATATCCTACTTCTCTCCCCATCTTTCTGCAACCAGACAGTCTTTTACTGAAGATTGCCAGCACCTTTCAGTCTGTTCATCTGCCCAACTCTTCCACACTCCAGCCCATTATTGTTCCCCACATACTCACCTATCAAAGCAACTTCAACCATGTTCCCATCCATCCCCTCAACTTACAAGTTTTGTGCCACTACCTATCTGTTTTCTGCCATAGCTTGATATATTCACCACATGATGAAGTTTATGGTCCTACGCAAATTGTTAGCAAGTACACACATCTTAACACATTGCATGAAATGTCATCAAGGAGCATCAATTAAAGACTCTAATCAGACCACAAAGCCCTATCGTGCAGGGCACTGTTCAAAGATTCAAATACTAATGATACTATGATAAAAATAACAAACATTTGGTTAGAAACTTTCTTTTTAAGGGGTTCATACACTAGTCATAAAAATGTAGTGAAGCTGGTAATTTTACCAGAGAGACCTTTTTCTTCATTAAAGTTGTCTTCGCTTGTTTTTCACTTAGAAGCAAGTTAAAGAACTCATCTCAGCAGATCACTGATGCTTTTTGACCTCTAACAATAACCAAAAAAATGATAGTGGTGAAATAATGTTTGGGATGTTAATGTAATATTTTTAATATGCTTAGATATTAAAAACACATATGGCATAGCGGCCAAGTTAATAATAGTACCTAGCACATGTACAGTATCTTTATAACAACTTTATGCAGGCTTGTGAATTAACATTGTTTCAGCTCCAGGTTATAGAAAACTTTCCTTTGATTCTCATTTTGCATATTTATACATGCATGAGGAAACAAAGCAGACTTCTTTTGGGTGATATGACACAGCAAGTCTTGACAGCTTCAAAATTAATCTGGTGTGCTAGTGGGATGATTGAGACTGTGGCCCAGAGGCTATACAAGTACTCACTGAGCCACAGTGAAACCTGAATTAGGGTGCAGGAAAGGTAAAAGAGCATGCTTAAATGAACTAGTGCTGTAGCAGGTGCTGTACAACTTGCAAGAGCACTGGGCATCTGTACATTTCATTGGACAAGTGTTTTCACAAGAGATTATTAATTTGGGATGCACTGTTTGAGACTCTTTTAAGGTGCTTGATTTTTAGACGACTGTGCTCTAAAACGTTGTGAAAAATCAGACTCCATTACACTGTGTAAGGCTGGGCACCCAGAATTTGATGTACTCAAAATCAGTTGTCGATAATGAAAATGTAGGTAGCTAAAGGTTGTACTCCTCAAAGCTGTATATCACCTGTAAGTTTAATGTAGTGGGTTTTTATAACAACAAATGTACAAGAATTAGAATTTACAATAGGGCCATTCAGAAAATTATATCCTGTCTTGGAAAGCTTGTGTTTATTTTCACTTTTCAAAATTGACCCATTTCAATTGCATTTTTCCCTGACAAAAACACATGCCTTAATGAATTTCTAGGAAAGTATGACTTGTTGAGTGATTTAAAGAAGTGACTTTTGCATAGCTTTGCCCTTTTGTTATGATTATCCTGCTTGTGTGTATTAATTGCTTTCAGTGCCCAAAACGTGGAACCAACATCAGCTATTTAACAAATCAGTATTCATTAAACTTTTGTGGGGAACTTTTGTGGGGAAGGATGTAAACAGAGTCACATTAAGACAGGGAAAATCTTTCTAATGATGAGCTGTATTGGACATGAAATAATGTACAAAGGGAAACACTGTATTTTGTGCTTTTTGTATAAAACAAAGCCAGTGGGTTTTAAAACAATTCACTTAAAAGTGGGGGTGTCTTTGGGATTTTGAGTGAAACAATGAGAAACTTCCCCAATGCTAACAGTCTGCTATTCTAGTCTGTGCTTTCCAGCTTCCTTCAGTCACAGCTGAGTATCTCCAGATGAAGCCATAGGAAGCTATATGAATGGCTTGGCTGAAGGCTGCCCTCAAAATGATTATTTTTCTAATGTGCCAGGATGCAAGGACAACACACAGACACTGTTCTAAGCTTTTCATTACCACCGTGACAAGTCAACAATATCTTCAACAAATCCCTCCTGCCAAGCACAGGTGCCTGGATTCTACTTGTGCTCCATTTCTGTCTTTTAATGAAAAGGAACGGTATCCCCAAGTAGCACCTGCATTCTGGCTCACTGAAAACAAGACTCAAATTATTGGTGCAGTCCCTTTGAAAGGATGTCACAAAATGACTAGGAGGCTATTAGCTGAGGCATAAGTATTTGGGGTATTCTGAATAAAGAAAGAAAAAGTGGGGAAAAGGACCTTGTGCTTTATGGGAGGTTTGTAAGGTTGGCAGACTACAGGCTTCTCTATGTCTCTGGTCCCCTTAGGAGACCTTATGGAAAAAAATGCTGAATGTTCATGAGAACAGGCTGGTGGTAGCACAGAGCTTGCACAGAGGTTGCTTTAGATGAAACTTCAAGGGATAGCAGTTGCTAATACTAATAATCACTATTTCTGGGATAGGCAGACAAGCCTCTAGAACAGGCAACACAACTCTTCCACAAAACCAGGGCTGGTGACCACCTCAAAACAATCCCTGGATTTGATTAAGTGCTTATTAAAGTGCAACACCCCAATGAAATCAAAAGGGGTTTTGCTTGAGTAAAGAACCAGAGGACTCAATCCGAGCATTGTAACAAGTGAAACCGGAAATATGCATGAGGCTTATTTTAATAGACATTGGTGTGTGGCACAAAGCATATGTGCAAATGTGGATCTAAATCAGATCTGAGGTGTGTTAAAATCTAGAGTGCCTATATATATGCTAGGAGGCTCCTCTAGTGCACTATAGTTACAGCATGTCGGAGCAGGCTCAACTAATTGAGCCTGCTGGAGCGTGCTAATGCTCCAGCCAGCCTGGGGAATCTCATGTATCAGCATCCCCGCACTCCAAAATGGCATTAGGGGCACTTTAACTAAAGCTCACCAAAGAGCATTACTTAAAGCACTGTCACTACCATTTTGAAGCGCATGCTGACGCACAAGGATGCTATGGGCACCTTAATTAGAATGGCTCTCGGACCTACTCTAATTGAAGTGCTGCCCTATTCCCGGAGCACATGTAAAAACTCCCCAGGTTTTTTCATTAGTTCATCCCTTATTTTTCACAGGTCCCTGATTATTGGTCAGATTTCCAGGGTCTGGAGAATGAGAAGAATAAAGACCGTTATTAAGAAAGATTTGCAACAAGTGGTTAGAATATAAGAAAAGTTTTATAGCCTCACTTATAATCAGTTGTAAAACATTTTACATCATCAGGGGAACACGTTTTAATATAATTTTTGGAGCTATCACCTTGGAAAAAATTGCATAGAAATATCCAGTACAGCTGACAGAGAATGAAGCATTTCGAGGACACCAATTCCTGGAAGACAGAACAAATGGATGTTATAAACATTGATTTCCAAAGTATTGATGAGGGTCAACATTGAAGATTACAAGGTAACCTATGAAGTCATGAATGATGGCGAAAAGCATAGGCTATTGCTAGCTTGATTGCCATAAAACTGGGAAACTTGGAGCTATAAATATAAATGGAAATAGAAGATAATTTATTGATCGGATCCCTTTGACTTTTGTGTCAGGTCTCTTGTTTATATTGTGTATAAGAAAGGAAAAGGAGTTAGAAGGTGCAATTTAAAGTTCTTCTTTATATGGTAGAAGTAGCTGGAACAGGGAGTGTGGGTTAAATGAGTGAGTCAACTATGCACTGACCAGGATTTAAAGGACTTAAAGTTGCAGAGAAGTTTTTGAAGTCATCAGTCTCCTGTCCAATTTTGAAAGTAGAAGACAAATACAGCATCAGGTTGCAACAATATGCAATCCAAAAAAACTGACCATGATGTACAAAGCACATTACAGATATAGTTTATCTCAAATACTATGTTAATATTTCATTTTGCTTTCATATACTGATATGTTAGGTTATTTCATATTTTGCTATTCGGGGATATGGATGTTGGCAAAGTAATGTAGACAATAGTTAAATCCTGGTGTGGGTTGTAAAAAAATGAACTTAGAAGTAAAGATATTAAGGGTCAACTGTAACTTTCAACAACAACAAAAAAACCCTTTTATTCAGGCAGCTTACAATATAGAATAAACTGCCAAGTAAAGCCACTGAGGTAAGTAGTATCACTTGAAGGGCAGATAGGCATTTGCCTTTTTGGAAGATGGAAAGGAATTAAGGTTAAAGATTGGCAAAAATCAGAAGAGAAATTGAAATAATTTTGAAAGGAAAGGAGCATGTACACCAAAGTCACCTTTTTCTGTTCAATAATTTCCCTCATAAAACCATATAATCTTGAAACAGGTGGATAGAAAGTTATGGAAATAAGTAAATCTGAATATCCAAGAAAAAATGAGCCATGCTTATTCATTCTCTGCTCAAAAATTTAACAGTTCAATCACATGGATAATTTTAAATAGCTCTGCAGTCACTAATCAGACCCCAAGTAAAATACAAATAACATCTGCTATAAAAGAAAAAAGACATGACAATGACTAAAACTTTATCCTGCAATGTATGCAATGTGCCTCATATGGAACTATATTGAAGTTGAAAGCCTGTGTATAATATGTGGTCAAATCTCTGAGTAAATCTGAATATAACTCCATGGTGGAATTCACCAAGATTAAAGTAAAGGAAAAAGTCATGCAGACTCTAGTGAAAAAAACTTTCAGCAAAAGAAAGGGGGAGAGAATGAAGTAATCCTATAAAGTATACATAGTTGGTTAAATAAAGCCATGAAACTTCCAGTTCTCAACAATGGTCAGAGATCAAACTGTGTTTGTTTATATAGGGCTGAAGGTTAACCAAGAAGTAAAGTCCTCCCTGATTGCTTCAGGTTTACATTCTCTCTGTCACTGATGTTTGCCAAGTGGGATTTTGTGAGATTAGACTGAATACAGATGGTCAAATGGGTATATTAAAGGATTTACCTAACTTGAATTAACAAGGAAGACCACAGTGATGTAACACACATGGTGAGTTCAGACAAGAGGAAATTCTGCCATTAGGGTCTGAATTTTGCAGTTCTTAAAGGGACATAGTCTGAACACTTACATTTTTCTTTAATTTTGAACCTTCACTTGTTGCATGAAGCATATACAATGTTTGGAATTGTACATTTTACAGTTCCTCATGAAAACTAATTCTCACCTTTTCTTCTCTATAGTTTTTTTTTTATTGCTGAAAAGGAAATAAAAATGGACACTCTAAAATCTATTTTAATTAAAGTCAGGATATGCTGCATAAACTGAAGTAGTTCTGGATTAGTCAAAGAATACAAGTGAGTGATAGTCCTTTCAATGAACTAACCTCAGGAACATACAGTTTGGCGTGTCCTTTCACAACATCTGGTGAAGTGAGGTCTGGCTCAGGAAAGCTTATGCATGTCTTAGTTTTTAATCTATAAGGTGCACTTCTACCCTTTTTGCTACCTGACTTCAGACTCATGCAGCTAACTACTGCTTTCTGACTAAGGGTACATACAAACACTGTATTTAGATTGCCCTAACCTTGGTTAGGGCAATCTAAGTGCCCAGGTGTAAAAGCATTCACAGGACTCAAGTTGCCTTAAAATGCCTTAGGTTGCTGTAAAAATAGCATTCCTGATCTTTTAAATTGTAGATAAGCATGGGGTGAACTCGGCTCAAAAGCCCAACCACTCTCCACACACCCAGGGTTACACTGTTTTCACCCCCCTTGACCCCTCTCCCCCCAGCAAAGCTATTTTTACCTTCCCTGACTAGCCAGGCCCTCCGGACCTGCCACCCTCTTTCTGCTCTGACATACTTGACTTCAGTCACCCACACCTCCTTGCAAGTGGCAATCCTAATTCAGGTTTAGGTGGCTTAAAATAAGATGACCTGGTCCCCCAAATGTTTGCTCGAACCCTAAGTTGTTGTAATCATGGCTCCAATAAAATCGATGAGAGTTTAGCTATTGACTCCAATAAAAATAAGATTTAATTAATGAATTTTGCTGAAATTTGGATTCTGAAGTGAATTTGCTGCTAGTAGACTGGTTAGTTACAGACTGGTTGGGTAAATATATATAGTATAAAAATGTACCAATGAAGATGTGACTGCAAGAACAGAGACTAGTTGCTCTTCTGCCACTGCTTGATTCACAAAACAATGCTGGAATACAAATGGTTGTAGAACAGCTTTGCTAGCGAACCTCTTCAGACTCTTTCTCTAGCCCTATATGCTACCATCTAGCTGAAGAACTATCTCCCTTTCCAGCTCCCTCAATCTTGTTAGAAAGCATCTGTAAATTATAACTTTCTTCACTACAATCAGTATCAAACTAAAATTAAACTCAGAGCAGAGATGCTGAGTGAGTCTACATGTGCATTAATGCACTTTTTCATATGTATGAGGTAAGCTTGCTGATAGCAGCATGGCTGCTGGCTTGAAAAAGGCTTCAAGCAATTGGTGGGGCATCCCCACCAATTGGATGATGGCTGGGAGAGAGGTTTCCCCCATCCCTCCCTGGGGTGGGTTGAAGAGTCTGGACCTGGTTGAGGACTACATTCCCCCTCTTCCTGATTGGTCCATTTACAATCTGGGGATGGAGCCTCTGGGAGGCTAAAAGAATAGTGTGCCTGGCACATGGGTAGCTTTATCAAGGGATGAAGAAGAGGATGGGCAAAAAAGAGCTGGCAAGAGCTGGCCAGCAGGGCAGAGCTGTTGTCCTGAAGAGCCCAAAGACCTCTTTGCCAGACAGGAGCGACAAGTGGCCATGTCTCCAGCCCCACCTCTGAGGAATACAGAGTCAGTACACAGCTCGGTTCACAGAGCGAGATCCTGGGAACTGCATGGGGTAGCTCGGGTCTCCAGCTCAGTCAGTGCACAAGGGCTGCACAGAGCAAGACCCTGGGAGCAACAAGTGGTCGCTCAGGTCTCCAACCCCTGGCACGAGGCCAGGCAGTTGGTGCAGATGGTGCTGCCCAGAGGGTCTGGGAGTGGACCAAGATCCTGGGAGCTGCTGGAGGTGCCTGGGTCTCCAACCCCGGGCAGAAGGCCAGGAAAACAGTGCACAGGTTGGTGTATAGAGCATCTGGGAGCAGATCCAGGTCTGTAAGCCGCTCATGGTGGTTTGGATCCCCCCCAGTCCCTGGCACAAGACCAGAAATACAGTGCAGAGGTCAGTGCACAAAGGGTCCAGGAGTGGGCTGAGACTCTGGTGCTGTACAAGGCAGCAGGGGTCTCCAACCCACAGCGTAAGGCAAAGCCAGTGGTGCTCAGAGGGTGCACAGGGCCACGAGCAGGCAGATGGGAGAGACCAGAGGAGCTGGAGCCCTCTGCCAAAGGAGGAGGCATATCGCCCCAGGTCTCAGAGTCATGAGTTACCAGGCAAAGGGATTCCCACAGGGGAGGAGGTATCTCCCTCCTCCCCCACCCCCCCAGGAGACTATCCTCTTGAGAGAAAACCCTGAAGGGGTGAGGGCTTCTCAGGTTTTGGAGGCTTTCTCCATCAGCGGATTCTGACTGGGGCAAGGAGGGCCAAAAGGGTACTGGGGATCTTCCCCCCCACAACACTCTTTGTCACTGGGGCACAGCCACTGCTCCAGGTCAGCCTGGGCCTTGGTGTCCCTTAAGGAGTTAATTTGTACCTTCATACACCTTGTATTTTGTGAGTCAGCTCCTCATATTTTGTTTATTTGCATTTTATGTTTGGTATTTTAATAGAGTTGGTATTTTAATAGAGTTTAATATTGCCTGATCTTTATCCTTTGTTCTGGTTTACTTACCTGTATCATGAGTGGGGGAGAGGTAAAGGAGTTGACATATATTGCATATAATTCCATGTTGTGTGTGTATTTGAATCTCTCTCTATATATATCAATATCTATATCTATAGATATATATTCTTTTATGGTTCATTGAATTAATAAATTTGTACATAATTAAGTTACCGGAATGTCCTGGTTAGTTCTATAGGGGAAGGAGGGAAACTGTGTTCAGCCAACAATACACAAAAACCAGCAGTTCCATCCCCCAGTGCACCTGCCCTGCTAACTTTTCCTTTCAATTGGAGAGGGGAGTACATAACCGGGTTACATGTGGGTTAAATTTAACCCAGCTAATACCTGGGTTACATGCACATTAAATTTAATACCACCAATGTGGGGTACCAAGTAAAAGTGCATTAGGCTCTCCTAATGCGTAGTACCAAAAGCACACATTTTTAAGTGACAATGTGCAGAAGCCAAACTTCTGTTCTGTTATGGATATAGAGTGGTTTCTGATCCCTTACACCAGTAAAAGTTTAATGGCTGTACTGGGCCTAAATAAAAAGTAATGAAGGAGAAAGTGGGCACATCTATAGGTGTGCCTTAATGTGCAGTAGCCTATTTTACTGTGTATTAGCATAATGTCATGGTTTTTTTACGTGATGTTTTAATGTGGCTACTGCACATTAAGGTACATGTGCCCACTTTCTCCTTCATTACTTTTTATTTAGGCCCAGTACAGACATTAAACTTTTACTGGTGTAAGGAATCAGAAACCACTCTATACCCATAACAGAGCAAAAGTTGGCACAGACAGGCTGGTTTAAAAATGCCAGAGCCTGGTCTAAGATTTACCTTCCCCTCCTCCCCCACCAAAGGGCGAATGTGTGTGTCTGTTCACTACCCATCTAGACTACTCTGCTTACAGAAAACCACATGACTGGGATCAGTTCTGCCTTAGGCTTTTTGAATATCTGTACCTAACCTTACTAGTCAAGCTGCATCGGGAAATGATGAAATAAAGCACACAGGGTCCAATTCTGTCAGTACAGCAAAGGTTGTCACACAGCTTGCTTTTAAATGAAGGGCCTTAGCCTTGTAATAGTCTCAAATATAGAGTTCTCACCGAGTTCACTGAGGGTTGTGCCTGACTGTGTACTGCAGAAACGGCTCCCTCTAATGCAAACTAAGACTTTGAGATAAGTATTTGACTGTTTGTATTCTTATCTGATCTGAACTCTCTAGTATGCTGATGTTTGCCCATCACTTATAAATATCTCAGTAACTTCTAAGCTGCCAAGCCCCTATTCTTACTTATCAAAAATAGAAACCTAGGCCCAATCCTGCCAGGTGCAAATTATCTTCACACAGTGCTTAATGCTTACAATCTCAGTGGGTGCTTCTACATGAGATGCTACATTGCCACAGCTCATTGCTACAGTGACGTAGCATTGCCGGACACAAACTGCAATGCTGATGCTACTGCGCAGTAGCTGCTAAAAATAGCTGTGCAGTCAGGACTGCACAGTAACACCGGTTACTGTTCAGCCATTTGATACTTGCTTAGGCAAGTACCAAATGACTGTGCAGTAACAGCTGTGCAGTCTGCTGCACGTGGAGACATGCCCAGTGAGTCTTAGAGAAGTTGAGGATGATCGGCATAGCAGAGAATGGGGCTCCTATATTGCTATGCAGGTTCTTGCCTGTCTTATTGTTTACATACCTTTGTCCTTAGAAAAAAAGCCTTGAGCATACAGAAAAGCCACGTACTTGCCATTTTGCATGACTGCAAAGTACACATGGACAGGATATTTCCTTAAAGACCTGTAACTATGTCTCTCAGGTTTTCCCTTAATTCTACTTGATTATCAACCAAAAAGAAATCCAAGAGGCTGAGAGCTAAAGGTCAAACACCACCTGTTCTAACAACATATCATTTTCTGGCACCCCAAACAATAGAAAGAGATAAGTAAGAGATTAAGACTTAAAAAAAATAAGGTAATTAAAACAGCCATGATTGTATCTTTCATTTTAATAGACAAGTATTTAGTCAGCAAAACCAGACCTTTAAGAACTGTTAGGATGCAAGTCTTTGTGCACAAAAGACTAAACCAAGACCATTTTGAAGGTTAACTTTACTTCACAATGGTGGATATTAACAGGCTGCACACTGAAGCCAGCACCTAAAGTTAGTACCACAAAAGAAAACAGAAAGCTTGTTGCCCTTTTTTGAACTTGCAGACAGACTTGATTTACATTCTTTCTTGACAAGTTTCCAGCAACTTTTATTAATTGCACTATTGTAAGGGGACAAGAAAATGCCTCTGCTTTCAGTCCTGAAGTTCTAAATATTCTTCTCTTAGTGCCAACTACAGGCACTTGTACATGTGATGACAAGAACAGTTTTAAGGTTTTCAGCATTAAGATAGCTGACCACCTTCTCTTACTCATTTACTAATTAAATATTTATAATAAATGCTTAGAAGAGCTGTATAAAGGCTAATAATTTTAAGGCTGCAGCATTTGTCCTTAGAGTAAGAGTTTAAATGCTCATAAATCTGCTTTCAGCAAATTTATCTGCAATCTAGTTATAACTACAGATGTAAAATCTCCTTATTATTTTTGTGAGATTAATCAGTTTATTATTATTATTATTACTCTTTCTCTGTGCCTTCGTTGACAAGATTCTTGCATATTGGACTTATTCCACACTACTTTTCATTTTTTTACAGTGAAATGAGTCAACTCAATAGATTACTTAACCCTAAGTCTTCCAGATAAATGTTGGTTAAATATTGAGTGACGTGGAGATAGGGGAGGGGAATCTCTTGAAGTCAAATATAAATAAACCTGTCTTGCTTGTTAGATTTTACTAATACCTCATGTTTTGATTTTTATGGCTGCAATGTTATGAAGCTGACAATTTGTAATTTGAATTCTGTAGTATTACATCTTATTGAAACAATTGGAAAGAATATCATAATTCTGTATATACAAGCTACTGCTTAGCATTTTGTTCAAGGTCTTTTGTGGGTGGCCAGGGAAGTTTAATTCAATTTCCCCATGAGTTCCTTCAATGGTGTCTTTATATAACATATCAAACAACTAAAGAATGTTAAGTCTCTTCACTCTAATCCAATTTACAACATGATTCTATAATTCTTTAAAATGTGGAAATCCAATTTCTTTTTATAATCTGAGCCATTTTATAGAGTGGAAACCTGGCCACACAAAACTGGGGGAAATGGGATCGTTTTAGCCTATGCAGTATGAATCAACAGCACTGTTTAAAAGATAGTTGGTAAAATTTATATCTGAATGGAAAACTGAAGGGATTTTCAACAAACATAATAGAACAAACCAAGACCCTGATATGCTACCTCCTACTAACCCAAGACCCTTTGGCTAATCCTGACCCAAGCAATTTTGCTGCTTACAAAGCCCATTGTCTGCAATGAGAAGTAAAATCATTCATATTCTTCTGAGTGCCTTGCAGAATCCCACCCAAAGATCTCAAATTTATAGTTTCGTAGTTTCATAATTTCTAGGGTCGGAAGGGACCTGAGCAGATCATCTAGTCCG
>NW_017728943.1:57026459-57031917 GCF_001723895.1 Crocodylus porosus | reverse complement strand
TGTCAGCCAGCAGGAGGGTGAGTTCCTCCTGCTTGTTGCCCATACTACAAGCGTTTGTGTAGAGGCATTTGAGGCCTCCTGTGGGTGTGTGTACTGACCCCCTAGTCCCAGCGTTACCCTGGCCCCTCTCACCTGTTTGTTCACTTCGCTCGTTGGTCTGGGCTGGGCTGTGGTTGTGGGTGATGTTAAATTAAAGAGGGTGTAGTTGTGGGTGCTGTTAAAGAGGCTGAAGGTTTCAAAAAAGCAACATATAGTATTTAAACTGTTTTATGCCTGTAGTAGCCTCAGAAGGCATTGACTTGGATATCCCCTGCTTCCTCTGTTCTCCTCAGAATGTATTGTTCATTTAAAGCTTCAATATCCTCATTTCTGTCCCTCAGCCCAAATTCGTTCACCGCTTTTATCTACCTTGGCCAGTGGGTAGCAAAGAAAAAAAACTAGTTTTAAGCCTTCTCAGACTATCTCCATGCAATGAAAAAGTTGTTTTATCTACAGGGGTACATAGCAAAAAATGCAGCCTAGTCCTTCTTGATTAGACTATACCATGCAAGGTGTCAAAAGGGCTGAGGCTAATTATGTGGGTACAGTTAGCACCAAAAACTTGTACCCATACTTTTTACTGTAGTTTTCAGAGTGTTAGGGGAGCAGACTGCAAAAAAGGATGCTGGTCTTTAGAAACTTTGGTCTCTAAAATGAATTGCAGATCCAAATCTGACTGTTTCTAATGACCTGATTTATGCTTGAAATTAGATGTTTATATTGTACTGTATTTTTGAAATCCTTTTATAGAGGTTAATTTTGTGGGTGGCAAAAGTGAGAGGACTATTTTAGTTCTGTATGCATTCAGTTTTATTGATCTGTCCAGTACAAGAGGACAAAAAGTAATAGTTGATCAAGAGGCAGAAAGTTAAAATCCTTTTTAAAACATTCTTGCTAGTAATGACAGGGCACTAGAATTAGTACATGTTCTAAAATAAGCCTGAAGATGCTGTTTTTTCTTTTTCTTGAAAGTGTTAGGCCAAGCAGAATCTGTTGGTCTGGCTAACTACAGTTAGTGACAGATGTTAATTCTCTCCAGAAACCTAAACTTTATCCTTGGAGTAATTGGGTTAGATTGGTGTGGACTGAATTTTGGTTAGTTGTATATCATGTTATGTGAAATTTCCAGTGGAATCCTACAACCTAACATTAATTTTCTCCTTCCTTAGCACCTTTTCAAGTGCTGGCTAAACATTTGGAAGTTAGAGAGCAACGCTTTTTGTATGCACAACTACTTTCTAAGGTACTGGCACATGTAATTAAGGACAACCAAAAAGCTATTAAAACAAAGTCCTGCATAAGGACATTCATTCTGTCTCAGATTTGTATTAGGTGGTCCAATTTTTAACCCAATTTATGGTCAGAAGTGGCACATCCTCACGAGTGCACACATGCCTTTCCTCAGGGACACACAGCGGGGGCACACAGTTGTGCTGCCGCTACTAGTCCCTGGGGAATGGCCCTGCATGCATGCTCTAATGTGCAGCAAATTGCCCCAAGTGGTCATGTTCAGGCAGTCCTCGGACTTATGACACAGCTGGTTTCTGAAAAACGCGTTTTAAGTCAAAATGTTGTAACTCGGAACCAATTTTCTCATAAGAAACAATGTTATAAATGGGGGATTTGTTCCTGAACCAAGGCCTGATACTCTATTTTCACCAAAATTACCCCAGAATTTTGTACTCAATCAATTATAAATGAGTAATATAACGACATTAATGTAATTATATTGTAAATGGCAATCATATTGATTTGGAAGGACTTCTTTGAGGTGACTTTGGACTTTTTGAAGGGCTTTGGTTGGACTTTTTGAAGGGTTCTTGGCTGGAGTCTTCTCAGGAGTCTTGGCCGCAGGCTTTTCTGGGGTCTTGTCTGCTTTCTTAAAGAAATTGTCCAAGGAAGTTTGGACAAATGTTCTCCAGGAAGACTGGTGACACAGCGAATTTATTCACTGGCATGGCATTACATCGGATCAAGCATTGTAAAGGTGAAACTGACATCAGAAAATTGAAGCAGGGTGTGAATTTATAAACGTTGTAAGTGCAAAACATTGTAACTTGAAACATTGTAAGTCAAGGACTGCTTGTATACAAAAAGTAGCCATGCATACGAAAAGCTTTCCTGTTTAACTTCCAAATGTTTAACCAGCAAATTGCCCTGGGAGCATGGCTTTCTTCAGTCAGGCTCTGGTTTCAGGTGGCATATGCTGCAACCATGTGTGCTATCCTGCTTTTGTCTAGTGTCGGTTCTTTAGATACTGGATTTTCCTGGTATTTAATTTTGGCTCCACACTGCAAATATGCAGCATGGAAAACGTTGTCACGTGTGCTGTGTGCATTTTGTGGTGCCTCAAAAGCCTTTGAGGCACTGCAAAATGCATGTTCCTGCTCATCCGGACACACCCAAGAAGGTTTCAGAGTATGTATGTTCAAGATGTAGGTTGTGGAATACAGCGTGCCTGGGGAATGCTAAGGATTTGATTGTCTTCTCAGTTTAGTCTAGGCAGGGAGTAATTTCCCTGGAGTTTGAAATCTGAGTAATGAATGAAGAGTAAATTCCCATCATTCTGTCATCTGTGGGCAATTCAAATTCAACACTTTTGACCAAATTTTGTCTTTGGGTATATAGAGTTGAGGGGAAAATTTGATCCTATACTTTTATCTTGGGTATGAAGTACTGTATACTTTACTCTCTTGAAGATAAGGAAATCTATTTTGGAGGCATTGTGTTACCTCACATAGCTTTGATCTGTTTGAGTTATTGTTGGGCATATACTTTTATGATTAGTTTCCCAGTGCTCTGTAAGTACATTCTTGTTTCAGCTAGCTGATAACAGACTGATTGAACCTGATAAAAATAGTCCAAGAAAACGACCGTATCCATCAAAGCAAATTCATTTTTGTCAGTCTCATTGACTTAAGTGGGAACAAAGATAGGCCAATGATGTGTGTTTGAAAATCCTAGCATAGTGTTATATTAGTGCTACCCAGCAGAAAGACCATAGGCTTGGCATCTAGCTAATGATAAGCATTATTCTGCATCTACAGACCTGAATAACAGCATCAGCTGAATATTGTCCACCTCTCTTAAAACATCAGAAACCCTACTCCCTGGAGACATCAGGGATCAGGACATGAGGAATGGGCCAGTTCCTATATATTACTGTATATAGGTAGCTTGACCTCTGTGCCATTTACATATAGTCCCCTTAGCAAATTTTCCTGTTCTTAATCAGGACAGTTTGCAGAGTAACTGCATGTGCTCTGGCTTTGGGTTTCATAATAGCTTGTTAGTGCTATATTGCTTTTGTATACTATACGTTTACCACTTTCAAGGTCTGCTTTCATAGAAACATCAGCAGCATTTATTTCAAACAAAATTAGGAAGCAGTTCAGAAGCATAATGCAATATAGCTATATAAAGATATCAATCACAGTACTGAATTATGTTTCCTGAAAGGTATTGTGTATCGGGGATATTGGCAGGATCTCAAAAGTAATCTTTTAGAGGTATACAACTTTTATGAGACCTATAATAACAAAACAGTTTTATTTTACTATTCATGATTTTTTTTTTACCTTTCTTATGATCTTTGTTAGTCACTAATTATTGTTACTTGTTTGTGGCTATCAGCTGTGTTACTGAAAAATAGAATGAAAGGGTAGGACTTACGGTCTCATTGAAGAAATTATTATGGGATTCTAATTAACCACAGGGGTGCAATTAAGTTTGTTGAAGACCTAAGTTATATCATGGTAAGTTTTGCTAGTCACAAATTTGTACTTGAGCAAGGACAGCAAAAATATGAAAAATTGCAGCAGAAATCCTAAGATAGCCCTGTCTGAAAACAATATTTTGGTAAGAGCAGGAAAAGGGAATTTCTAAATCACTAGTTGGGTAGAATTTCTGTAAAATAAGACACTTGGTAAGTAAAAAACAATCTGTTTAAATTTCAAATCTGCGGGAAAAGAAGCACTTTCTTTCAGTGGAAAAACATATTTTATCAGCTTACAGCTTTGAAATGTAGAAAGTCATGGTTCAATTAAAAAAGAAGATTTTGTTTAATCACAAAGAAGAGTATAACGCTTTTAAAGGGGCTGCATACATGTGTGTATAGGTGTATGAACCCCTATATACTTAGTAACATGGGCATTTTGACAGCAAGATTCAGCAATGTCTGCCATCTGTAATGTAGGTGTTATCTCAAGGTATTCAACTGTTTCAGTTAACAAAACAAAATTTGGCCTAGAATAACACACACCAGTTTGGTAAAGGAACTTATGCTTCTCTCATCGCTGTGCAGTGCCTACCAACAGTCCCTTAAGTGATGTGACTAAAATCTTTCACCTTTGGGTAATTTATTTTCTCTTATCTTTTCCTTAAGAAACGAATTGTGCATGTAGTGTAATGCTCAGTTTTGGAGGGTTTGATTTTTATCATTTGAAACGTACGTGAGTCTATGTGTTTATTTTAGAGAAGATGGGTTAAAAAAAGTATGCCCAACATTTGAAGTAGAAATTGGTAACATTTTTGAGGGTCTGTAGTTTTATTAGTTCTTTCCACAATCTTGGACTACTCTCTTAGAAAGCTGTCTGTTGTACACACAAGCTTTACTGATGTGGTAGAACATTCCACTGTGTCAGGAATGGAGTTATTGACCATGAACTTCATCTCAGAGCTGTAGGTGGTCTTGTGGTCATGTTATATATTCCAGGCCCAGGCCATTAAGCATCTAGAAGATAAGAACCATCAAGAATTTTAATGTCACTCAGTAGTCTATGGGAAGCTAGTGATGAGTCTTGAAGATAGGTTTGGTGTGCTTGTGGTAGTCTTGTGTTACTTGAGAGATTTGCTGCAGTATTCTGCATGATTTTAGTTTCTTAAAGGCTGATGATGCCTTCAGGCCTAGATAAATTGCACTGATGTTCAGATAGGAGGTGACAACGATACTTATGACCAAAATTAGGTCACAGGAGTCTTCTACCCACTGATATATGGTAGGAAGTCTCATTTGCAGACATGACAACATAACAATTTAGCATCAGTGAGGTGTTCCTAAAATGTAGACTTGGCCACACTGTTGCTGCAAACATCTCTCTCTTGCTGCAGTTTATCTTTGATCAGCTGTTGTTCATTTATGTGCTGAGTTCATTTAAGTTATTTTAATGGCCATTGTATGAATGTCCACGATGGAGTATAAGTGGAGCTGGATGTCATCTACAAATTGCTAGAACTTGTGTCCATGGCAACTTAGAAGCTTCCCTGGTAGCTGCACACAGATGTTGCACAGAACCAGAGGGAGAAGTGAACCTTGCGGGACCCCAAATGAACAGTTTTGCAATTTCCTCTCAAGGAAATGTTTCTCTGGAGCAAGGACTTTTATTATTTTAGAACATTCTACTAGATGTCTTTAATATCT
>NW_017728943.1:57000204-57026004 GCF_001723895.1 Crocodylus porosus | reverse complement strand
TGCCCTTTGGGCAGGGGGCTGGACTCGATGATCTCCCGAGGTCCCTTCCAGCCCTAATGTCTATGAAATCTATGAAATTACGAGAGTTTGCATTTGGCCTCTGGTAACTGCCTATATGCACTTGACCAAGATCAAAAGGCTTTATTATTGGGTGGTAATTATCTAGAGCCAATGATAGTAGAGCAGTAATTCTCAACCAGGGTGCTGCAAGTTCCTTTTAAGGGTGCACAGAGTGCTGTGCAGTATTAGCATTATTAGGTGTGCAACAACTTACACGTGATTCACAAAAAAATGAGATTTCAAATAGGAATCTGTAGTATCAAAAACACTCTGATGCGTTGTGGTCTTTCTGAGTTCTTTGCAACAAAATAACTGTTCTATTAGCTTTCAACTCATTTTGACTACAGAAAAAAATAAGACTGAGCATGAAGAGTGCCTCAGATCTAAAAAGGGCTGCCTTGTGTCTAAAAATGTTAACTACTGGCATAGACAAGAGATGTATTTAGTGTCCATCTGATTATTCTGTCTTTTAAGAAGGAAGGGAATATTTCTTCCATGAATAAGACACTAGCTAATTCTGTCGATAACAAGTTGGTAAGATCATAGCATTATACCTGCAACAGCTCAGTGCCTCCAACATTAGAGCATTCTGTTACAGGGGAAGAGGGTCACCTACTGAATTGCTGGAAGAATTGCTTTATCACCTCATTGTCCTTATTGAAGTCGCTCCCTTCATAGGGGTAGGACTGGAACATGAGAAGCTATAAGAGAAAAGTATCAGTAGAATGGCTATTTTGCTATTAGTGGCTGCCTGCAGCTGCTTAATTTATGTTACTGCTGCCTCAAAAATTCTGCTGTCAGGGTAATTTTCATTGTTATGTTGTAGGCATGTTTGCAAACTCTGCAGGTTTTTCCACAGGATCTTGTGAAACATTTAATTGGTTTTGTGTGAGGACTGCTTGCAGAATTACAGATGTGAACAACATGATTGTGATTTTACAAATACAATTTCATAAGGAAATAGTTCAAACTTTTCATTGTGTAGGCTAAAAAGACCCAAGCACCCATGAGTAATCAGGGAGCACTAACCACTAAGTCACTGATCAAAACAAGAGATTATTGTCTAACATTAAAGAAAACCCCCACAAAAAACATTCACATGCTTTCTATTCATATTAAAATTCTGCCAATGCCTGTCCCTCATAGCTGTCATGATAGAGATACAGCTGCCTATATGCACCTCTGTCAGAGACAGCTGGAATTGTCATAGTAAATTTCTTATATTTACAGTAAACATGGTTTTACCAGAAAGCTGGATTAATGGCAAGGGAAATATGTAAATCATTTATAAAATGATTTTGATGATAAAATGTGCACAACCATTGGGGAAAAGTATGTGGAAATGGAAAATTGGTCAGTTTTGAATCCTGAAACTGAAACAACTTCGAAGCTTTATAACATTTTTCATGATTGTTTCCTTATATTTTTCTAGGTTAACATGCATGTGTTACAGGCTGCGGCAGGCTAGAATAATTGTCCTTAGTTGTCTCTAATATACCAATTGCCTAATTAGGCAATACAGTAGGTGAGGACATACAAAGACACAATGCACAGCTATACTGTGAAAAGAACTGTTGTATTCAAACATATTGTTGTTTTACCCAAGTCAAATGAGTCACAACTAAGTTGGGGGGGGTTGTTTGTTTGGGGAGTTGCGGGGGGTGGGGGTGGCAGGATGTGGCCAACTTGGTTGCCCTTACAGTGGATGGGTGACTTTCCTGAACATTTTCATGGAACAGCATGCCTCAGTACTGCCCACTATTTATATTCGTAACAAAGTAGAACTGCTTATTATGAATAGAAGTACTCATGCTTCAACCTTTTAAAGGCTGCTGTCTCTTTCCTCTTTTGGGATACCTAAGCTCACCATACCCAGTGTTTGAAAGAACCTAAATTCATAACAGATGCAGATGCACCTGAGGTCAAATCATTTGTTGGTATGTAAGAGTAATCATCACCAGATACCTAACAATCTTACTATATTTCCTGCCTTCTCTAGTGGCTTATTAACAACACAATTTATTTGAGATAGTGATACTGCTAGAATTCAAAATAGCTCTGTAAAACCCATGTGGATTCATTTTTAGAGGATAAGTTATTCTCAAGCAGTTGTCATACTTTTTTAATGGTAAATGTAGATAGAGCCTTTTGTGTTTTTTGACTGTTTTTTCTTCTAGAAGCCATAAAGAAAACAAATTAGGTATTGTAGAGATATTTATGCTTGTTATTACAGTATTATTCTCCTGATACTGGAGCAACAAAAGATAGGGGTGACTTTCTGTTCAACTTTCACCAGACATAAAAAAGCTTTTTCCCTTCATTGGAAAAAAATCTTCCCGGTTCCCACAGTCTTTTGTTTATTCATTTTTTTCCCCCCACCTGACTCTAAAACCAAGCATTTCCCTATGCTTCTCATTTTTCTTTGAACTGAAATGTTTGGCTATGCCTTCTGAAGTAGCCTCAATCTGGTAGACTGTTTTCAGTGCTTATAGCCATTTGTGCTTTCCTCACTTTTGGTGCTGTGTGTTTTAAACTATAGTATGAAGAAAGCTATAGAAATAGCACCATGCTATGTTTAAGCCCTTTACCAAAACTATACAGAAATTTGCACGAGGCATAAGACCTAAAGCCACCCTGGCTAAGTACAGACAGTCAACAAATCTGAGTCTGAATCAATTCAATCTTCACAAGTTAGCCTAAGCTGCATAGATTGAACTGATAAGTAAGTGAACAGACATTCACTTTTGATTCTGGAAATGCAGCCACATGCCTGCAGTGGCCCAAGCCAGAAGCAGGGCGGGGTGCTAGAGCATGCATCCCTGCTTGGCTGAAGCAGACAGCTTGGGCCAAGGCTAACTTGTCCTGCAAGAGGGGGTTTGTGGGAGAGGTACAAAGCATCCTGGGATGCTGGGGGACTGCGAGTTAACTTGAATCTGGAGGGGATCTGGGACAGAAGTTCAATAAAGCAATTTAACTTAAATAAGCTAAGGTTGATACTACATCCATCCAGGTTTATCTTAAACTGGTTTTGTCCATTTTGAAAGTGGTTTATGGGCACTGACACAAGTGGCATTTTGTCTTGTGATCAGCCACTGAAAGTACTTTATAGCCTATGGAAGGGCATGTAATGAGGGTTCAGATTTTTGTGGGATTGGGCCCTTTTAAATGCTCTGCAGCCATGCCCTTTTGTAATGGCATGGCTGTACAGTGCTTTCAGTGACAACAAAATGTAAGTTGTGTCAGTGCCTATAAAACACTTTCAAAATGGCCAAAACCAGTTTATGGTAAACCTGGATGGATATATTATCAGACTTAACTGATTTAAGTTAAATTGGATATTGAACTTCTGTTCCAGATCCCCTCCAGATTCGGTTTAACTCTCAATCCCCCAGCATCTCTTTACATGAGGGTTCAGATGAAGGCATTCCAAGGTGGAGCATCTTCATTAGCTTGTGTCTGACTCCAGTACTATCTTCAGAATGGGACGGGGGTAGGGAGCTCATTCTGGGGGTTACCCAGCCAGCTCTGGGTGGTGGAGCAGAGGGCTGGAGCCCCCCACCTTGGAAGGTCTCCAAAGCACCAACCTCACCCTCCAGCACTATGTGGGCAACACCTAGAATGAACTCCCTCCATTCTCTTTCCACATATCCCATTCTGAAGACAGTGCAGGGTTTGGATAGAGGAAGGGCGGCACTAGGAAAGACCAGCTGCAGACTCACAGACACTTTAAACTGTAGCTCAATCCCCCAACCCCTGGGACTGAAGAGCAAACATCTTTTGGGTCCAGGGTATTGCTGTAACTCATGAGGCCTCCTGTGAAGCCCCATGAGTTACAGCAGAGAGCTGAACTTCTGTCTTCACACTATGTGTACTGGACTTCTGCTGTTACAGATTTGAACTGGTTTCTGTTCACGGATATCAGTTATGTTTAAATTCTGGCTGTAGCCCGAGATTTCAGGCCATGTCTATGATTGTAAACCTTTCCACACAGCTCTGTCCTCAGAGAGAGAGATGCACAAGACCTGTTCTTTCTCACACTGGTTAGCTCAAATTCTGGGCATAGAGCACTTAGCTCATTCCCTCTTTCTGAGAAACACATAATCTATCCAATAAAATTGAAAGAAAAAAATTACTCCTTAAAATATTTATTTGAATTACAGAATGATTGGTTTTATAAACTGCACAAAAAGGGGGCTCTTCACAGCATATGCCATAGATACCTAAAGAGTGAACTCTCAAGCTCATGTCTAAATGCACTTAAACAGTCACTGTTAAACCTTGTATAGACCATGCTGGCAGGTTTTAAATTGAAAACAAATGTTCCAAAATCCATAGGCTCACTCCAGTAGTATATTATTGTATATATGAATGTATATGCTCACAGAGGTGTACATTTTTTAGATGCATAGACATATATTGTGGGGCAAACTTTCTACCCTGATCATCTCCATCTGAAACTACCTATATGTCCCTTGCTGGAAATTTCCCCAGTGTGGGGAAGTTTTCTTCAAACAGAGAAAGACAGAGCTTCTTTGCTTGTTGTCCTTGACATCAAGAAAAAGGAGAGGCATGTTGGGGGAGGGCAGAGAGTAGGCATAGGAAATGTCTGGCTGTTGAGGCTAGGATGGAAAATAAGGGAGTTGTAAAAGCTCTTGCTGTTTAGTTTCACTTAGCCGGGTGGGGGAAAAATCTGTTCCTCCCTCTTTAGCTTGCAGGGGAAGTCAGACATTTCTGTTCCTGAGCAAGGCATGGTCTGTTAAAATTATCCATTGCCACTTGCTTAGCGATTGTTTTGCAAACATACTGTGTGGACCTTGGAAAAATACTGAATGTAATGATGAGTACTGTAAACAGCAAACAAACTTCCTGAAAGGAGGCATATGGTTTTAATGGCTGATAGCAAGTCTTTATTATTATTAAAATATGGATTGCAAATACTGCAAGGAATGTAAAAATGAAATGTAACATAGCTTGTACATTAAACTGTTTTCATGTGGTTAAGGGACTGGCACACCACAGAACCTTTACATATTTTTGAGATGTACAGAGAAGTTGGGTTGCTATAAGAGACTGTGAGTCTGTGTGTTGATAGCTGTGTTGTGTTGCTAGCTGCTTGTGTAAGGTATAGTGCTCCACAGTTCAGAGGCATTAGAAAAGGAGAAACTTTACTCTGAAATATGCAAACCTAAACCTTTCAAAGTTACTGATACCCTCTGAAAAAGGATTGTGATATGGATGTTGCAGGTCTAGCATTCTATGTCTGAACAAGTTTTTGTATAAATAAATCGTGTGTATAAATAAAACCAGTTCAGCATCTCATTAATGGGCTTGAATTAATTAAACTTAATGCTTCAAAACACAGCTGTCTTTGTCTAACATGTTGCTAAGTGGAGACTAATAGCATGTTAATTAGCCTACCTGCTTTCCTTAATGTGGACAAGGTTCATGTCAATCTAGAGGAATTCATTCACTTTGACCGTCTGTTAGATCTGCAGTGGACACCTAGTCATAAAAAGTAGTTTATCTTCTATTTTGTGCATTGAACTGGTAATGCATAGGCAATTTCCTATATTTTTACGTTCATATTTAAGCATTTCAAGACTTCATATTCACTTCAACACTGCAATTACAACTTCCAGTGACACCTGGCTGCTATACCAGAAGAAAATGTGACTAAATTCTTTCCAGTAATGTCATGCTGTGGGTCAGTGCAGTAATAAAGGGTTCAGCAGCTGCCTTCCATCAAAGACTAAACTGTCTATCGATATGCTTCAGCGATAGCAATAGCAAGGACAGTTACTGCCCATTTACTGTGTTTGTTCATGCAACATTAATTTTTGTAATGGAGCACTATAAAAGAACATAAAACTTCACCTACGGAAACAGTCATTTTCAGATATGGTAATTCACTTCCCTGGACTGATTGAAAGTTTTCAGCCCCCATGCTCTTATAGATAACCACACTGCAGTAACTGATATGGTGAAAATTAGGTACATATTGTTTTGATTTTCCCCTTGGATAGCACTCAATGTTGTGGATTCCATGTATAGTGGTAAACTAAATTGCTAATGACCAGAAGCAGAATTAAGAAATAAAAACATTTGCCCTCAGCATCAAGGGGCCTAATCACTGTGATTCACACTGTGAGTTTTGAAGTGGTCAGAGAGGATTCTAAAGCCAGTACTTCAGAGAACAGCAAATTAGAACAACATTTTTGAAGTATTGGGCATATGGCTCATCTTCTCAGCGTCAATCACTGCTTTGGGACAGGTTTCTTCTATGTTCTTTCAAATAAAGAGCCCAATCTACTCTTATTTTTCAATATATATAACTGTGTGTGGATAAAATATATTAGATAGTTGTGCTATGGAAGAGTGTGTTTTATTCCAGTTGTAAAAGAGAGATGTAATCATGTCAACCATGAGCATCTGAGCTCTGGATTGCCACAGAACAGGGATGTGTGGCTTAGGAGAGAGAATTTGCAAGTCAAGAAACAAAATTTAATCATACCCTTGAATTTCCTAGAGAGAAGTAGGTAGTCATGTTATTCTAAAGTCAGGGTAGGGTGGCACCTTACAGTTAACTTTAAATAATGTCTCTAAAATGCCATGCCATGCTGAAGATCTGCTTCCAAGTGAGCATATGCTACAGCATCATCAGTGAACTGGAGCTCAATGATTTGAGGTTGAGATAGTCTTGGTTTTGGCTCAGAGTCAGCTGGAATTGAATAGTTTACCATCCACTTGGTAGTTTAGCTCCACTCCACTTCAGCTGAAACCTTGTTGGTGGGTATCATAGTAAGGAATATTGAGAAGTGTTGGAGCAATGATGCAGCCTTGCTTTAACTCTAGTCTTAACTTCAAAGGTATCTGTGATAGATCCATTAAGAATCTCCCAGCGTCGGCCCTGTGACTACAAAGCTGGTGCTGGGAGATAAGAATCTGCATACTATCATGGATCAGGCAAAGAATGGTGATGGACCTCAGTGGGCATCCATACCTCAGAAGGATCTGCCACAGTTCTTGGGTGACAGAGTTGAAGGCTTTTCTGAGGTTAAAGGAGGTCATGTAGAAAAGTATATGTTGTTCCTAGCATTTTTCCTGCAGCTGGTGAGCAGTGAAGATCATGTGGGTTGTGCCTCTTAAACACATGCTGAGATATGAGGAAGAACTCTTCAGCAAGTGGGAGGAGATGATTCAGAAGGGTTCTCAAAATGATCTTGCCTGTGGTGGACAGCAAGGCCATTCTTTTTACTTTCCACAGATGGACTTGTCTCCTTTCTTGACAGAAGGTCTAAGAGATGCACGGTGGGGATATTACATGGCTTTTTGGTGGAGTTTTCCTGATTCGTTATTTCTGACACTGCTAAATATAAAATGTCTGAACAAATGCACTATGGGATGTACGTGCATCTCACATACTCAGAGGCTGCCATTGTATCTGTGTCAGGGAGCAGTCTCGAGGCCGATTACAGCATTGGTCCACCCACCTGTCTAGGGCAGTCTGCCCACCTGATTCGCTTGCTACACCTTTTGTTAGAATTAAATAGTTGGCCATAGGTGGGAGGCTGCCCATTTAATGCCCTCATGCCAAGGGTGTAATACACAGCTCCAGCCTGCCCTTTACCATGTCCCATGCCTCACAGATGGTATCCAAATCCACTATTATTGCCCTGGCCCCTTAACTGGGCCACACTCGGCCTCTGGTCCACACTTGGCCTCAAGTATCCTCAGACATGCCTTGGCCACATGACCCCTCACTGAGGCCTCTCCTTTGGTCAGCCTATGAGCAGTCCTTCAGGCCCCCACAGACCCTACTCTATATGGCCTCCAGCTTTCTATCACACACCAGGCTGAATTACACCTCTATCCCCTCTCTGGGCCACTACTCCACCCCTTACTAGGGCCACAGCTCTGCCCCTCACTGGGCTGCTGGCCCTTATGCCCCTTGGGCCTCAGGTGTCTTTTGACATGCCTGGACCCCTAACTTGGCCTACAGCCCACTCAGGCCTCAGGTGTCTGTCGATGTGCCTTGACCCCAAGCCTGCCCCCTCTATGGGGTAACTCACCAGGACTTGGACGATGAAGCTATATAACACCCCATCCTCACCTTTCACTGGGGAGGCACAGGTATGGAATTTCCTGACGACTGCCTCACTACATGTAGCCCCACCACACCATCCAACCCCAGCAGGGTGCAGTTTCAGGTCTTAACTTGGACCAGGAACCTCCTACATCCCCATAGTTCCTACCCTGACCCCTAGGTGTTCTGGGAGAGCAGATCTCCAGCTGCACTATGTTACTTCAGTGGCATCCCTGCAGCAACTGCCAGCTCTGCTCACAAGGCATGGTCTTATACCTAGGCTGCCTAGCCCTCCACCAATCAAGAAGCCTCCTCAGTGCCATGTAACCACCTGATTAGGTCTGCTCCCACCTGCAAGCTGGTCTTAAAGGTGCACTGCCACAGCATCTCTTATCTAAAGGCATTTTCTCCAGATGCTCATGTGGTGTCACGTGTGTGCTGGCAGACTAAAAATACTCACATTTTTGTGACATTGAAATAAGGTAATATGACTCCCAGGGCTCTAAATTATAGAGCTTGTTTCTGATCTAGTTGTAGTGTAAACACAAGAGAAATAATTGCCACCATTTTCCCACCACCAAATTTCCAGACTGGTGGGGAGCCCTGCAGGCCAGATGGCATGGCTCCCCGGGCTGGGTCTGGCCCATGGGCTGGAAGTTGAGTAACACTGATCTACACTGTATGTTTTGCCAACTGACAGGTATTGGAGGAAGTAAAATTGAAAGTAATGAAAAGACTCAGAAAAAGACTGAAAAATAATAAGGGCTGTTGAGAGCGAAATCAGTGTTTAATTAATTCAAGGGGAAATGGGACCCTCTGAAGTTTGGGCCAGACACTGGTGGTGCTCATATTCTTTATTGCATCTGAAAAAAAGGATAGTTCTTTCTCTGTTCATCACCAATGGAAGGAACTCATTGAGTTTTAACAGATCTTATTAAACTAGGAAATTTAAAATGGTTATACTTGGAAATGGTGATATATTATTTATATATAGGTCATTCTATTCATTTCTCAAGAAACCTGTCAATTCATACTTTAGGAAGGGTACCTGATTAATCCAATAATTAACACCACGTGTGGATTAGAAGTGCACGATGTGCTTGTTAGAATTGTAGAAGATGTATTAAGGGGCCTACAGATGCAAAGAATATATCTTGGCCCTACCTCTCCACTGCCTTTCACTGCTCTGCAGAATTCCTCTATAATACTAGCTGCAGAAAGAACATACATTATGCACAGTAGTAAATGACTGTAGAATATAAGGGGCATTCAATAGTTTATCAGTGAGCTGATAAGATATCATACCAAACAAAAGCTTAGTCCAATGTGAATGTCTGGAGAGTTGGGAAAAGCTAACCTATTTACCCAAATAGTTGGCTAAATTGCTGACAGGAAAGGCTGCCCCTTTTCCTTGCTACTAGCTTTCTGGAATAGAGAGATGCTCCTGAAGAAGGTAATGATTGATCTTCAGGAGATGGTATTCCTTTAAGGATGCACAGCTTTGGAGTGCGTTGGCAGGTGTGGGTGAATGGAGTGTGTCCAGTTTCACCTTTCTCAAGACTGGATGCTACACAAAATAGAGGATGTTTGGAGCTTGTCCATTTGAGTTGTACTACACATAATAATTGGTAATTGTCCAAAGGGAGGAGACACCTTAACTGGAGATTGAGTGACCAAGGCTGAAGGGCAGTCAAAGCCATTTGTTCTAGAGGAAAGGAGAGATTTTTAAAGACATTTGGGATTTATGCTGCCTTCTCACTGACTCTTCTTTAATTGACACTAGGGTTCTGTCCAAACTAAAGGTGCTGGGATGGAACAATGTCTTGGAATCATTCCTGAGTGAATTCCTACCTCAATTAAGTTTCAAGTAGCTTGGAACAACTTGGCAGACAGAGAAGTCCTCATTATACATCATCTTCATCCTTACAAAAAAAATCCCCAAAAACAAAAAACTTGCTGCAGGAAGTGCATTTTTTAGTCTACTGACTTGTTTCTCCAGGGCTTAGAATGAAACACACTATGTAGATAATGCTACTTTTCTTATCTAAAAGGAAATCTCTCTCCATCTCGTTGGAAGGAATAATGAGATGGTAGAATTATAGTAAACAGTCATGTGGTGAAAGTTTACCTAATGAGTCTATAGACTTAAAATGGAAGAAGATATTGTTGTTCCAGATTTGAAATGCACATAAGCTTCAAGCATTTAATAGGCCTATGTGAAGTTTTGGTCCCTGATTCAATTCAGTGGAGATTCAGTGCAATTCGGTGGCCAAATCTCCAAATCTGAATCAAATCAGAGGAACCTTTAATCTCTCTGAATTCAGTCAGAACCCTCCAAATCAATTCAGAGAGATTTGGAGATTCAGACCTAGAGATAGCTTTAAAAGTTGTTTCTACGTACCTCTAGGTAGCAGGTGGCTCATGAGTGCTGCGATGCTGGGGCACATGGCGTGTCCCACAGAAGCACAGGGGGCTCCCCAGCAAGCTTCGCAGCAGACCTCCAAGTGAACCAGAAGCACTTCCGGGTCTGCTGAGGAGCATGCTGGGGGGCCCCCCCGGCACCTCCTCTGGCTTGGTGACTGGTGCCTCCTAGGTCTGGGGGGACACCCAGTGTCCCCAGTGGCCAATCCCTGAGCTGGGGAGGTGCAGGGGGGCCCCCAGCATGCTCCCTGGCAGAAGTATTTCTCGTCCACTTCTGGGTTAGACGACGAGCACATTGAGGGCCTCCCCACGATCCTGTGGAATACTCCATGTGCCCCAGCATCACAGTGTTCATGAACTGCACCTGCTACCTCAAGGTATGTAGAAAAAACTTTTAAAGCTGTGTCTGCGTCCGAATCGCTGATTCTCCCAATCAGCATCGAATCTTCAGATTTGGCCAAATCAAATCAGGGACAGCGATCTGAATCAACTAATTAAATCACTGTCCCTGATTCAGGCTGAATCTGAATCCAAATAAAATAGGGCCTGCTTCGCACACCCCTACAATTTTATTGTATGCATTCTCATCTGCATACCTTTTGCCATTTGACTTGCATGTTAATATTTATCTCCTTTAATAATATTCCATTAATGCATTTCTTATCTTGTGTTCTAGTTAAAAACAAAATGTTTTGGCCGAAATATTCAGTCTAGCAGAGGTTTTAAGAGAAAAATACTGGGAAAAGTTTGAGCATGAGCAGTGAAGCTTCCTGGAAAAGATAAAAATGTTTGGCATCCCTGGATATCCATAGAAGCAAATCCAGCAAAAAGGTACACAGTGTGTATCCTTACTCATTCCTCTCAGAATTATGTTTCTATTATTGTGCTTTATAATGGGAGATTTCAAAAACTCAGTATAACTTAATATTTTTTCAGGGAATACAAATGATATAAGTCTAGGATGGGTTAGGAAAATATACCATAAGAACTATACAGGCAAACAGTTATGTTCTGGGTACCTGGATACAAAAAGTGCTGTATTCAATTTAATCTGGATATTCAGGTCCAGTTCTATTCCAATAGTCATCCTCTGTGAATCATCATCTAATCACAGAATCTCTCTACTTATAGCTCTAAATTAACCCTGAAAAATAAAGCCCAAGTGAATGCAAATTGATGATAGTTTCCTGCCAGATTATTATCATTCATGTGGGAGGCATAATAGAATACTCCTGTCCCTTTCCTACATTCATTTGGATTCAAATCTAAAAATATATATACATAAATTAAAAATAAAACCCTTAATCAGCTGCTCCTCTTTTTCCCCTGAACGCTCACCAATCCTTTGGTCTGTGGAAAGCAGGTGGCATTTATTCAATTAATAACACACACTTCATGGGAATTTGTATGTCATTGGTATTGCTCATGATTTCAGGAAAAACAAATCCTGTGCAGCTTAGGGTAATACAGGGTGGAACACTAAACAATCCTAGTTCAGGTCAAGTAAAAAGGAAGCAGGAAGAGAAAAACAGTGAACAAGGAAACATTAATATATGAAAAGAATTTTACATGAATCACGGATCTTTTGTGAAGAGCGTTCAGGCAATGTACCTTGAGCACCCTTGTAAGAAAGAGTTGCAAGACCATACACCGTAAGTTCCTACTTTCTTCATAGTATATTTGGAAATTTTTGATCCACCAACACAGAAAATGAGGCAGGAGTGAAAAGATTTTAGGGGTCTTTGTAACCATCACCATAAGCTTTATTTCTACTCTTACCACTGTATTTGAGAAAGCAGCCATGGCCAAACAAAATTACACACCTGTATACATCAGTATATAGCTCTCTGATTCTAAGTGACCCTCTACACATACAGGTAAAGGCGTGATGGGATTTAATGCACTATCTACACAATTGTGCCTCCTACTACACCACACATACACAGTAGGAGGCATGATTGTGGGATTGTGCATTAGATCTCATGGTGCGTTACTGTGACACAGGGAGAGCTCAGGCTGCCCCTGCACCAGCAAGAAGCAAGCTTCTACTGCTGGGAGTCTCCTTGGTTGAGGGACTTCTAAACGTGGGAGCACCCCATGCATCCCTGAGGTTGGACGATCATGGTTGCCATAATCCCCCAGCCCTGGGGGTTTCATGCACCCCCCAGGCTGCTGGGACCCAGAGTTGGCAGCTGCTGGGGCTGAGAGTCCCTCAGTTGCAGGACATCCAGCCTCAGCTGGGCATAGTGATGCCCTGCAGCTGGGAGGGGTGCACCCGCATCTGATGGAGCTCCCAGCTACAGGGGAGACCCTGCAACACATGCAAATTAAAGCTCATTAGCAACCAGTTAAAAAGTTAGTATGCATTTTCAAGGTCTAGCTTTATAGCTGGTTGGAGCTTTTTGGCAAGGTACAGACAGTCAAAAAGCCTGAGGCTGAATCAATTCAGTCTTTGCAGGTTACTCTAAGATGCACAGATTTGATTGAAACAGAATTGGATAGACATGGATTCATAGATTCACAGAAGCTTAGGGCTGGAAGGGATCTCGTGAGATCATTGGGTCCAGCCCCCCTGCTCTGGACAGGAAAGACTGCTGGGGTCAGATAACGCCAGCAAGGTGTGCGTTCAGTCTCCTTTTGAAGATCTCCAGAGTAGGTAGGTGCCTGCACCATGCCCACTGGGAGTCTATTCCAGAGCCTGGTCACACGAACCATGAGTAAGTTATTCCTTGTATCCAATCTGAAACCTTCTTCAATAAGTTTATGACTGTTGCTCCTGGTTTTCCCCTGGGGTGCTTTGATGAATAGTTGTTCACCTAGCCCCTGATGCTCACCCGTAATATATTTGTAAGCTGCCACCAAATCCCCCCCCAAAGTTATCTTCTGTTTTCTAGGCTGAACAGTGTCATATCTGTCAGCCTTTCCTCACTCATATGGCTTGCTCTTCAGGCCTCTAATCATATAAATGGCTTTTCTCTTGACTCTCTCAAGTTTCTCCACATCCTTCTTGAAGTTTGAGAACTGAATGCAGTATTCCAGCTGTGGTCTCACCAATGCCAAGTAGAGGGGGAAAATAACGTCCATAGTTTTGCTTGAGATACATTAGTGGATGCATGCTAGCATATTGTTTGCTCTGCTAACTGTACCATCACACTGGTGACTCATATTGATTTTCTGATCAATGATGACACCCCAAGTCCCTTTCAGATGTGGTGATAAGTAGCACAGCACCACCGAGCCTGTAAGTTTGTTGCGGATTTTTCCTCCCCAGATGGAGCACTTTACACTTCTGTGTTGAACAGCATCTGCTTCTGGTCCGCCCATTTAACTAATGTGTCTAGGTCTGCCTGGATTGCCACCCTGATGTGTGGCCACACTCACATTTACCTTTGATACAGAAAATCCAGCCACATTCCTGCAATGACTCAGGCCAGAAGCAGGAGGGCGCTAGAGCATGGCTCTTTGGCTGTGAGCTCACTTCCTCTTCCTGCTGCCCCCCAGGTCTCTGAGATTTGCAGTCAAGCATCACAGAAGCAGGACTCAGCAGGGTTGCTCATCACTTCTTCCTGCTTCCAGGTGCCTCTGGGATTTGTACTCCATCATTACAGCCCCCCCCACTTCAGACTGGGTTGCATCCCCAGCTGCCCCCCTCCCCTTCTTGTCAGCCAGCCCTCACTGCTCCAGCTAGGGAGCAAAGGGATGGGACCAGCCCTGCTCTCTGTAGCAGACAGCACAACTCAGCCCAGCACAGAGCTGCAAAGCATGCTGGGATGCTGGGGGACTGTGTTTGAATTTGAACCAGGAAGGGGTCTGGGACAGAAGTTTCATAAACTAGTTTTACCCACATCAGTTAAGTTTGATACAACATCCAACAAGTTTTATCTTAAACCAGTTTCAGACATTTTGAAACTGGCTTATGTGCACTGTGTTTCTGTTCTGTTACAGGTTTAAACCAGTTTCTGATGACTTAAACCAGTTTATGTGGAACTTCTGTTCCTAGGCCTTATGACATGATAGCTGCTTTGCACATGTAGTTGGTCTCAAGGTAACTGTAGAATTAACCAGTTAAGTGTGTGATACAGGCATGGCTGATGAACTCAGACTCGTAGGGCTGGTGGAGCATCACACAGGAGCAGGAAGTTTTCCAGCTGGACAGGACGGGGCACTTGCAGCCAGCTGGGCCCTCCAGCCAGGAGTGGGGAAGCTGCAAACCCCACCCTGCTCCTGGCCAGCTGAAAACCCTTCCCACTCCCGTGTACTGCTCCACCTGCCCCACCAGTCTTAGTTCACCAGCCATGCCTGGTGTGATACCTGTAACATAGAGGGGTCCCATGACTCCTGGGGTAAGAAAACACCCATGTGCTGAATTGAATTAAATTCATAGAAATATATTAAATGTTTTCTCTTGAAATAACCTGCAATCCCACACGAATGTGATTATATAGGATTTTGTCATTATAGACTCCGCTGCCCCTTCCCATCCCTACCCCAACACACATGCCGATTGCTTTAGCACTTGGCTTGAATTTTCTGCTTTCCTAAAACAGTTCCTATTGCTTTGCTGTATAAAACAGGCGTGAGGATTTATCTCTTTATCTTCTTCTTTTGCCAGTAAATTAATCTGATTTGAGCCAAAAGTCATTTGTGTGATATATCTCCATACGTGTTCTTGCCAAGTCTTTAATGAATACACTCAGGCTCACTATGAAATCAAAGAACAAACAAGTTCATATTCTGAAGCATCCTGCCCCAACATGTACTGGTTCTGATCTAAATCTGACACTAGGTTATTTACGCTTAGTATTAACCTTAGTTGTTCTAATGTCCCAAGTAAGAACATGCATGAAATCATCCCAGGCTATTTCAATGTGTAGTACTGAAAAGGAAACCTGAATGGGTATTGTAATAGTTAATTCAATGAATATCTTTGTGTATGCAGTGAGCATTCAATGATTATCCAGCGTCTGGGCCTGTTGCAACACTTTCTGTAGAGAGAGTGAACAAATATTTAAGTAAGGTTGGGTATACATGCCTGCCTATTGCTTAGTCATGCCTAGTGGTACTTCTTATTACTACTGTCTGATACGGGGAAAATGGCAGTTGAGGGAGAGGGCAGTGGAGAAATAGGAGAAAATTAGCTGGAAAGCAGAAAAAGAACATTATGTACCAAATTCTCTAGTGATATAATAAACTGGTAAAGTGTGGCTGAATATTTTGACCCTCTGATTTTTATTGCCAGTGAAAATATTGATAAGCATTAAATATTACAAAGCATTGTATGGGGCACTGCTGCAATAATGCACTGGCATGGAGTAAAAGAGTTTGTACTGTTTAACTTTGTCTGGAGACAGTTTGATTCTCATTTACATCGCTCTGCTAGCATAAAGGATAAGTAAAGTGAGTGTTGCTATAATGTGCAGTAACAGTTGCTACAGCTGGTCATAGTTGCACTACAACAAAGTTTTGTCAAAAATGACAGCTCATTGAGCCTGAAATGTTTTGTCTGAAAGCTGGGATCTGAGGAGACGCTGCCTGGATTCCTGGCAGGTCCATCCCAAGGCAGAGGGCTCTGGCAGCTGAGCTTGGCATATTTTCCCTGCAGCCTTTTCTAGGAAGCTGTGGGTCCCTGGCCCTGGAACAGTCTTCTGGCAGATTTTTACCTTAGAGCTGAGGATCCTGGGAGCCCCCTGCAATCTGGGAGCTTAAGTTTCACTGGACACTTGGAGAAAAGATAATTATTCAGTCTATTCAAACTGAAACCCGAACTCCCCCCAGCCACTGCCACAGCCAGCTTGGCCTTACTGCTACTGCTGTCATGCAGGGCACAGGCCCTAGCAGTTATGCTTCTGCCAATTCCTTTTAGTAACACATTGTATCTGGTGAGGTGGAGGGCAAATTTGGGTCTCAAATCAGATCCAATCTGCCATGTTGCCAGAGTTTAGGGGGGTGCGAGTCTGATTAGGGTTTTGACATAGGCCACAAGATAGAAAGCTCTGGTTTTCAAACTTCAGGTTATGCAGGCTGGTGATGAGCCTTGGCATCCTGAATCAGTCACCTCTCCTGATTAGAACTGAATGAAAATCTCCAAGCAATTTCCAGGAAACACCATTATAGACATATTCTCTGCATGTAGTATACAATATGAACTACTAAAGAAGAGCAAAAGGAACTCCCAAAGCCCCATGTTTTGCAACTCTTTTTAGAAGCTTTTATGCAGTAAAATGTCTGTTTAATCGTCCTGGTGTGGGGGTCTGAGAATGGGATCCATTGCGTATCTGCTGTAGAAAGATGACTAATAAGAAAACCATCGTATGTTTTGAGGCTGCCTATTTAAAAGTGGAGTCATTCGGTTTTAGCAACTGGGACAGAACCAGAAAAAAATGTCAAAAGAGAGTCCTACTTACTTAGCTATTTTTTAAACATACATCTGGAAGTGTGCCAGGGTGTCTGCAAAGGCTTGATGGGAATTGTTTGTCCACAGCCCCTAGATGTCAGCTCTCAGCACTGACAGCCTCCAGCTGTGTGAAATATATATGGTTCAGTCAATCCTAGGCCAGTGGCATGCCATTATATCAAACCAGCCCAATGACAATAATATCAATCGAATCTTTAGAAGACTGTGACATGTGCCAAAACAGATCAACACCCAATGTTTGTGAAATATATGTATTAAGCTCAGAGATTTCGCCGGTGTAAGAAACCATGCTGTAAATAAACTGAATCCTCCGTTGGGCAATTTCCTTTGTTTTCAGACAGTAAGAGTATATGGTGCTACATATTTCTAAGAACTGCCTCTTAAATACTTTCCTGAGCAGTGGATAGAGGGACCATTGCAGATTAAGAAGCTTCACAGTTTTCCCTTTACCTAGGAGGCCCTTTTGAAGTTTAAGGATGCTCCATTTAACCCTGCTGAAACCCTAAGCAGATCTTTGAAACTCTTTATGCCACCCTCTGACAGATACTTAGAAACCTCATTGGAACCCCTTTAAATCCTCTTTATATCCCTTGAAGTCTGATTATATCCTTTTGCTTTGCGGAGAAATACATTGCACTTATTATTTGTTCTTTGTCTGGCTGTGGCAGTGCTCCGAGTTGGTCAATGCATGGCAGATGAATACAAAAAGGAGCCCACTAAGCTAATACTATTCCAGTGGCCCTGCTCACAGCTGGTGGTGTCCCTGTACACATAATTCACTGCATTAATTTTAAGCTTACGAATGCTGCTTAGCTCTTGACTCTTTGATTTGGTAAATTAAACTTATTCATTAGGCACAAGATGGACTATTATGTTTAATAGAGCTAATATACCATGCCTTTCCTGATGTATTCGCTTGATCTCAGTGGACTGACAAAATTGCTGAAACAGGTGGAGCTCCTGACCCTGCCTCTGCATGTTGTTCTGTGGGGGAAAACTTTTCTGACACACAACCCTACTGAAGTCAGTGAGTTTCCACAGGCTAAGGAGGCTATGTGTAGTCAACTTGCAGAACAGGGCCATCACTTGTAAAATGTTCCCCTGTGCAAACTCTGACCCTCAATCCTAAATCCAAACATTTCAGTTGCAAAGTCTATAGCTCAGATCTATCTCTCTACACTCCAAAGCAAATCAAAATGTAAATTAGTCTGAAACTACTCTGATTCACTGAGGCCAGCAGGCAGCTCTTGGAAATAATATAATATGTTTTGGGCTGGAAAATAATAACAAAATACTTTTTTTATGGCATTTTTTACAATAATATTTTTACAAGTGGGATTTGTTCTTAGGCAAATTGCCTTAGAGAGGCATATAGCAGACTGGTTTATATAGTTAGAGAAGCCTTTCCTTTAAATGTTTTCTGGGTAAATGGCTTAGGAAATAGAAGACAACTTAACATTCAACATTTTCCATTCAAACTGATCTTACCAAAAGTCAGAGGCATACCAAGGAAAGTGAGCGAGATGGACAATGGGCCAGAGAGGCAATGTTCAGGGATTGATAGTCAAGTAGAATGAATCTAAAACACTGGATTAGATTTAAGGGAGGCGGATAGAGTTTGGGTGGAAAGAAAGGCTTTAGTACTGGAAATAAGGAAAAAAGCTAGATAGAGTTGTCCTGGTTCAGCTTGCGAGGGGCGAGGAGAGAGGTATTTCAACAGGGTTCCCATTCCAAATTGGGACAAAAGGTTGAACTCTCAAACTCTTATGATCCAAACGTTTGGAGAAACTTCTGGTTTGGGTCATTTCATTTAAGATCCTTTTAATAGTTTTAAAATATTTTATTCAGATGAATTTTCTGCTTTTTCAAGATCAAAAGCCTTTAAGAACAGAAAGTGGAAAAATGTTGTTTTGAGAAACAAAAAAACGGCTCATTTGAGCACTTGCTTTTTTTTTCCAAATGAGAAATTTGTCCGAGTCATCTACCTGTGTTCATTTTAACATCTGAATAATTGTAATTTTTCAGCAAAAAAAAGTTCAATCCAAAACATCCTGAGCAGTTCTAATACATAGCACCTGCCCTCACAGAGAAACCCCAAACCCTTCACTGACTGATATGCGTATTATGTACAGAGAGTAATAATCCATCACTGAGGTGGAGGTGAAATGTAGCAACTGTTTTATCAGCAGCTCTATGCTAAAGCTGAGAGGCAATGAAGTTCAGATAAATTGTCCAAACTTTCAGGGATTACACAAAAATAACCTCTCTAATGGGATTGCGAGGGGAGGGATAATTGATATTGTAGGCTATTTTCAAACTATTCTAAAAACATAGAAAATGTAAATATGCTATCAAATGTTATATGGTTAGTTCAAGTCATGATCAGAGCATTATAACTGTATTTTTGTGGTAAGCATATGCTAGTCTTTTGGCAGAAAAAAACCCTAAATCGAAGAAAACTGTCTAAATTAGTTCCAAAACTTGGAGAGTGATTTTGTATTTATACAGATGCTTAAAGATATGTTGGGCTTGTGCAGCGGAAATAAGGTTAGAATAATAGTTGGGGCTGTTTTAGAATAAAAGAGGTCAAGTGATTCAAACCACCCCACAGTCAGTATGCTGTCATTACCTAATTAAATAATGGCTTTCAGAACAATGGCATTTTTGTAGTAATTCTTTGACTTAGATGCTACTTGAGGTGTGTTGCACTTCTATGTAATTATTCTTTTTTTCAGTCATACATGTTGGAATATTGTAAGCACTAACTGTGAAAGAAATCACCTCATTGCAACCATGCCAACCAGAAAAGAATGCCTTAAGCTCCCCAGTCATAATTGGTCTTCTGTTGATGGATGCTTTGAAAACATCTTATGTAACTTGTGAGGGGAAAAGGCAGAATAATTACTGTAATCAACATTATACACTAGGCAACAACTAGGGAGAATGTTATGGAGACGTTTCAAGAGTGGTTCTTTTCAAAATGTTGAGTTCTGAGCATTAATAAGGCAGTTACTATCTGTAAAGAGAGAGCAGCAGTGTGCATTTTATAGCAGCATGTGACACTGCTTCAGTGATCTTTTAAAAAATACACAGTTTATGCTGCAGGAGATCAGTTCCAGGTTCAACAGTTAATTTTATTTGGGCCTCTAACAGTAACATCTTGGTATCCGCTTTTTGACTGAAGCTGTTAGCATAAGCTTGGAATCCTACAGATGTTTCCATTGGAACAAAAAATGGATTATGGATTTGGATGGACTCCTACTTACAGAAAAATCTGCGATGTCCTAGCTCCCTGGATGCAGGGGAAGCAGACTAAAGATATCCTGTGCCACAACTTCAGGCCCTCATCAGTCTCCTAGCTGTCTGTACTCTCAGGGCCTTGCTTTCTTAGCCTATACAAGTCGTCTGGATTTTCTGTTTCTTCTGTGACTTTTTGTGATTTTTTTCCTTGCTTTCCACCGTGTGCGTGTGTGTGTGTGTGTGTGTTCATACATGCATACGTTCACACACACACACACACACACACACACACACACACACCCCCCTAAGCTTTACTAAAGCCTAAAAACAGTACCCAGATGAGTCACTCTTACCCATTCAAATTCCCGAGTGGGCCCATATGTCCCTTCAGTTTGAGATGTTGAGATGTACCTGTGTTTGTAGGAGAGATTGCTATTGTTTCCTAAAGGAGCTGATGCGTTTCCTTCTAGCTGTCTTAAACAGAGGCCAGCAACTGCACTCACCACTTTCAGTGACATGTCACCTAACCCAAAATATACTATTTTTTTTATTGAACCTTCCATTAGGAAGACCAAAATCCAAAGGACACTATTCAGTTTACGGACTTAATTTGCTCAGGAAATAAAGGAGAGTGCATATCACATTGCTGTCCTTGCTCACTAGGACAGCTGTTCCAGAGAAGGCATTATCACCGTATACAGAGGCACACTCTCCTAACCAGAATTTCCGGCTGCCGGCCAGCTGGACACAAGGGGTTCGGGTGGAAGTCTGCACACCACAGCCGCCACTGCCACCCACTACCCTGAGCTGGTGTTGCTTGGCATGTGGCCTCTGCTGCCCCGCCCACTCCGCGTTATCTGAAAACCCCTGCCAGGTTATTTCAGATGACCAAAATTTTTACATAACTGGCAATCCTCTTACCCCAGGGATACCAGATAACAGATTTTACTGTACTCTCTTTCCTGTGCTCTATTCAGTGCTGACCAGAGAAAGCCATTTCAACAAACCCAGGAAGTATGCTGCATATTTATGGGAATCCTGTATTGTCATCTGATTAATTATTAATACAGGTAGAGCTCTATTGTAACTTTCTCTTCAAAGGAGCTCCATCAATGGCCCAGGAAAAGCAATAATTCAGCACCATCTCAGAGTGCTTTGGCTCCAGTCACTCCCTACTTACCCCCCACCCTGCTCCCATGGTTTTCCTGGTCTCCAACCCTTTTCCTATTCTTCCCATCAAGTGTTGGAAAACTAATATCACTGTCCCACAATGCCGTTCTCTTAGCCTGGTATCTATTGGTGGAAGTTGGAGGTATCTAAAGGGTGAATTGGGCTGTCTGTACGCCATGTGCTTATAGGTAAGGTTGCCTAGCACCTTCTAGATATAACCTTTCTTTTAAGTTTATCATGTCTGACAAATTAGAACTATTTCAGATAAAATTTTGTGCAGATAGCCTCTTTGTTAGGTTGGATCCTCTTTAACTTTTGGCAAATACATATCACAATATGCAAGGACAAATATCAGTGAAAAACAGGTAGTTGACTTTTTTCCAATCATTGTTCTAAGTAGCCAGAAGTCCAATGTGATTTAGACAAATAACCTGAAATTTGGCAAGTGGGAATAGTCCCGAGGTCAGTGAAGTGCCTTTTATTGTTCTCGTGAAATGCTGCCATTTTTAAAAAATGAAAATCTTGTTTGTCTGGAGGTGTTATTTGGTGTCCTTAAAAAAACAAAACATAAAACAAAATCAGAAACGTTTCAATGAAAAATTCCCAACTAAATCTACTCTTAGTCAATGCCATTTGGAAACTGGCATTGTAGCAGTGTTTTCTACATCATCTCTTATATGCCATACACATTCCCCAGTACCCTTAGCTATCAGGGACACCCAAAATGGATTTATTAAGAGCAAATCATGTCTGATCAACTTGATTTCTGCCTAAAATAAGGTGGTGGATTCTGTGGGTCAGAAGTCGGAGCATAACAAAATGATTAGAGGTCTGGAAAACATGACTTATGAGAAAAGGTAGGAAAAACTGATTATTTCATTTGAAGAAGAGAAAACTAAGGGGGATTTTGATAACTGTTTTTAAATACTTGAATGTATATGTGGGTACTAGAAAGCAGCACATTAGACTAATACACTGCACAATAAATGTTGCACATGTGTAAATGGTGACAGTTTACTGCACATTAGATCAGTCTAGTGCACAGTAAAGCATCTTGTATAGATGTACCCATTCATTCTTACATCACTAGAAGTAATGGTCTTAAATTGCAGGAAGGAGAATTTATGTTGGATTTTAGGATGAACTTTCTCACTGTGAGAGTGGCTAAACATTGAACAGGCTGCCTAGAGAGACTGGAATCTCCATCCATGGAAGTTTTTAAGAGCTGGTTAGACTAACATTTGCCTATGGTGGTTTAGACAGGGATGATCCTGCTTTGAGCAGGGGGTGGGAGTAGATGATGTCTTGAGGTCCCTTCAAAAGCCATTTCCCTAAAATGTTATGCTTGTATAAATCCTTAGGTGGTATAAAAATGCAACAGTTAAGCCTTCAATCCTCTTTGCAGATCAGTGGAGACTCTAGTATGGCAGCAGCTACTATTTGCTATTACTACACTGAAGAGGTACTGTGAGGATTGATTCCTTGGAAGTATATGTGAACATGAAAAATAGCTTTCTTTAAGTAAGAAGAATTTGTTATGCCACTCCAAGAATAGCATGTGGAGCTGAGAGGGCCTGAGAACGTCCATATAGAACCTGAGGGGTTCATGAAGGCTCATCAACTGTCAGTATCTGTGCTACTCAAGCCTACGGCTACTTCCACACTTCTTAATGGAAAATATGGCCTTAAAGCAGTCTCTGAGGATTTTCAGACATCTGTTTCTACTTAACACGTCCCTCTTCTAATTTTCACATAATTTCCCAGAGGAGAGAACTTCTTTCAGCTATGTCTCCTTAATATAAACTATGTATTGCTATTGTCATTAATGTGTGGTTACTTCATGGTGTAGGCTGTCATTTGGTACACTGATAAATGCTGTATTTGAAAACCTGGCTAAGTAGAATCATATTTTCTTAAATATGTAAATGGCTATATGCCCTTTGAAGAAAGGGGCTGCTCAGTTAAGGTTTGATATGTTTTAGAAACAGATACTTCAAACACAAACTGTTAGTTTGTATATTTAAAATGCAGTTGAACTTACAGTAAAATGTTGTTAGTTTGATATTGGATAGGTGAAAGTGTTGGATACTCAGAGCTATCGTCACTCACCAGCCAAAAGGATAGGTTTTTGTATGCATTATGATATGGATCATTCAAAGTACATCTACTTCGAAATTCGAAGCCGTTTTCTGGCCTCATGGACCAGGAAAATCTCACTAATTTGAACAGTAGTTATAGCTTTTCTCCCCAGTACTTTTACTGGAATACTGTTCTAGAACCTCATTATAATTTATTCATGGTCCACTTATACCCATTTATTATTATGCCAGAATTGCCCTTAAAGTTAAATAGCTCTTTTCTATGTCTGATGTCTTTACACAGGAATCACATGCCCTCTCAGGATTATTTTTGCTAGAATAAACAAACGTAGCTTATTTAGGGCAGGTCTTCAATACCTTCAGTCATGCTATGGAATACTAGCATGAAAATATTCACTTTGCTTCATATACAGCAGTCAAATAATGTAGTCACTGTGGTTGCCAACTGCCCGTACATCTATAGACCATAAAGAAGCCTAAAAATGCCTGTCCTTAAACTCTGGGAGGAAAATGAGTGTTCCATAAACAACTAAGCAACTGTGAGCTTGATTGAAGCTCCATCATCAGAAAGAAGCTGGATACAAGGGGTTGGTGCATAGATAGAGCTTATTATTAATCTATCATTCTGTTAAAAATATATTTGTCATTAAATCAGGACACTTACTTTTTCTATTTGGCTATTGGTTTGTGTCTGTCATTTGAGTTATTTCTCTCAAAGTTTGAATATGATTCTAATAGCCTTGGTGGTACACTCTGTTAATGATTTAGCTTTGCATTTTGTGAGAGAGATCTGTTCTGAAATCCTAGTAAAATGTATTTGTGGTCACTTTCTTTTCTTCAGGAGTACATAAATACCTCAACATAACTAAGAACCTGCTCTGTTGGCCCACTGCAGGATAGTAATAAAAGGTTCATTCTGAAATGAATTTGCATATCTAAGGGCAGTTTTCCTAAGTACATATAACTAGAAATAAGAACCATTCATAATTTTTATCTGGCCCTTTTCTCTACCCTTTCCCTGCGTATGTTATAAAATTGGATTTCCCAATTTCAAGTTTATGAACTATAACAAATATGTAGTTTATTTCTCTTCTCTTTCCAGTCACATTAGCATTTGCAGACATGACTCTGAAAAGTTATTTAAACTTTCAGAAACATGTAAACTTGGTTTGTGGGTCCCTAAGAAGATATTACAAATACAGGAAAATGCATATTGTAGATATAACAGAATGTTACTGCCCACAGATGGCAGCCCAAACTTAACCAAGGAAAACAAAAACATGGTACTTCCTTTGCAAAATATAATGTCATTTATGTAAGCAAGCGCTATGCCTGTAGGAAACATGAAAATCAAATCCCTGTACTAATAAGCCTGTATTTAGATTTGTTCAATGTACAAACAAAAAGCCAGCATAGATCCTAGCACTGTAACTATGCCTAAATTTTGAAATAAAAAAGTTAGGAGAGATATGTGCACGTGGCTGTCTCATGCTACTTGAATTCTGCCTGGACAAAAGCATACATTATAAAGGGTGACTGACTATCTTGAATTTTTGGGGAAGTTATAAGACACTGAAGAGCATAATACTTCACTAATGCACACCATGGCAAAGCTTTAAAACTAGCAAGATTGACATAAGTTATTCAGAGGTCACCATGATGCCATGTTATGCTAGTGCCGTGTGGGTCAGCTGATTTGTCTTGGCTTCCTTACACACAAAACAAGTATTCTTCAGTCAGATGTTTAGGCTCAGCAGATACTATTTTTAAAGTTTAAGGTTCCTACCATAACAACAGTTGTAAATTGGGAACCAGGTCTCAGGACAGCTTTTTATATACCTCAGTCACTAAGAATAAAATGAAGCGGAAAGAAGATACGAAAAGCTGCCACTTTTTAAAGATGAAAACAAACTGAGATGTCCTGGTGGATAAGTAACTTAACTGAAATATTTATTTATTAAAATTCTCAAGCAAATCCCGGGACGTCATTCTCCCCTTGTACTCGGCCTTGAGAGAGTCCAGAGAAGAGCCACACGCATGATCAGAGGTCAGGAAAACAGACCTTACAACGACAGACTGAGATCCATGGGGCTCTTTAGCCTGGAAAAGCGCAGGCTTAGGGGTGATCTGATGGCCACCTATAAGTTTATCAGGGGTGTTCACCAGGATCTGGGAGAACGTTTGTTCGCCAGAGTGCCCCAGGGGATGACGAGGTCGAACGGTCATAAACTACTGTGAGACCTTTTCAGGCTGGACATAAGGAAGAATTTCTTCACTGTCCGAGCCCCCAAGGTCTGGAACAGTCTGCCAGC
>NW_017728943.1:56983378-57000104 GCF_001723895.1 Crocodylus porosus | reverse complement strand
CCTACATTGAACACCTTCAAGAGTAAATTGGATGCTTATCTTGCTGAGATCCTATGACCCCAGCTGACTTCCTGCCCTTCAGGTGGGGGGCTGGACTCGATGATCTTCCAAGGTCCCTTCCAGCCCTAATGTCTGTGAAAATGTTGACCCTTGTCAGTCACTGTAAAATGAGCAGTAACTTTTCAATGCAAGTTGAAACTACGAACTGATGGTGCCAGGAAGGGCATGCCAAAGGAATAGTTTAATGCACTGAAGGGACCAGCTTATGTCCTGCCTAAGTGAGCATAAGTGGAGTCTTCATCTTGCTGATGAATTACTGTTTACTAATGTTTTCTCAGGTCTCTTTTTCTAGTAGCTGAGAGCAAGCTGGTGGTCACCCAGCAGCACTCTCACTCCCTTTCACATCCACTATTTTTATTTTGTTTTTAAACATGCAACACCCCAGCCCTCCCATTTTAATGATCAGACACTACATTTATAGTTCTTTCCATGTCATATGTTTTCAAAGACGTGTGATCTTTTTACAGAAATAAGACTTTTCTAATGGCCAAGCAGATTTTAGCAAGTTCAAGATAGTGGCATATTTCTACACTAGTAGCTTAATGTCAGCATCCTGTAGTGCTACATGAAAATCACAGCTTTGATCAATGACTCCTTCTCTTGTTTCTGGTGACAGCAGGAAGAGGCATGCTATGGGCAAGTTGCAGTTAGTCACTAAGCTGTGACTTATCTAAGCTGAGAACAGCACTAATAAGTTCTGAGTGGTCCCATCCAGGTTTTCTAACAGACATAGTTTATGTCTTCAGTAGTGATCTACCAAATAAATGAGAGACGTAGGGTGCTCTGTGGCTCTTTTAATCTTGCAGGGTCCCCCACCCCACCATTTGGTGCAGGGGCCCCCAGTTGTAGCTCGCTCCTAATCAATGGGGAAGCAAAAATTGCAGTTTAAAATATGGCACCATTTTTGCCTCCCACCACTGATTGGTTGAGGGGCCCCAGACAGTCCTGCCTTTTGCTGCTGACTGGCAGGGAGGCACAAATGATGCTGTGTTTAAAACCATGGTTATAGCTTCCCTGCTGATCAGGAGGGAGCAGTAGGGCCATCCGTTAATCAGCAGCAAGACACAGGGCAAGGTGCAAGGTGCATGCAGGGGAACATGCATGATTAAAGGAGTCACCACCTACTCTACTTCCACCATGAATTCAGTAGGTCCCTGGTCTTCAGTTAAGGGCAGACATGGTTTACTCTCATCCACTACGAGAGGGATGGTCCCAAACTATGATTCTGCTGATGCCATCATTTGGAGTCCTAGGACTGTAGAAAGCATCTTGACTTACCGAGTTAGATAAAGGGTTCTCCAGCAAGGCTTTGAGTTTTTCTTATTTGGCTAGATCCTTTACAAATGGAATATCTGGACCATGGCTCAGTGCTTTAAGACATCTCTCTTGGCTGGGAATTCCTGGACTTGAAGAGATGTTCAATCACAAGTTATATTATGCAACACTATGGTCTTTTAAAAGTTATGGCTCAATGCCTCATTCAGAATAAGCAGGTGAAGACCTTGATGGGCACAGTTCTTATCTGATCACTTAATTTGTTACAGTGATTCACACTGCTGTATTTACAGGGTGATATATGCTTATAGTAGCATGAAAAATAAAATGAAAACAATTGACTTAATTTTATCTCACCTACTCAAATTTTTACATACTTACATGTCAAACCTACAAGCCAGCATTGATGGTCCATTGTAGAAACAACTTCCTGCTCTTTTGTTATTCCTTAATTATCTTACCTCTTTCATCTTATACAGCTGTCTTCTCCTGTCTTTAAATAATTGCTTGTAGATTAAAATTCTTGGCACAGAGTGGCCTTTTTCTAATCACGTGTCATCATCCTGATTATTTTTATTCCTCAAGGGGACTGAATGCTTGTAATCTCTAATTTGTAAACCAGTCTGATTAAAGGTATCTTGTTTATAGGTTTTAAAATGAGAACACATTTGATATGTTTCCTTTATTTAAAAAAAAATCCAGTAAGTTATCCTTTTTATTGGGACAGTTCGTGAGAGGAAAGCCAGCCATGGTAGCACTTAGAATGCAGTAGTACCAGCATCTTTTTTTCAAATACCACAGCCACTTGTTAGTAAGGTTCAGAGTGCTCTGATATATCCTTGCATCTTGGTTCTGGACTCAATGTTAATTCTTCTTCCTCAGAACCCTTTTCATAGATGCATCCTGCAAAGTGGCCATCATTTGAAAACCTGCATGTTTAAAGGCAATGGGAACTGCAGATTCCTCAATACCTCTTAAAATTAGGTTTTTTGTATAAGTGGTTCCACATAAATTTAAGAGCTTATTTTTAAACACACATTTTTAAAAATTGTCCAAAACTTGTACATAGTTAAATGACAGTACATCCAAGCAGGGTTCAAAATATGTGGGGCTCAGGGGGCTGAGTTCCCCCCCACCCCAAGAGATGAGAGGTCCTGGCCTGCCTCGTGCCTTTCTAACTAGCTTCTGGCTGCCACCACAGACCCCACCAAGAGCTGGCGTGTAATTTGAACCTGCATCCAAAATCCATTTAAATTAGACAACCTCTTGATAAAATGCATTAATGTTAGTCTTTTATTAAAACCAACAGTTTTCCTTTACTGGTTTTCTATATAGTACATTTTCCACTGGTTGCTACCAAAATATTCTCTATTAACCATCTGATTACTAAAAACCAAGTTTAGATCTTGGGCATTGGCATGCAGTATTCTCACTCAATTTTCTCTATGTATGAAATTCATAGTTGGTAGTATCCCTTGTAGCAGGTATATCAAGTCAAACAAGCCACATAAGATAGTGCTTAAACAGTACAATGTTAGCTGTGAAAGAGTTAATAAAATGAGATTATTAAAATGTAATTTCTGAACAGCAGTACCTGTTGGAATTGGTCGGAAAGTTTGGATGGAATATTTTCCACCTAAAAATACTGTTTTGTTGAAATGTGAACTTTTCATAGAAATATATTGACTTAATTAAAGCTTAATTAAAATAAACGGGGGGGATGGAGTGTTTCAGTTTTCCTTCCTGAAACAACTTTTTTTCAGTTTTTTAAATTTTATATAAGATAACATTTTAAAAAGTTTGAGATGTTTCAGTGTTAACAAAACATAGTTTGATTAATCCCAAATATTTTTTCCTGGCGTTTATTTCACAGGAAACTTTGAAAATTTCATTTGGTTTTGCTCCATTTTCAGAACAGGACATGTTTTAGAAATACAGATTTTCTTGTGAAAGAATCTTCCTCCATTTTTAATAGTTGGTCATTTATGGCATTAGAAATTTTTTTCTAATTACACTGTTTTGACAGTAAGTTGGTTTTGTCATAAAGCCTTCATTAGGTTGAATTGTGTTTGCTTCTTGTTAAAATCATATTTGGCATTGTCTTCTTTAAATGCTTCAAAACTGTAAAGCAAAATTACATCTAAAAACCTTATATTAATTTTTTGTAGTGAAGCCAGAGTTCTTGTATGTGAAAGTGAACTGTATAGTTTTTGGCTTTCTTCCAATGGTAATACATGACTGTTTAGACTGTATGTTATATACAGTAAGAAATAGATGCTTTAGTACAAGCACTTAATTTACTAAATCAACCATTAATAAAACAGCAGAATTCCATCACTTCTTTTGAACATTTACAGTAAAAGAAAAAAACAAATATTATTCAAATAAAGGAAGAAATAGAAATATATTTTTGTACCTTTGGTAATTATAAGGGAAAGTGCTGAAATAGGAACTGTCTTTTAGAAGACTAATTTCAAATTGTTAGTTAATAGTAAACTGCAAAAAATCTCCAGAGACATTTTCTATATTAAATGCAACTTATTTTGAGCTAGGATCATCTATTGAAATTAAAAATCTATACTGCACATGTTGGACCAGATTATGATGGTACAAATGTATAGTTGCTAAATTCAACCTTGTTGTGTATGTGCAGCCACATACACAACAAGCCACATACAAGAACTTCCTTTGAGTTGTTGTGAAATAAGACACCTCCATATATAAACTTATGTCTTCTAATTGTAACTGATTTTGCTAACATTCACAATTAGAGATCATATATCTAAGCAAAAAATAACCAGCAGCTGACAAAGTCTGCAAAAAAAAGTAAATTCATGTCATGGAGCCAAAGAACATTCAAGAACACATCTTGAAAAACTGTTTGCAAATGTTCTTGAAAATGTTGCTGCACAAACAAAAATATGTCTAAGCAAACATTTTTGCATGTGCAAATGTATAATTTAACGTGCAGTTCCCCATTTTTTACATGCAAATATAATTTTTCAGGCACAATTGGTGTCACTTGTATTCCAAATGTATTTATGCATAATTTTAAAAATGAATAATCAGAATATTTAATACTGAACAATCAGTTCTTGCTATATAGCTTTAAATGAGAATTGTTGTCTTCCACAGTCAGTGTTAGCATGACATTTCTCCTCCACTCCCTGTCTCCTCTCACCAACTCATCAGTTGGTCATAAGTGGAATGCCTTGAGATGCCACTCCCATGTTTAACTTCTCTAGGGAAAAGATCTTTGTTGGACTTTGATCATAAAAGTCCAATAGTGGTCTGGAATTTTAGGCCATTTTGTTCTGACAAATGTTCATGTTTGCCTATTATTTTTATTTTTCACAAAAATAATTCTGTCTTATTTAAATTTTTGGGATAAACTTATTGTTTGTTTTGTAAAGTTATTGCTTGTTGGATAATATCAGCTGGTAATAGACATGTATTGAGCAAGTTTCTTTCCATATATGTCTGTGTAGACTCAGATTTTGTTTGACCTGACTTTTCTGTCTTTAATCAAGAATGTAAATTGTGCAAAGCTCTGTAATGGTTTTATGATGTGGCTGAACATTTTAATGCCCTTAAAATTACTAAACCTCACTCAGCTTCAAAATGCACTAAGGGTAGTAGAGGAAAAAGACAAAATAAAAATCATTTGGAATATGCATCATTCAAACGAGCCCTCTTTGTTTTTCCAGGGTAACCAACATGCAGCATGCATGCCACAAGTGGCACAGGCAGACCCTATGTTTGGCACATGGCAGAAGATGAAGGGACAGGCAGAAGAGGAAAGAAGCAGAAAACAGAGCAGCAGACCAGGCACGGGAAATAAGGGGATAAGCGGCAGGTATGGGGCTACTTTGTAGCACACCTACCAAAAAGGTTTCCTCCATTTTTGTAGAGAATGGCCATGAACTGTGCTAAGACCTAATTCTCATTTTATGCAAAAGTACCTTAGCAACAGTCTGGCAAGATAAAAAGAGAGACTTGAGTATGACAATGCATTATAATTATATCAGCTTTAAGTTCTTTTTATATTGTTAGAACCCTGTAATGGTAATATCCCATTGTAAATCACAGTTAGGTCATCAAGTGTTTTACCTAATCTCTTAGGCTGCCTATACATGTGCTCAGAGGTTGGGGGAAGGGCATTTTAATTAAAGCAGTTCCCAGGCAGCCACTCTAATTAAAACACCACAGTGTCATGTCTTAATTAGAGTGGCTGCCTGGGAACTGCTTTAATTAAAATATATATAATATATATGAGGACATGTGTCTTATATCCATCTAGGCCCTTGATCATCCTAATAGCTAATTCCTCTAAGTATTTTTCCTCATGCCTAGCCTCATTTTTGATTTGTAGGCTATTATGTTTTAGTTAATTGAATACTACTGTGCATTAGCATACATATTAGCAGAAGCTATTGTGTTTGCTGTACAAAACGTGACTATATTAATTGTGCTCTCTTTGTTTCTCCTGTATGCAGTACTTTGGGTACCAGTTTTGGGTACATCTACACAACACAGTGTAATGTAGCTATAGAAATACTGAAGCTTGCTCTATATGAGCCACTTTAAGTACTAGAAATAGTCTAACCATGGTCATATACTGCTCTGCACAGACTAATTTACCTAACTGCTTCTTAGTCATTTATCATAACTTACCTCAAATCTATATCAAGAATAACTTATTTCTAAATAGCTGTTCTCCATTTGCTCTCTCTTTTGTATTGTTTAGCAGCTTATTTTAAAAACCCAAATATTGGAAACCCCTCATTAAAACCATGACACACAATTCTCAGAAGGCAAAACTGATTTCACTTCCTCTAAACTTGGGTTGAGAGTTTTCATTCTCTTTCTGTTCACTAGTGGTGATATGATTCCCAGTAAAAAAGAAGCAAAATTTTTTTTTTCCAAATAGTTTCTTTATATTTTCAATTTAGGTGTCATTAGTTGTGAAGCCATCACTTGTAAGCTTCCTAGAAATAGTAAGACTTTTGAAATGTATCACCTTCCTACAGTTACAATGCAGGTCATTTCCAAGAAGGTCATTTTTGCATGACAGACAGTTAGGTGCAAGCTTTCCTCTCTTCAGTCCTCATTGGGCACATTTACACATGCTGTTAATTCAAAGTAGGCTTACTGTGCAGTAAAAATACTATGCAGTAAACATACAGGGGAACACATCTGCACATGCTCCCTCTTGGAAACAGATTGGCTCCCACCCTGCTGTGTCCCACTACACAGCAAGGGGGCACTTCCTCTCTCCTCTCCCCTTCCCCCCACTAACCTGGGGGCTGGCAAGGGGAATGGGGTGGTTCCAGTGGGCACGGACCCCAAGCACTGTCTCATGGCCCTGTGTACTTTGGGACCTGATGTGCACAGGGCCAGGAGAGAGCAGCCCCTGCCCCCCATGGACATCTGAACACATAGCTGCTAGCAAGCCAGGCAGGGGTTTTCTGAGAACTGTTTGAGGTATGGGGCAGCTGTGAGTGAGCCTCCTGCTGAGCATGGAGGCAGAGGGCTTGTTGGCAGCTGTCCTGCTTGGTACAGAGCTGGCTGTGGAGGGGGGATCCAGCCCTCGCTGTCCTCTGGAGCAGCCAGCTCTGCACCATATGTAACTGGCTGCTTGTCCCCTAAAGCAGCCAGCTCCATGCAGCAGGAAATCCAGCTGGCTTCTTTGGGGAACAAGTGAGGGCTAGGAATCCAGCCTTTGCTTGCTCCCTAGAGCAGCCCGCTTGCTGTGCAGAGCTGGTTGCTCTAGGGAACAAGTAAGGGCTGGAGTCCCAACCCCTGCTCACTCCCCAGAGCAATCAGCTCCATGCAAGGAGCAGGGGCAGCGGGCAGAGAGCTTCCCAATCCTGGCCCTGATCAGCTCTCAGCTCCAGGGGAGAGCGGGGGAGCTGAGTAGTGCCAGGACCAGGGACAGAGACCTCCCTGTCCCCTGTGGTGCCCTGTTGGTTAGGTTGACCGGAAGAAAATTTGCTCCCAGCACCGGCTACATGTGTTTTACTGCACAGTAAGTTTACTACCTCTATTTATAGGTAATAGCTAACTGCTCAGTATACTGATTAACTGCACAGTAAATGTGAACACATATAGACAGTGATGTGTTACTGCGCAGTAAACTAATCTACTGCTCAGTAAAGAATATCATGTAGACACACGCATTGACATCAAGAAGAAAGAGAATCCTGCACTTTTGTGTTGAGCAGTAACAGCCCACGAGTCAGGTGCTCAGTAGTACTGACAGTCTCAGGAACCAAGTAATTCAAAATTAATGGAGGGACAGAGAAAAGTAGTAATAAAGGACAGTAAGGAAAAAATTATGAAAAAAAGAAGATTGGAATTTCTAACCAGACTCAAAATAAGCATATCAAAATGATTCCAAGGCAGTTCAAAGGGCTAATTTCCTTGAGGGTTTCCTTGAGTATTCAGAATATATTTTAAAACTACGATATAGTAACAGGATAATATATGTTATTAAGTTCAGTAGGGAATTTTATGAGCCACTTTTTTGTCTTGATCAGCTGGACGAACCTTTTCCAACTCAAAGTTAAGTATAAAACACGGGTTGATTATAGGCCTCCATCAAGTTATATGGATATATACAAACATTAGTCCACTCATATACATGTATACACATATATATGTGCGTGTGTGAACATGTGTATATATAATGTATACAACACACACATCTGCTTTATGCAGTATGTCATTTGTATACTACATTAGATTGTTATGTATGTAATACATATATATTATACTTCTAGGACAGAATCATGTGTTTTTACTGATTGTCAGGTACAAAGGTAAGTTCCAGTTCATACCTACCATTTTTCAGTTCTTCCAAATTCAAATTTTCATTTCATAGCAGCTGGACTAAGGTGACACAGAGCACTCTTGGATACAGGCAGACTCATCTTCCAAGGAACTGTGCTTTGCTTTTAAAGACTCTCCTTCATATATCTGGAAAAAAGAACAGACTAATTGCTACAAATATGTCTGAGGGCATTCATCTTAATTCAAACTGGCTCTTCTGTTCTCTCATGTTCATTGCCTTTGTTAGCAACACGTTTTGGGAGAATGGCAGTTGTTTGTGGGGTCATTCTTTCCTGCATGGAGGGTCAGCAAAAGCTGTGGACTGGTAGTATACATGCTTCATTTTGGCCCCTTCTAGCTGCATGAGTTTAACCTGCTATAAATACCTATACTTGCATATAACGATCATTAGTCTTTTCTCTGTTATCTTACGTTCACTATTTGTTCTCCATTATTCATCACTTATTTCATTCTTTTTGAATGAACACTTTCTCACATCTACAGAAAAAAGACTATATATTAATTCTAGCCCAATTCTTCAAAGTGAATGCTGCACTAGTCTTTTTAAGTATAGAGCAAAGTTGCCACTGCCCAGAGGAAACAGTGCTTGGGAGGCATTCAGAAGCCAAGGAGGCTGAGTGGCAGCATCATCCAATTGGATAAATGAGCATTGATTACTGCAGCTAAATTGCAGAGTTTGCTGCACACTGTATGCTAAGTGCTAGTGCCATGTGACTGTACTGAATTACTGCTATACCACAGTAAATCTGTCAGTGGGGAAAGCCATTGGAATGACTCAGTTATAAAAGATATGAAAGGGAACTATGAAAACATCACACTATAATTTACAATTTGATAAGATTCCTTTACTATACTGGAGCAGTACACATATGGTTCTTAGTGTAAGTGAGAATGAGCCCAACCATGTTTACTCATTAGATAAAATATTTTTGCAGTCTTGTATGCCATTGCCACCTATCCAAAATGTGTGTTAAAGCCTACCATTTGGATTTGGTAGCATTTTACAATTACTTTACACAACAGTGGAGAATCTGGCCCATAGTTAGGAAAAGACCTTCTTTTTCCCCATACTAATTTGTTTTTGTAGCACACTCATCAGGTTTTTTTTAAAGCTTAGTGTGATGGCAAAGATATAAAAGGTTTCATGTGTTTAGCTTTGTCTCATAAAGATGTGATCTGTAGTTAGTTTTGATCACTTTCCCATTGGATTTAGCATGAAGTCTTTCTTGTCATTTTATTCTTCTTCCAAAAGTGGCCCTACCCACACCCACAGTGCAGGATAACGTCTATAGTCATTAATGCCAAAAGACTGTTCCATCATGTCAAAGAAAGAAATCATCTGACAGAAAGCAATATTCTACTTAACCAAAATAAAAACAGAACCCTGTGATTTCCTCAAAGTCTGTATCTTTTCCTATAATAAGTGTAGTCATGTTGGCAGCCATTCTATTTTTCCTCTGATTTGTGGCATTATTTATCATAAAGATTGCAAGACAAATTGCCCAAGCAGTGGAGGATATTGGGCCAAATTCTATCATCTCAGTGAAGTTACACTTGGGATAAACTGAGCCTATTATGTGTAATGGCAATCTATAATACTGCCTGAAAAAGCTTAGAAGACTGGAGAAATGTCCCCAAATTACATGCTCTGAACAGAGGTTTGGAGGAAAGCCCTGACAGGGAAAAGAGCTGACATTTGTGCCAGGCTTCAGTAGAAACATTAAGAGACAGGGTTGTGCGAAATCCCCCCACTAGAATATGAAGTGAGCTATCAACCTCATCACCTAAAGTAAGGTACATATTCTGTCAAAGAAACACAAAGGATCTCAAATAAGTGTTTCTATTCATCACCAGGTAGTATATCAGGGCAAATGGTCTCAGTTAAGGTACCCAAGTGGTGTCTGCAAGCAATATATTTATATCGATAAAATCACATTTAGTCTGATAGAAACACTTGCTATGCAAGTGATCACAATACTTAAAATGGCACACATGGTGGAAATTTAAACCTTGTTTGACAAGGGCTAAGTTTAGTCTGATAGGGGTCAAACTGATTTAATGAATGCTTTTACAGTTCTGCTATCAATATAAGTTTACCTACTGACCTCTGGCATGCCAGCATGCATTATTCTTGCCTTTCCTAACCTGCAGCGAGACACTCTGGCAGTTGGGTTGCACTCCACTGCTCCAGCCAGGTTGGAGCAAACCCTACCCCTGGCTGTCTTGGGGCCAAGAAAGCCCTGCCTTGTGCTCCCAGCTTCAGGGTAACAGGGGGTAACTGTGTCCCCTTCACATGACCCAGACCTCTGGGCACTTAAGACCCTGAGCCAGACTCCTTTACCACATCCAGAAGTGCCCCAAGACCCACACATAAACCCAAAGACATAGACCAACCCCCGCCCCAAGACTCAGGCACAGACCCCATGCCCCATACCCCAGAACTGAAGATCCAGTCCTAAGCATCCAACTTCCAACACAGACCAGGATCATGCAGGATCCAGGGAGAAGACAGGTGGGAGTGGGCCAGCAGAAAGATAATCCTACTGAATCTGGAGTTGTGGGTGGAGAGGGGGGTTAACCCAGTCAGTGCGGATACCTGAACTGTGTTAGCTCAGAGCATAAGTGGGTATTGCTAGTGTGGTTGCTGCCAGTAGTAGGATACCCTTGGAAAGGGGGCCTGAGGGGTGATCCACTATGCTGGGGTCAGCAGATGGATCCCCCTGGAAATTTTGGGGCTTGCGAGGATATGGCTACCTCCAGTCTGTCCCTCTGGAGTTCAGGACACACCTGATAGGACCTGGACCCAGTTGGGGTGAGAGGGTGCTACCACCAAGACCCATGCTCCCCAATCCACAGCTTCTTGGCCAGGTCCTTACCTACCAGGTGACATCTGGATCCATCCATGGACACCCAGGCTCCATGGGCATTGCCCAATACCTTAGCATAGCCCAACCCATCTTCCTCTGCCTCTTACAGCCAGGGACAGAAATGGCCTCATCAAGGAGATGAAGGCTCTCATCACCATCTTGTGTGAGGAGGATCCCCAGGAGCAGCACTGCAGTGCACACCACAACAGGGGTGATTGCCACAGCAATGAGAGCACAGGAGCCATCACCAAGACTGGATGCAGTCCAGGGACAAAACCAAATGGATGAAGACCAACTTCAAGTAGGCTTTCCAACTAGGCCCCCAGAGGCAGGAGTCACACCATACTTTTCTATGAGGAACTGCCCCTCATTCTCACAAGGGATAGGGTTGTCACCACCCTGCACACCTATACCACGACCAAGGAGGAGTTGCAGCTGATGACAGAAGGCTCCCAGCAGCAGGGAGTGCTGGGGGGCCCTGGGAAGATAAGGAAACCAGGAGGCATGGTTTTTATAGATTTCATGGACATCAGGGCTGGAAGGGACCTCGGAAGATCATCAACTCCAGCCCCCCGCCCAAAGAGCAGGAAGTCAGCTGGGGTCATAGGTTCCCAGCAAGATAAGCATCCAATTTACTCTTGACTGTAGACTACATTGGTTCAATGTAGGTTCCTGAACCACCTCTGATGGCAGGCTGTTCCAGACCTTGGGGGATCAGACAGTGAAGAAGTTCTTCCATATGTCCAGCCTGAAATGGTCTTGTAGTAGCTTATGACTGTTCAACCTCATTATAGGGCGCTCTGGTGAACAAACGTTCCCCTAGATACTGGTGGTCACCCCTGATAAACTTATAGGTGGCCATCAGAGTGCCCGTGTCTGCGCTTTTCCAGGCTAAAGAGCCCCATGACTCTCAGCCTGTCGTCATAAGGTCTGTTTTCCTGACCTCTGATCATGCGTGTGGCTCTTCTCTGGACTCTCTCAAGCTTCTCCACATCCTTTTTGAATTGTGGAGCCCAAAACCGGATGTAGTACTCCAGCTGCAGCCTCACCAAGGCCGAGTGCAAGGGAAAAATGACGTCCTGGGATTTGCTTGAGAAGCATCTATGGATGCAAGCCAGTGTTTTGGTTGCTTTACTAGCCGCAGCATCACACTGCAGGCTCATGTTCATCTTGTGGTCAATGTTGACCCCCAAATCTCTTCCGTAGTGCTAACCAGCATAGCACTGCTGAGCCTATAAGGATGCTGCAGGTTTTTCTTCCCAAGGTGGAGAACCTTGCATTTTTCAGTGTTAAAAACCATCAGATTCTCATCCGCCCATTTGCTGAGCCTCTCCAGGTCATCCTGGATCTCCCTCCTGTCTTCAGGTGGGGATGCTTTGCCCCAAAGTTTGGTGTCATCGGCAAACTTGGCCAGTCCGCTTCTGGCTCCAATGTCCATATCATTAATGAAGATGTTGAACAATATGGGTCCAAGAACAGAGCCCTGGGGGACCCCACTGGTCACAGGACACCATGATGAGTGACTTCCATCAATTACTACCCTTTGGGTCCAACCACGGAGCCAATTTTCCAGCCAGTGGATCGTGGTGGACCCAAGGCCACAACTGGCCAGTTTCACCAAGAGGTGACCATGGGATATGAGATTGAAGGCTTTTTTGAAGTCAAGATATATGACATCAATCTCTTCTCCCTTGTCCAGGTGATAGGTCACCTGGTCGTGGAAGGAACTGAGATTGGTCAAGCAAGACCTACCCACAACAAACCCATGCTGGCTATCCCTTAGGATGTTGGTGTCAGCCAGTCCAGTAAGGATGGCCTCTTTAATAAACTTTTCTAAGATCTTCCCCGGGATAGAAGTCAGGCTGATGGGCCTATAGTTAGCTGGATCCACTTTCCTCCCTTTCTTGAAGATAGGCACCACATTGGCCTTCTTCCAGTCTTCAGGCACTATACCAGAACACCAGGAGTTCTCAAAGATCCGTACCAGGGGCTGAGTTATGAGGCTCGCTAGCTCCTTGAGTACTCTGGGGTGTAGATTGTCAGGGCCTGGTGACTTGAAGGTATCCAGCTTCTCAAGGTGTACCTTCACGAGGTCAGCATTAATGGAGGGTAGGGGCTCTCCCTCACCCAGACCTCCCTGTCCTGTAGTGGGCATGGGCGTCCCATGGGACTGATGGTGAATCCTCTGGACTTAGATCTCGGCTCCCTCAATCTCTTCTTGTGCTGGCAGGCACCGAGCCCCACCTCCCCAGCGGGGGTGGGCTCCTTTTCCACCCCCACTGCCACAATTCTCAACACCGTGAGAAGCAGTACAAGGAAGTTGCACTGCCACTGCCGGCTGCAGCTGATGGAAAGGAGGCCCCCTGCACTGCTTGCTAGCTAGAGTCTTTTTGGAGGGGATGGGGGGACTAGGCCAGGTTCCCACAATGTAGAAGCTCCATCCCTCTGACCCTAGTTTCCAGTACAGGAAAATAGCAGGCTGGGTTACCCCTCCTGCCACTACTGGCTGCCACTGTCAAGAGGCTTGTGTTGCGGTAAGGGAGTGCCCCCCCCATCATGGAGACTTGGCCCAGTCCCCCAAAGTCCTCAGATAGCAAGCTGTAGGTGGGCCCTCATGGCAGAAAGGCTCACTTTCCTGCACCCCAGCTTCTTGACAGCAGCAGCCAACAGCTGCTGCTGAGCTCTGCATCAGGAACTGGGGCAGGGGGGATGGGAGACTCCATGCTACATGAACCCAGCCCAACCCTGCCCTGAGCCAGCAAGCTGTGGGGTGGCCTTCACATCAAAGAGGCTTCCTCCCCCTCCCTGCCCCCCAGTCCTGCAGTTCTTGGCATGGTGAAAGCTGGAGTAGGTTGCTTGGCCAAAAACTGCAGAGCAGGGCTTCTCTAGTTTTTCTCCATGCCAGGAACTGCAGGGCCAGGGAAGGGCAAAGGAATCGGCTGATGAAGAGAGGGTGGGAATGGAGCCCCCCCACCAAGTGGGCCCAGGCCAGACCCCATCCAGGTCCCAAGTCAGCAACCTGTGGGGGCCCTTGCAGCCGGTGGGGAGGGGCTCCCTTCCTACCCTCTCCCACTCCAGCTGCTGCTGACAGTCACTAGCTGTAGGGGTGCGGGGTGTTGCCTGGAAGCAGGCCCTCTCTGGCAGTGGCTATTCCTGCACTACCTACCCAGCTGGGCTACAGCACACTGCAGGGCTGGGGTGGCTCTGGGGACAGAACCCCCACTTTTCCCAACCCTCCCCCACCAGGCTGTGCAAGGGGGCTGGGATTGGAGGCTGTCACTGACTAGGATCAGTGACAGCTGAAGGGGCGGGGCCACCCTGGCTGCTCGGGCAGAGGAAATGAGCTGTACCCAAGCCTAGAGAAGCACTGGGGATGGCTGTGTTTGTGCTCTAAATTAACCCTCAATAGGATCTGGCACAGATGTTCAAACTAATGTACTTATGCAGAAAGGGCTTTAGGTTAGTACAAATCCACCCAGGGTTAACTTAGAGTGGGATCTGCTATTTTCAAAGTGCCTTGTGTGCCATGAACATCTGTTCTGTTATGGTTGTAAAGCATTAAGTGCAAGAAGTGTAACATCTGTACCTAGCCAATGATGTCACACTGTTCCTAATGAATCTGCAATGTGATATCTCAAAATTCATCAGTGGGATGACATTTGCATAAAATGATATTTCTGTTGGCTAAAAGAAAACTTCTTCAGGGTCCACTAGTATGAAGTTGTTAGGTTATTATATTGTACACGTTCTGTAGCCTTGCATTTAATCTTGCTCATCAAAATCTGCTTGGCACCCACTCTTTCCATTCTGTTATGACAGTAAGTAGTTACTACAATTTGCTGAGCCATGGGCATTTAATACTAAATGATCCCAGCTCTTCCATATGACTAACTTCAAGTCTGGGAGACTGGTTTCTAGAACTAGACCACATACAACAGTGAATGCAGTACATTTTTTTCATTTTGGAAGCTGGAAGCACAGGGGGATAAAAGGGTGATTTATTTTTTTCTGTGTATAGTATGAATGTAGAACAGATAACACTCCAAAAAAAAGTATCAAGAAATCTGAAGACATCCTGTGACTGAACAGTCTCCCTATGAGCTAATCAGGCCCCTCATAGTGGAACTAGCTGGCCCTTCCCAGTAACTTCTTGTTTATTATTATACTAATATTTTTTTTCTATACAACACTGCTTGTTGAAAACTTAAAAAGCATGTACTTCATATGTTATTAACACATTTTATCTCCCTGGATGCTTCTATGGCCCTAATCATTGCAAATACATACCTTCTAAATATGTACTTAACTAGATTGCTGTCTGCTTGTTTCATGTAAACAAACTCAAAGGACCATTTCTTTTTCTTTTTACTATAAATGAGAGTAAAGCTTTAAAATTATGTTAATTGCACAAATGAATGCTCCTAAGGAGGTAGGATTGTGTTTTGGTTTTCATTTCTCTTTAAGGGGAAAAACAGCCTAGTTGAAAATTGTATAATTGTGTTTCTTTTACCTAAGGCAAGGTCTGCCAGTGAACCATCATCAAAGGTATGCATTTAAGCAGGAAACCAGCATTTCTGGCTGGAAAGAAAGGCAGCATTATCTCTAGTTTGTTTATTTTAAGCTGCCCCAGCAAAGTTTTAGCATGAACATGAGAGTTTGCCTGCACATAGCTCGGGGCAGGGGGAGAGGGATATGGAGAGTGCAAGCTCAGGAAAGGGGAAAAGATGAAGTCCATATGTTATATATGATATAAGTCCTCATGTCTGGCTTAGAAGGTTTTAGTATATATCACTAAGCGAAGCTATGAGATGGTGTCTCAATGCCAATATATCAGAATACTTTTCCTGGAGGAAAATTGACCCATCTTTTCAGAATGCCAAGTCATTTATCACAACAGAAGACTTCGGACTGTTTATTGAAAGAACTAGCACACAGTATAGTGGAATGCATTTAACACCCCTGAACTTTAGGCAAGAGAAGAGTACTGTTCTAGTACTTTCCTCTGGACTTTGAGGGAATTTCCAGTGGATTAAAACTGACCAGATAATTAACTGTGTGCAGAAGAGGATGACAAAAGGGAGTCCAAGAGAAAGAAATGGAGAGTAGACAGATAATATATTCCTAACTTAAATAGTTCCGCTTATGTTTGGGAGAGCTCATCATGTCACTGTCTTCCTAAGTATCACAAACAACAGGTTAAATCTTGTTGTTACTGAAGCCATCTGGAAAATAAATGCTCTGTCCAGGAAATTGCTGTTTTGCTCAGCATGCTGTTACAAGTTAAGCACTTTTAAACCAAACACCGAGGAGGCTTGAAAAATTATCTGGCCATGCACATTTGAAATCTACTTGTAGCACTTTCACAGGAGAAGTAAAGCATATAATAGATACACTGGAAAATACCTCTAGGACACTCTCAAATGTTTACTTTGGTATTGTTAGTGTAGGGTAGATTGCTGCCCATGTACCATTGGCCTGATCCAGATTTCATTGAAATCAGTAGAAAGGATTCCACTGTCCTCAAAAATCTGGGGATCAAATGCCCATGGGAGTGTTAAGGGAATTGGGTTGTAAGTGTGACAGGCTAGCTGGCAGTGACCTAGCTCAGGGGTTTTGAAAGGGCAAAAGATGCTTGGAGGACTTGGGATTCCCTTTCCTCACCAATCTGGTAA
>NW_017728943.1:56910805-56983233 GCF_001723895.1 Crocodylus porosus | reverse complement strand
GAAGAGCCTGAAAGAGCAGGACCTGCAGGCAGCAGTGGGACCCTCAGCAGCGCGGCGTGCGGCCGGCAGGAGAGGCTTCCCACTGGGCTCCAGGATCCCCTACGAGAGGCTGCAGCCAGCAGGAGAGGCTCCCCCTCGCTCCAGGAAGGATCTGAGCACCGACCTGAGGGGGTCCCAGTTCTGCTTCCAGCTCCTTCAAACAGAGGCCAGGCAGCTTAATGTGAGGCCCGGGCTCCAGGAAGGTCAAGACCCCAAGCAGGCTGGAGTAGTGTCACCAGTGGTGACTGTGTGGCAATGTTCCTGCCTACCACATAGGAGCTCTAGGTTCAAGTCCTAGCTGAGGTTACTTGGGGTGAGTGAGCTAGCAAGAAGCAAATATTCTTGCAGTGGAAAGGGGCCATTGTGTTCCCCCCTCCAGGTACCAAGGCCCTATATTTCCTTGTCATTTGACATTTTGCATTTTGTGCCTTTTTATATATTTCACCAACCCCTATAGTTTGTTTTGCTGTTTGTGTTTTATATTTTGTTAACCCTGTTTTTTGTCAATGATTGAAAGTGTCTAACCTTTGTTGAATGCTGCCCCCTTGGGGCACTGCCACTATACCCTCTGATTTTATGCGTGTTATGTTCCCAGTATTAAAAGGTATATGGTTAAGTCCCCATTGGTGGTCTGGCTCTGCTGTATAGGGGGAGGAGAGTCCCTACACCTCCCACAGCACTTGTGCACCTGCTTTGATCCCTTCAATTGGAGAGGGGGTACCTCTTGGAGTACCGCCCGGGTTACATAGGTAAGAATGGTCAACAGAATCTATTTTGTCAGATTTATATGTTCCTCTAGAGAAACAGGTAGTAGAATAGGACTGGGGACTTTACCGTCTGATATCTGTTTAAGGCTGGTAAAATGGGAGATAAGGGGATGTTTTCTGAGTCCAAAATTTTAATTGCGTGTTTCCTAGAAGTGGGATAACTTAGCTTTACTTTCCAACATGAATCTGTTTGCATAAGACAGGCTTCCTTTTGCTTTGATTGTTTTGGCTATATTTCCTTTGACAAACAATGGTTTAAATTAAGGGAAAGGGAGTATAAGTAGGATTAATAGAATGAAATTAAGAAAGGGAAATCTTGTGTGGAATATCAGAGAAACATCCTGACAGCAAGATCTATTAGCTGACTGAATCATCTCTCAAAGGAAGTGGAGAAAGCTACACTTTACAACTAGACTGGATTGAGAATAGGAATGAGTCTTGCATAGGCAAGAAAGGCCTTTTCTAGTAGACTTCTCTAACTGATTTCTAGAAGTCAAAAAGCTGTAGTGGTTTAGCAGACACCTAAAATATCCCCAGATTCTTCAAATCCTTTTAGTTTGCCCAAGTGCTCTGTTGTGGTTTATATATAGGTGAAGTCCCAGCAGTCTTTCCTGCCCAAGTGGAGTGTGGCAGGACCCAATGATCTGTAAGGTCCCTTCCAGCCCCTAACAACTATGAAACTATGAAGTCCAGATTCTGCTGAACAGGTACAGTTTATATTAGGCATTATCACCTGTATAGATTCTAGGTCAAATGTCAGGCTGATAATAAATATTCTTTTTTTATTATCAGCCTGACAAGCAAAACAGCAAAAACAAATTGAAAATGTTACTTTGAAAATGGACTTAATGTGGCCACAACATACATGAACATCAGTCCTTACCTTTGCATCACATTCATAGCTAATAATAGGTAACATCTCCTTGAACCTGTGCTCAATCTTGAACTGAAATGAACCAAATCATGATACACCAACATGATGTGGTTTAGGTAACATAAGAATTTGATTAAGAGCATTTATTGCATAAACAAGTTATGAATGCTGAAGTAAATTAATTGAAACTATACGTAATCTAAATGTAACATGCCTGCATTGATCTGGCACTTACAAAAATCCACTGTAATTTTACGGACAACTATACTTTAGTTCTAGTTTTCCACTTCTACTCATGTATTTGCTTGAAGTTTGCATTGGCCAGCTTATTTATTTTGTTTGGTTAACAGACCTCTCTGTGTGCATTTGATCTCATTAAAAGGGTGAATGCATGCAATAAATCCTATTAAATATGGTGTAGCTAAGTACATTCCATACTTCAAGAAACCTCTCATAACATTATGCTATTAAAATATTATTTTCATTAACATGAAAAATGCGCCTTGAAAAATCTATCTTTTTCCTCCTGACTGACTTGAAATCATTAAGGTGCTCTTTGAAGACCCCCACAATATGTTTTATTATTAATCAACAGGCCTCGCCTAGTCATTTTTAAATGCCTTTTGCCAGAAATAAGCACAACAGGAATATGTTTAGCACTCAGGAAACGTTTTAGAGGATTAAAAATCACAGTGTAAAGAGGAAAATGAAACCCTAAACCCTTCCCTGCACTCAGACAAGCAGACAGACACATCATGTGTAGCTGAATCAGACTTTAGGAACTGCTTTGCAAAAACTATGAAAATGTCTGGCAAGATAAAATGTACCCTCAGCTGGAAGAAAATGATTCAGTAGTCACATGGTGTCCCATGGCCAGAGCCTTAAAACAAACTTTCAGAAACTCATTCAGCATACGTTGATGAATACACAGATGAAAGCATGTATTGTACAGATGGGAATTCCAGTGTCTTGCTCAGAGACTTTAGAACTTATGAAAGAGAGCATTTACAGTGTACTTTTAGGAAAAACACCAAAAAAGAGCCTTTATCAGACCAGTAAAATAGTTAAGAAAGCCTTGTTTTCTTGAACATACTGAAGTATTCACACACATATGGTATTTAAGCTTAACTCATCTGTCCCTTGGTGCATTCTTCATCACTAAAAGAGAAAAACAAAACAGAAGAAATGGAAAAGGCTGCTGCTGAAAGAAAAGCTCTATTTTATTCAGGCTTATGCATGACAAAGAAAAGAATGATCATAGTCTTTTTCTGGGTTTGAACTCCATTAGGGGATTTGAACTCCACTGGGAATATTTGACTGATTTTTACAGACTAAAATCACAGGGGGATAGTCAAGGCATGAAGAAAAGTCATGCCTTTCCCAGCTAATTTTTTTGACAGTTTTTTAAGTCTTTCCAAATTTTCCTTTGGCTCAGTGTAGAGATTAAACAACGTGGTACAATGTCCTAAAAGGTAGGTAGTAGATATCAAAAGAACCCAAAGGAAATTAGGCAATCATTTGCCAATGACTGTCAAAGAGATTTAGACACCTCACCCTTTCAACAGAGAAAACTCCAGCCATAGAGCTATATAAATTTGGGTGCTTTTTGTTTGCAGGAACACATACAAACTTACCTTGTTATAGTTTCAATGTGTTTGCAATATTCTTAGGTGGCAAGCAAACAATTCAACTCCAAACCACCTGGTTATAGCTAAAAAAAAAAAAAAAAAAAAAAAAATGCAATTTCCTGATAAACCTGAATATAGATCCTAGTTTGCTCAAAGCTCTGCACAAGTTTGCTGGAACGATTGCAAATCTTGGTGCAAATTTTGAATCTGTAATACAACCCAAAACTAGCAGAGCCTACTGACTTTTCAGCGCATTCCTCCAGAAATGCAGTTCAGATTTTTATCAGACATATTTTCAATGGGCTTCAAGCCAACCTCCACAGTTTTTCATCAAACTGCATACCTGAATGTAGGCATCAACATTTCTATGCACAAATTGATTTGTTAAATGTACATGTCTAGCACAATATAGTTCGGGATTGATTCTGGTTGTTAGCATACAGTTGAATGGCACATTTCAGGTTAAGGGTCCAATTTGAAAGAAACTTAAATTACATATTATTAAGACAAGCCTCTCTTGAAAAAAAATAAACAGTTAAAATAACTCACTGCTGAGATTAGAATATCCTGATTACCAGCTTCATTAAGAGAAAATGCAACTGCGTATTACAACAAAGAAATTTAATGTTATCACTGAGGTTCTTTCTCTTAGTAAATATTTTACCTTTTCCACATACTTTTGCAAGAACATATGTAGCCCCCAATGCTTATTGTGAAGAAATCAATGACTAGTGAATACAATTTTAAAACAGGGGTTACACTTTTTCCCCCAAAATCAGCAATCAGGGTTTTTTTCAGATCAGTTTACTGTATATAAGTGGAATTACATCCAGGATGAAGTTAGTGTACTATTAACATCATTAACTGAGGCCAAGCTGAAAAATCCCCATTGATTTTAGCTAGAGTGAGAAATGAGAATTTGGCTCATTGTGCTGCATCTTAGGAAAATGGCATTAACTTTTATTTGCTAACCTTTCTGCTAGTTGTGCATAATGACAATATGAGTTTTCTTGCCAGAAAAAAATAATTTGTCAAACTTTCCATTTTTATTGTAAATCAGTTTTCCCATAACATCTAGACAGAAACTGAAATATATTATGGTCAGGGCCTTCACTGGGTGCAGTGATTCTTGTAGAGTTTTGACTTCCACGACTTTCACTTTTCTGTAGCGTGTACACTGTATAATAAGATCCACCTGGAGCTCACCAGCAATATGCTAGGATCCCAAGGGTCAACCTAACACTTCACTCTGAGATGCATATCTTGATCCTGATTTCTCAGACAATCATTTCAAGAAGGAAAACAAATCATGTTCTTCATTTATTGTTCAAATGTACTACTCTTCTCTCTGACACTAATGCCCTGTCAGCAGGTTGGGACTGGCTGAAACGGCTGCAGAAAAATGTCCCATGAGGCTCTGGAGGCTGGCTTTCGACAGTTCTAGCTTTCTCTTTGTGTTTGTTTTCAGCATCAGTGATACGGTAATTAGTGATGATCAGTAGTCTGAGATAAACAATTCCATCACAGTACTAGGAAATCAGTTTATTATATTGGGGATCAGAGGAAGTATTAATTGATTAATAGTTTTTTTGAAGGGGATTAATAGTTTTTTAATGGTTAGGTCTTGTTCAGAAAGTATAATAGGGAATTCTTGAACAACTCGGCCTTGGTGAGGCACAGCTGGAGTACTGCGTCCAGTTTTGGGCTCCACAATTCAAAAAGGATGTGGAGAAGCTTGAGAGAGTCCAGAGAAGAGCGAGGCGCATGATCAGAGGTCAGGAAAACAGACCTTATGATGACAGGCTGAGAGTTATGGGGCTCTTTAGCCTGGAAAAGCGCAGGCTCGGGGTGATCTGATGGCCACCTATAAGTTTATCAGGGGTGTTCACCAGGATCTGGGGGAACGTTTGTTCACCAGAGCGCCCCAAGGGATGACAAAGTCGACCGGTTATACACTACTGCAAGATCATTTCAGGCTGGACATAAGAAAGAATTTCTTTACTGTCCAAGCCCCCGAGGTCTGAAACAGCCTGCCAGCGGAGGTGGTTCAAACACCTACATTGAACACCTTCAAAAGCAATTTGGATGCTTATCTTGCTGGGATCCTGTGACCCCAGCTGACTTCCTGCCCCTCAGCCAGGGGGATGGACTCGATGGTCTTCTGTGGTCCTTTCCAGCCATAATGTCTGTGAAATCTGTGTGAAACTCATCCCTGCAGAAGGTAGACTGATCAACAGTTTCCTTAAACTTGTGCCTACTGAACTAACTTGGACCAAGTCAGCCTGTTCATTCTCATGGGGCTAGCAGCAATGTACCTTGCTGGACTGAGGTTTTGATTTGGGTCAAGCTCAATCCATGTTTCTGAGTTTGCAGAGCCATGGATCCTGATCTGTTGAAATCAATAATAAGACTCTCCATTTCCTCTTAATGTTTTGAATCAAGGCCTGAGAGCAGTGCTGAAGCAACATGGTAAGCCCTAGGAGGTGCGAATGCCACATCACTCACTAGCAACCCTTCTAATGGTCTAGGGTTAACACTGTCAGACTTCAGAGGAAATTGTATTCAAGGGTGGCCCTGGGGGTATCTTGTGCTTGTAACAACATTGACTATCAGGAGACCTGCATACTCTTCCTGCTAAAAGTGTTCATGGCTTCATTCAAGGATTTATTTCCATCCTTTCTTATCTTTTTTTTTTTAAATGGGGAGGTGGGCAGTCCATTTGATGCTATATTTTAATAGTAACTTATGAGAATGCTGGTTTGGCATATTAAACTAAATTTTCTTAAGTTACTTCCTTTGAACTTTTCTGGAAATGGTTTTGAAAAACTGGTCCCTCAGGTAAACTTGATATTTTAAAGAATATGACCTCTGCACAGAAAAACAAACTACTAAATAAGAGACCCTTCCTGTTCTATTCTGCCTCCAAAACCATGTCCCTCCCACCAAACCCTAATCCCCCTGCCCTGCTCTTAGATGGTCTAAGACACCATCTTAATGGTGGATTTTCTTTCCTTTTAACTTTTGGCTGACTTTTATAGCTATATCATTGGAGTACCAAGATTTACAACCCTCATTACTTTAATTTATAAGACAAGATGACGTGTGTACTTAAGGTTCAACAGCTAATCCAGGCAGCAACATCCAATCAGTTCAGGTGTTTTCAAGCAAAACAAAATCAATCAGTAAAGAGTTGCAGTGGGAATACTTGCAATGAAAAAGGAGAGATTGTTTCCTGCTGAAGGAATAGACAGTGCAAACTGGTTGCATTTTGAATCTTGCATCAAAAGCAAAAGATTCTTGAAATGCTTTTAGGATTCTCCCTATCAGGTTTTTGTGGTAGTTTGTTGAGAAATGTGACAGCAGCATTTGAAAATTTCTGATCAAGGGATAGACTGAGGTTAAAGCAAGCCTGGCATTGCCAAAGAGTCTTATTTCCATCTTGCTGCCATCAGTGATAACCCATGCAAGCATTAACTCTTCATTGTCATATTGCCTTGTTGCTTAGTGCAGTTACTTAGAATGTATTGCTGATCAATATAATTACATATTTTTCCTTAAAATAAGAAGCAGACAGGAATGTCAAAAGCAAGGCCCTAAGCCAAAATAAGGCCATTGTTCTAGCAGTCTGAGAGAAGCTTTTGAATTCCTGGCTCTACCATTTATGCCACTGACTCCCTACATGGCCTTGCATAGGTCATGGAGGAGCACACAGCTTCAAAACTGGTCTCTAGTGTGAATGTTTTAGAAATCAGTTGCCTGCTTTCTAATCATCTGTAGCTCTCAATGAAGTCATAAGGCAACATTTTCAATTATGTTCACTAATTTCAAATGCCTCTGTACTGATAAAAATATTTCAAATAGCTCTTCTATTGTGTGCATATACGTTCTACTGCCCTGTACAGGGCAGAATGACTTCTGTTCAACTATTTGCAAACATTCCACCATTTAGCAGCTATATTTCAAAGAATATATCAATCAAACTATGAGTGAAAGCTAATAAAAACTCCCCTGAAGTGACAGGCATTTTCAGGGAGTTTAAGTGACAGTTCCTGAGTTTTCATTCTGCTACAGGTGCACTTTAGCTGTCAGCCATTATAGACATATATTAATGTGAATTGAGCTAGTTAAATAGTATTTAGGTGTACTTATGAAAAATTATGTGATGCCTTTTGATTCAAACTATGTTTGTGTCTTTTATCATTCACTCCTCCCAACCCGCAACATTTTGTACAGATATTTTTATAAGAAAAGACTTAGTCCATTAGTCTTACTGGGATATGTGCAGTTAAGGAGATAAACACTTTTAGTAATCAAGTGAAATTTAATTTGGGTGGAAGCAGAAATAACTTATAAAAAGGAAATGTAATTAATGGAAGGTCACAACACTCAAATAGCAAATTCCTAATATCACATTGACTGAATATCTAATATAAACAAGTGTTTGCAAACAGAAGAAGTGACTACATTTGTAGTATGCATCTCAGGGAGCTGGAACGGAATTCACCCACGGCAGCAGCGGAGCCCCAGCGGGACATCCGCCGCTTGTTTACGCCGGCGCAGCCAGAAGTCGGCGCCGGTGCCGGCAATAAAAGCGGCCACCGAGGAAGGACAGCCATGGGATCCAGGGAGGAGCCTCACACCCGCCGAGGCAGAGGATCCCAGGGTGGAGTGAGCTGACAACCTCGCAGCCACTGAGAACGAGGCCCCCAGAAGGGGACAGGCCCCAAACCCCTCAAGAGGAGGGTCAAGGAGTGCCTGGAGCGGACGAGCTGCCACCCGCCCAGCCTAAGGGATAAAGAACGGCAGCTGTAGCCAAGCGGCTGACCTCCCTGAAGGTGAGACAGGGGACCCCGGCAGGGAGCTGCAGCCTACCCAAGCAGAGGGGAGGACATCGGCGGCGGCCAGCCCCAGCACGGCAAGCGAAGAGCAGCAGATGGACTCTGAGGACGAGGGATCCAGCGGTGAGGAGTTCTGGGACTGCGAACCTGAGGCGTGCTGGACTTACAGGTCCAGGGTTGGGGCACCGGCACCGGAAAGCAATACCTACAGGGAGGGTGGGGCCCAGGAGGGCGCTGAGGAGGCGCAGTCGGGCAGAGGCCGTTGTCGGCCACCTATGGCCGGAGACTAAGATAAGGGTTGCCTGTAGGGGACCTAGGAAGGTCCAGGCTAAAGACCTAGCTAGTAGGGTTGTGGAGACCTAGCTTTAGTTTTCCAGGTTCTTTTCCATTAAAGGAGGAACCCCGGTCAAGGAGTATAGCCGGGGAGTTCTGGCCAGGGGCCCATAGTGGAAGCCCCGTCTTGGCCGGGACCTGGTCCCAGGACACCCAGGGCACAAGGAGCCCGAAGATAAGGGTCAGCCGGGCCGGCGAGGTGACCAGCCTCGGGACAGGGAGCCGGGATATTTGTTAGAAGGGGACACCTGAGGAGGCATGAGGCCGGGGTGCAAGGGGTGGCGGAGCCCCGCAATGTGACCGCTGGGGATCCCGGGCTGTGGAGTGACCAGGAACCGCCCTACTGAACCTAACAACAAGTCATGGCGGGAGAGAACAAGGGCAGGGACTGGAAGACCTAACACCTACTCCGGGTCAGCGGTATCCCAGGGTGAGCAGCAACGGTCCTCCATCCTCAGGCGGCTACCCACAGGGAGAACTCCCCCCCCAGGCCGCCGGTCACAGTATGCATCTATGAATAACATCACAAACTGTTTGCACAAATGGTACTTTGATCAGATAGGATAGGATGGAACTGGATAGAACTGGGCCCCTAAATTTGAGGCCAGGAAACTTAGAGACATTTATTTCTTTTATGGCTAAAGATTCCAAGATTAATCCTTAGTGAATGCTGTTAATTAATCTTACCCTGGTCACATGCTGTACTTATACTTCTGCTCTTTTTCCCTTTCTCGGATATTGTTTAAAGAACAACTACATAGTGAAAGGTTCTACTGAGACCTAAAGCTGATTAATGTATTTTTGAGTTTTTATCAACAGTAGCCAAATATCTTGGGCCCAGCCCTTCTTTTGTTATTGAAGGAAATGACATGAGGGAATGGTATCTTTGTACCTTGATTTACTTTCGTAGAAAGGAAAGTTTTCTTAAAATGAAATGATTATTGTTGTCTGCTGTCAATGTGAAATGCCTTTAATGGTTATAATGCCTAGGAAAGGTGTTTTTTCTTTGGTTATAGGCTGTTAGGGACACTGAAACTGATGCATGGGTCAGCACCATGCTCCGCCCACTAACGGACAGAGGGTTTTGAGACTGGAGATGATACCCAGCCCACAATCATTAGAGCACACTGTGAGGTGGAAAAAACTGTTGGGGAAGACCGCACAGTAGATGCTGAAAAATCAGATCTTATGATTTGAGACCACTGTCCATGCAAAAGATTGCTTATGTCATCATCCAGTGGGCAAGGTCTACATTCAATGTCAAAAGGAGTCGAGGAGAGTCTTTCTTTTGGCTCTTGTTTTGTAGAATCAGATCTGATAAACTTTGATTGAGACTCTATACAATATGTTTAAGAAGCATGTAATAGAACTTGCAGCCCAAGCAAGGGCTACCTTTGACTAAGGTAGCTTAAAGTCACCTTTTTGTCCTCCTGAGCTTGGGTTGCTCTAAGAGCCCCAGAGCTCCTCAAGGTAGCCCAGGCATGCCTGGGGGCTAACTTATCAGAGCCTCTCCTGACTACCTATGGAAGCCCAACTGCCCTTGAGTTCCCTGCCTTAGCCCAGGCTTTGGTACACTGCCAGTGCTGGTATTTGCAAAGAGGTTCTCAGAAATCAGTCTTGCAACTGTGTTCATGCCAGGGGAATCCTCCTCTGACAGAACTGGGATGTTTGAGTCCCTTTTTCAATCTTAACACATTAGACCATAATAATTTGGACTGTTTTGAATAGCTAGAACTCTTGCTCTGAACATTTTTTTTGTTCCTGAGACAGAGAAAGAAATGAATGGGTCACAATATCCTGTAAATGGGACTTCAGGGAAAAGAGAAAAGACCATACTTTATACTAACCCCACAAATAACCAAAGGGGGGAAAATCCTAAGAGAAGATTGACTAATGGATATTTTTATGTATAACCCATCTTCTCATAATGTTATGTTAGAAGGCTATTCCACTAGCTTCTAAAAATATGATTATTTCAGTGTGAAATTTCGTTATTTAAGTCAGGGGTTGTCAGCTGGGGGCATGCATAACCCTGGGGTACTTTGAAAGGTCCCAGGTGGTACGCAGGGGTGGGCAGGGACAGAGCGCAGCCCCCTGCATTGCTGCCTCACAGTAGCAGGGCTGGGGCAGGGGGAGAGCAGGGTCATACAGATGCTGTGCTAGCACTGCTCTGCTGCTCACCATGACCCCGCTCTGCATCTTGCTGCTTGCCACCCCCCGTGTGTACACTTATTAAAAAGGAGGCCCCCAGGACTACACTAATTTTAAAAAGGTTGAAAACCCCTGATTCAAGTAATGAAATAAGCTGAGAAAAAGATTAATCCTTTCCTGAGAAATGCCATGGTATCCATCTATCTGAAGATAATATTTTCAGCTTGGTTGTAACAAAAAATTTAAGGCATTATATGTAAGGTACTAGAAAACAGTGTCCTTTTAAATGTAGGTTAAAAGGAGGTACAGGAAAGGTAGTAAAAATTATACAGAGCATAAGTAATAATGTTTGTAATTTCTAGGAGACAAAAGAAAAATCTCATAGCATCAAGAAACAGGGGCTAAAAGCAAGGGAATAAAGATTGCAGCTGAATGTAGAATAATTATGTGGAATGATTAGATGATAGAAAGTAGGAAGAAACTTTCCAAAAATACTGGGTGATTCTGGAGCTGAACTCCCATATTCAAACTCACTGAAGTTAACAGAATTTCAGTCCCTACTGTCTTAATACGTTTTCCAAACAAGACTTTGGCAGCTATCAGTTGGCAGTAGCAGTTTGGAATTTCTCATTTCTCAATGAAAATTAGTGGGACTTACAATCCTAAATCAATCTGGGGCTTTTAAAAAGGATGCCCTAAAAATTATGATGTTTTGCATTCAGACTGCATTAATATCACATGAGGAAGGAATATTCATGGGAAACCAACCTGAACAAACAGTGGAATACATGGAAGGGGCCATATCTGCACTGGTAGGGGAAGGACAAGATCACTTTTCCATTGTTTTTAATTACACTTTCTTGTGCAAATAGAGTTTTTGCACAAATGGAACATTAGAAATTTGGGAACAAAAAGATATTGTGTCTCCAGCTCAGGAAGTCTCCACAATTACTCATTAACTTTGCAACAATCATTTCCCTATTTTATAGCTAGACAGCTATTGTGCCTTCTGTATAAGCAAATTAGCCGTAGTGAGTTATGTTTCCACCTCTTTCTAGCCAATGGAGAAATGGACACTTTTTGAATTACCAACACACATTCACAATTTCAGAACCTAAACAAACACGACTGGCTATCATCTAGCCACTAGCAGCTGTTTGAGTTACTGTAGCCAACTGTCACATGCATCTGAGAGCAACACTTCAGTTCACCGTTTATTCATTAAGTTTCAATTGCTTGAAACCTTTGAGTTTAATAAAGAGACATCACAGGAGCCAGGCCTAACCCTAGCACTTCATTTTTGCTTTAAACAGATAAAACAGTCTTCAGTGTTGCAGACATCAGGATTTGGAGCTGCATTTCTTTAAATCAGTGCAGCCTCATTTTCAGCTGTTTTTTCTTCTGCCAATTATTGTCTTATTCTCAGAATGTATGCAACTCTGCGTGTGTGTTTACCATTTTTATGCCTATTATGTACATCTTTCCAACTTCCTTATAATTCCTTTTCAACCATAGTCAATCAGTGGTCAGAGCCTATGGTATTTGCTTTCTTAAGGTATGATAATTACTCCTTTTTTAGAAGTTTCTGTCTTTAGCAAAATTGTCATAAAAAGATATAATACTTGACAGACAGCAAGGATAAGGGCAAAAGAGCAAGAATAGTTATATATCAGTTCCATAAACCATTTCTGTCGTGGAAGATATAGTCTGAACTGCACTTATGAGTGAACAAAATTTCAGCCCAACTTTGGTTTTAAAATGAAACTCTATTGCTTTTAAGTCCCACGAGAACAAGGGAAGCGGCTTTACAGTCTTGCAAAGGAACTGATCCTATGCATATCTTATTGCATAAGAGCCTACGGTTTATCTGCCCCATATAATTATTAAGGATGGGCTTTGAGCCAAGCCCAGTCCTCTGCTGAGGTTCATAAAGAGTTGGTTGCTTTTTCTTTTCTCTTTGTTTTTAGCCAACAACAGAAGCCTTAGTACTGATGTACACAACTATGAGAGACCATTCTCACAATATCACTAAGCTGGCAGAAAGAAATGAATGCTAGAAATGAATGCATAAGAAGTCTGATTTTGCAACACTTCCGGCCAATTTCCAGACCAAAGAGTTTTGGATAGATATTGGTTAAACTCCCTAACTTTTGGATGACTATCAAAACTGAATAGTCTCTCTGAGTATATTGAGGTTCAGCATGTTGAAGTCTCTGGGCATGTAACCAAAAGATCAAAGAAAGCCTTACTTAGGTCTTCAAATACACTTAGGTTTTTCAGAAATATCAGTAGCATATTGTCATAAACCATTAGTATTGACAGTTCTTACGTCACAGAAATCTGAGGAGAGATGATACTGTATTCTTCTGATGAATGTTGCCCTCTACTTTTAGATATTTACTCAATAGCAAAATGTGGATCTCACTCACAATTGTTGCAAGAACTGCTCCAAATAATTCTGCTATTATGTTTATGCCAGCCTATACAATTCTAAAATGTATTTTAAATCATGCACATTGTTTTTAAAGTTACATCAACAGAAAAAGTGCCATTTATTCTACAAACAGTCTCTTTGGAATTTGACAATAAAGGGGATTTTCTAGATTCCAAGACTTTTTCTACTTCATCCATAGATGATATCCTGGGCTTTACTGGGGTGTTAACATTTTCATAGTAAAAGGATACAGAGTTATTTTCCCCATGTATTCTGGTACTTTGAAATTGTCCTTGTGCAAGTAGCAGGTATTAACAACTTCCTCTCTTTCCTGTGTATTTAGATAATAAGTACCTTAGGACAGCATAACGGGGTCCTCATCAGCTGGGGTTACTAGATACTACCATAAGCAGTAGTAGTAGTAGGATTCATTTTGGAGGAGAAAAGGACTGTGAAGACCTAGGGATCTTGTTTCAGTATCAATGTAGAATTGACAAGGATGCAAACACCAAATGCATACACATCTATGTCCTTGAAGTTCATCACAAGGAAATGAAAGAATGGTGAGCAGAGCTATTTGGGCCACTTTGGGTGGTATTTTTAATTACTGTACAGTGCACTAAAACACAAGACATTAATAGGAAATGGGGGAGAGAGGAGTTTAATGTATCTTTTCCTTGTCAAGGGGAGGAGGTACCCAACACAAGCAGGAGGAAAATTGAAGTGAAATGAAAACCTTGATGTGCATAAGAAAATTAATCAGTTCATAGAAATTTAAGATTTGCAGAAATGTTTGAGTCCAATTACTCTCCTGACAGTCTCTGAAAGTGAACCCAGTTCCTACTGTTTCTGAGAAAGATGTAAATCTTCCACAAGTAGACAAATATGCAGTAAGAACTCTCCACAGAAAGTTTCCTCCTCCTCCCAAGAAATAAGTGGTTACTTTAGAAAGCATGATCTTTTTTTTCCCACTAGCATAGCTGCTTATACCTAAATAGCTCTCCTGAAAATCTTACTAAGCTCTTTCCTTCAATACTATTTTCTGGCAGGAGCACCCACAGAATAATTAAGCATTGTTTTAAAAAGCACTCCCTTAAATCAATTCCAGATATGTTCCCTTTTAATTTCCATTCATAGCCACTTGTCACACTATGAGAAAAGATAAACAGAGAATGCCTGATGTTACCACCCATTATTTTATACTATTATAAATATTAATTTCATTTTGCCCTTATTCATCTGTTTCTAAAGAGTTTATTCTTATAAAAGCCAGGAAAGAGAATCTGGGAGTCATTGCGGACAGTTCACTAAAAAAACATCAGTTCAGTGCTCAGCAGCTGTCAAATGGACAAACAAAATGTTAGGGGTTATTAAAAAGGGAATTGTAAACAAAACTGAAAGTATTATTATGCCTCTTTGTAAATTGGTGGTGAATCCACGCCTTGAAAACTGCACAGCTCTGGTCCCTACACCTCAAAAAGGATATAGAAGAACTGGAGAAGGTTCAGAGAAGGGAAATAATTAGTGGTATGGAGGGCCTTCCATATAAGGAGAGACTGAAGAGGCTAGGCCGATTTCATTTAGAAAATAGAAGCTGGAGGGGGTACCTGAGAAGGACTGACAAACTACTAAATGGTGAAGAGAAATTAAATAAGGATTTATTATTTACCCTTTCTCTCAATACAAGAACTAGGGGTTACAAAATGAAACTGGTAAATAGTAGGAGTAAAGTTCGCAAAAAGAAGTTTTTTTTCACACGGCATGTCATTAAAGTGGGGAACTCATTGCCACGAGATGTTGTGGAAGCTGACAGCTTAGCCAGCTTCAAAAAAAGGATTGGACAAATTCTTGGAGGACAGGTGCATCAGCAACTGTTGAGCATGGGGCTACAGCATTAGAGGCACAGCCTCTGAATCAGAACTTCCTAGACCTTAAATGCTGGAGGCTGCAAGTGCAAGAGGACCAGTGGAAAAACCCCCTGATCATACCCAGTTCACTCCTGCTTCCAGCATCCATTATCTGCCATGGTTTGACACAGGTTACCGGGCAAAATGGGCCTATGGTCTGACCCTGTAAATGGCAGTTCTTATAATGTATTCTAGTAACTTTTTCTGCCTGCCTCCATCTACTCTGTTTCCCCTGTTTCTCCTATATCTTTTGAAAAGAAATTGCCCAAATTGAACAGAATATTTGAAGGGAAGTTCATCATTAATTCATATCATGAAATTATTACATTTGCCATTCTCATTTCAAACACGCCCTGATTTCTTATTCGCTTTGTTGAATTCTGTGTCCCAATAAGCTGCCCACAAGGACCCTTGGGTCTTCTGACCTCAATGGTTACTTTTAATTTAGAATCCAGCAATGTGTCTAAGTAGTTGAAATTATTCCTTGCATTGTGCCTTAGTGTTATCTCTCTCTAGGCCACATCTCTCTCTCGACTCTGTAGTCCTTTTCAGTCTGCTCTGTTTTATCTCCATAGCTCCCTTCATCACTCCTTCTCCTTTCCCTAGCTCTGTCTTTCTCCTCCTCAGTTTCTCCATGGCTTGTTCACTGTTTCCAATAGCGGATACATGAAACATGGTTAGCAGTGCCCAGGGGTCTGGGTTTTCCTTTTTCTATGGAAAAACAGAAAAAATGTAGATTTCCCCCTTTATCCGAGAAAAACATGGATTTTTCATTTTAATGGAGAAACACACAGATTTTGCATGTTTGAAAAGAGCTCTCTGCAGGCTGGCAGCGTTCCAGCCTGCAAACGGGTGGGGGGCGTGGGAGGAGGGCAGTCTAGCAGGGGGTGCCACGTCCACACATGCGTACATGGCCTCCAGGCAGCCTGGAGAGCAGCTCTTGCAGTTAAGTCAGGGAGGAGTGGGGATTGAGGCCCCCGTAGGGAAGGAGGGAGTGAGTTGGGCAGGGCTAGGCTGGGGCTAGAATTGAGGCTGCCACCCAGCCCAGACAGCGCCTGGGGCTTGGGGCCTTGAACCAGAACATGCAGGCGCAGTGCCCTGGTGGGCAGCGGGACAGGGCTGTGGACAGCTCATCCAGGAGGAACAGGGGATAGGGCTGGCTTCCCACTACTATGTGCACTCCCGGGCTGGGGCAGGGAAGACCCATGACCCCCAGATTTGTGTGCAGGGTGGGGACAGGCAGCCTGCTGTGGGGTCAGGATCCCCACCCTCCTGCCCTCCCCTGGGGCATCTGCAGCTCTGGTTGGGACCCAGCACAGCAGGGCAGAGAAGGACCGGGTGGAGAAGGTCTTTGCTGCTGCAAGCTCTGTGCTGCCCTGGCAATGCATGCCCTGCCTGCCCCATAGCAGTGGAGGTGGTGGCGAAGGGTTGTGCCTCTCACTGCTGCTGGGTGCATAGGGGACACATCACCAGGGCAGTGCAGAGCTTGCAGTGGTGGCAAAAGTCTTCCCTGCCCTGCTGCACCAGGTCCCACCCCCTGGGCTGCTGAGTACCCAGGGGAGGGCAGCAGGGTGGGGAGCCCGAGTCCACAGCAGGCAGTCCACCCCTGCCCCGTGCACAGATCTGGGGAGCTTGTGTCCCCCCTGCTCCCTCCTGGAGTGCGCACACTGGCAGGTAACCGCCTCCCCCCACCCACCCACACTTGAGCCTACAGTGGGCAGCCCATACTCACTGGGCTGTGCTCTGGCCATGCTGTCTGCAGTGGGGAGGGGAGCCAGGCTTTGTGCTTTGCTTTGCTGCAGCAGCTCCAACCACCTGCAGTAGCAGCCAGGGCTTAGGTGCTGCTGCTGGGGGGCAGACAGCTGTGGATCCAGGTACCTACCCCCATAGCCCTGGCAAGGCTCCCTTCAGCAGGGCTTGGGGGGGCAGGGTGCTGTGGGTGGGGGGCGAGGAACACCAGCAGGTTTGGGGGGAGATTGTGGTAAGGTAATGATGGGAACCAGCAGCTCTGGGGGGCCATTGTGGGTGGAGTGAGTGGCACCAGCAGAGCCAGAGGGCTGTGGGGGAGGAGTGAGGGGCTCTGCCAGGGCCCAGGAAGCTGTAGGTGGGGAGTGAAGGGCACCAGCAGGGCTGGGGGGTTGTGGTGTGGGAGCAAGAGGCCTGGATCTGTTTTGCAAGCTAAGGGGGTAGGGGGAGCTCTGATTTTCCGTGATGAAAAAATCCAAAATCAAATACCAAAATGTATATGTATTTAGAATGTATTTTATTATACTGATTGAGGCACTAGTAGGCTTCCAAATCGCTTTAACACTGTAAATATAATAATAAAACTTTGTGTTCAGTTGATACATACATACATATATATATTTTTATATATATAGTGGTGTTTCATTTTAATCACAGATTTGGGGTGGGGGTATCAGAATTTGCGTTTTTATTCTAGCAATTGTAAGTCTTACTAGGTAATCCTGCCACCCATACTCATTTGAATGGTTCCACAGAAATGGGTTAGGGTGGCTTTTATGAGTAACAGTAACTCGTGACAGATCTACTTATTTACAATAGAACCAATTAGCTCTACTGAGATGTGACGTATATTGAATTGAATTTCTATATTATTATACTGTCTGGTCATGAGCCCTGTTTGTGCTTTTCATTATACAAACGATTTTAACCGAGTTGCTTCCATTTTATGAATGTGGTGCACGTATCAATTGTTTTTGATACCATATCCAAAATGTTGTGGTAGAGAATAAGCAAAATAGCAACCATGCTGGGTAAGCTTCAAGAAATGGAAAAACTGAAAAGGTTCAATTCAAGTAAACCTTCACTGTAACTGTATTGTCATCAGTGTATCCATACATCTTGGGCCTGATAGTCACCTCATTTAAATCCTCTGTCATCTTCATTGGAGGTTCCCCAAATTATGCCTGGAGAAAGATGTAAATTTTACAAGATACCAACTGTTAATATTTAGTTAGTTAAAAATCTACCTCTCTTTCATAACAAAGAGAAAGGGGTAACCAACATGAAATATTCTGAAAGTTTGAAAAACTCTTATTTTTTCATTTTGACAATAATCATCTTAACTTACTAAGGTTTGACAACACAGATTTCTCTATCCGTTATTCAGGAATGGTTTCAAGGTTCCCCAGTGGTCTTTTGGGTAGGATGAAGAGCTATTTTCTCCTTCCTATCATCATTCACCATGATGCATTCTCTTATCAAGTGCACTTATGTTTGTAATGCAATAGGCAGAATTCTGTCTGCATTGTTGAAGGGAAAGGCTTTGAACTAAGCTGAATGCAGGCAAAAGTCTAACAAGTGTTTATGGTGATTGAGGGGTTGAGGGAGAAGGTGGGGGAAGTATGGATGGATCTAATATTTAAAAAAAGGGACGTTACAGGTGGTATGGTGCACCATCCTATAAACACAACACATGTTTTTCTCCAATTAAAAAGAAACTAGAAGCTTTACTAATATGGTAGGGGCTTAGGGCTATATTATTCAATTTATGATCCAAGCAAAACCAAATCTAATTGAATCTGTTGCAGGGCTGACTGCCAGCTCCAGGATCAGACCGGTATCTGGTACTGGTGGGGGGGTGGGGTACAGCTTACAGCCAGGTCATAGACAGAACTGCTTCCTACACCCCTGCATGTGGAGTGCCCGGTGGACTCACCATGGCCCCAAAGTGCCCCTTACTGTCTTTTATGCATTGTCCTTTCCACCTCAAATGCCCCCTGGCTCCACTGTCCCATTATCCCACATATCCCTATGCTCAGCCGCACTCTATGTGCCCCATATCTGTCAGACCCCACTACCCCTTTCACATCCCACTGAGGCCTCCCCTGCCTCTGAGCATTCAAACCTCACTGCAGCCCCTCACACCCCCTGGGGCCTCCTCAACTAGAATCCCTCTTGCTCCCAACCCCCCCACAGCCCCACCCATGTGGCAGGTAGAGGCAGGGCAGTAAATTCCCTTTCACTGCTTCCCTGCTGCTCACATGCCCATAGCTGCCCTCCACCCAAAATATACAGTACCAAACAGTTGAGAGTAGGGAAGGACTCATTTTAGCCTTTAGCAGTGTCCCTACCTGAAGAGACCCACCCTTTTCATCCAACCATGCCTAGCTTTATGCAGCCCAGGTTGTGCTACTGGTTCAGCCTCCCACGGCCTCTATCACCTGCTGCAATGGAGAACACAGGAAGGGGTTACTGGTGTCTCTTTGCTTCACTTTTGCAGTGCCCATGGAGCAACACAGCTTTATTGAATGTGCTTGGGGGTGAGCAGAGAAACATTACCAGGAATAGATAACAAGCAGGATAACTAATGTGATAATTGATTAGAGGGAAATCAAGTGTCGTTAATACCTGTGGAGTGAAGAAATTAACAGAAACCAAGTAGATAACAATGAGCCATGAAGTCAGTTGATTCTTAACCATTCAATAGAGCAGGAATCAAACACCCCCCTGGATCAGCTCCTGGAGGGGAAGGAATTCCTAAATATATTTGTCTGTAGTGTTATGTGAAGTTGTCTGGTATGGCTTTTTTATATTTATTTTATTTGGTGAAGACTTCATTAGGAATGTCAGTGGATGTAGCCAAATGAAAGCTAGTACAACATAGAATTTGGGGAAGGTTATGTTTCCATGCGAGACTGGTGTAATACAGAGGTAAATTAGTTGTGTCATATACCAGGAGTATCCTAGACACAGCAACATAGAGTACAGAGCTTTCCTCTCACCAGGGTTTAATGCTAGCTTGGGTAGCTCTACAGCAGGGGTGGTCAACCTGTCATACATATGCTGCAAGTGGTACGGACAGCCCTGTCTGTGTATGGTAGAATAAGGAAGGGTGAGCACCACAGCGGGTGCGTCTACATGAGGCATTTATTGTGGAGTTGCCTAATTACTTCTGCAATAAATGTTTCAGTGTCTACACGTGCAGTGCTGTTGGGATGGAGTAAACTAATTAACTCCACCATAGGTTAGTACAGTATATGCCAGAGTTTATTGTTGCACATGTAGATGCGCCCAGTGGCAGATTGGGCAAAAGAAGAGCAGCAGATCAAGCAGGTGAAAGAGATTGGATTTGGACTCAAGGAGGGTGTGGGACTACTTTGTCTTGTGTCTGCCAACAAATTTGGCCCTAAACTTCTCTAAAATGATACCTGAAGTCAAACAGGAAGGATAGTCTTTTAGGGCTCCTATACAAGTGCAGGGAGCCTGCGTCAGTGAGCTGGAAATCCAGCACATCAGAGCAGAATCAATTAATCAAATTTGCTGGAGCATGGAAACTGATGTCCTCTGGCAGCCTTCCACATCATGCATATTAGAGTTCCCATGCATCTCCACACCGAAAAAATGGTAGCAGGGCACTAAAACATGTCTGATGAGCTTTACTTCAAAGCACCCCACCACCATTGTTTCAGTGCGGCGACACGTGGGGACACTGATACACTGACTTTGCTTATAATTTTAATTAGCGCAGCTCTCTAATTAAAGTGTCTGCTGCTGTATCCCAGAACATGCATAAAAATGCCTTTAGTTTGGACTATTGGACAGTTTCTAAAGATCTGGGTTCATACTTGAAATGTTCCCTAGATGTTGTGTCATTATGGGTCAGCCACCTAATCTATCTATGCTTTAGTACTACAAATGAGGCAAATTTTTTAATGAAACTCTTTTTTTTTTAAATGCAAGGTTATCAAGACTAGTTTTGCAAATATGTGTTCATTTTTAACAAATGTTTGCTTTGAAAAAAATTCAGAACAGCTAGTTTTGACATTTTTATGGGAAATTTTTGATTTGATATGCTTTACAATGTCACATTTCCTTTATTTTTTATATTATTGATGAAATTGATGCTGTATGACATTTTGGGGGGTCTGTGCACCATTGAAGGCCTGCTGACACATTCAAAATGGGAAATATACAGTATTTAAGTGGTACCTATATTGCATGCTCTCTCTATCTGTGCAAAGATGAATTTTACCAGTCCTATCATAAAGATGTTGCTTAGCCCAAGGCGTAAGGTTGTGGTGAATCAAGCCTTTGTAGTTTCTTGATTGGCAGTTTCAGTTTTTATTTTAACTGATATCCATGGATAAGGTAGGGACAAAGTATTTTTAAATATGGAGATTGATCAGCCTCTGAAAGTGTTTATATAATGTGGGTTCCTGTGATGTTACGGATTGAACTTGATGACCCAGAAGGCCTTTTCCCTTTCCAAGTTCCTATTTATGCTGCAAAAGAATGTAATTTTTTCTAACTAATCTGAGTTTGTTTGAACATGCTCAAACAGGGGAAAAAAATCTTGGTTTGATTCTTGACAAGGCAAGAGATTAGCAAAAATGGATGTTGGCATCCATGATAGATAAAAAACAGACTTTGCTAAGGTTATGGGTGTGGATTTAGATGCAATCTGCAGGTTCAGCAAACTCCTATGTACAATTTCCTTTTTACCACAGTAAGCAATCTGGGGCTGGTTGGAATAATAGAAGGGCCCCTTCTATGAAAATAGTCATTTTTTGTTGTCATTTGTATTTCTGTAGGTTTATGGGGTCATCCTATGCTAGACACTAAACACAGAGACACACTGTAATCCATGCACTAAAATAGTTTACAGTCTGATTAATTTCTTCAAGATAATTATTTCAACTAAAGAAATTATTTTCAACTAAAGAAATTATTTTTGCAAAAATCTAGTTGGTCTAATAATAGATATCACCTCTATCATGAGTCCTGATTGTTTTTATTTCCACTATAGCATTTTTGGTTTCCCCTGTCTGATCAGTGACATGGAGAATGAATGAAACTCAGAAACGTCACTATTTTGAACTGGAATGGTGAAACTCTAGGGCATGTCATCTGATATTGGTTTATAATGCATCATGCCACTTTAACAAGCCGTATCAAATATAAAGGGCACACTGGGCCAGGATGAATAAGTTGGAAATAAAGAACTGTTGACTCATTTCATAGTCAGGTGATGTTGGAGGTGAATGCTAGATTATGACTTGTGAACACTTGGCACTTTCTGAAGACAATTTGAAATTTGGAAATCAGAGCTTTGTCAGTAATAGAACAATGAGAAGTTTGAATGCACGGCAATTCAAATATTGGACAGTATGCAAGGAAATACAACATTTTCAATGGACATCTATAGAAGAATTTTCACCAAGGAAGTCCACCCTTTTCCATTGTTCTGACAGGAACATGAGAGACAAAATACTGAATCATTCCTTTTAGATAAAATTGACTATAGTATAAAACTAAAATATATAAAGCTATATCACATGGTGATAACTGGATAGTTTAGCAATGATTATTTATCTGGATCAAGTTTGAATCTGAAATAATAACCAAATAGCATTTCAACCTTATGACTTGGTGCTTTCTTTTATGACATGCTGTGGTGATCTCAGGTCAGTTCTAGAGTAGCAGTGTCCATATCAGAGTTCGCTATGACTTGCATAGTTCCCATTCAGAATAGAGTGCCATGGATAGAATGAGTATGGGAAATGTCCTGACCTCTTATTCTTAGTCTCTCCAGGTCACAGCTGAAGCTCACTGGGAGGGAAGCCTTTAGTGATGAGGACTCAAGCCTTGTACTGTGATTGTTAATGCTGTGCCTGGACAGCTTCCAGCCCTGCCAGTCTGTCAACTTCCATGAGCATTACAATTGTTTTAACTGTTAGAAAAAGAAGAACGCTATCAGTTCAAATAACATTCATGGAGCCATGCTTGATGTTGATTACCTGGAATTGAAAATGGGAGCTAACTAAAACCATCAGCTCTTTCACTAGCAGAGTATGCGTGCATGTGCATGTGTGTTTAGGAACAATTCTTGTTCCAGGGCAGTTACCTCAAGGAAAGCAATAATAAAAAAAAATAAAAATAGATGAGCAAGAAAAAAAAAAGATTTAGTGCCTATTTCAGTTTGATTTGATGGAGACCAGTAGAAAAAGAATCCAAAATAAAAGTCAATAATACTTTTAAGTTTAGAATTTCAGTTTTACAATTTAATTCTGGGGGGAAAGGGAGCAGTCATTTTTGTTTTCTGGAGAGCTTGTGAATCGCTCATAGAGAAAAATGAGACATTCATCTCAACTAATGGTATAAATGGCTTGGTTCAACTTTTTAGTGGAGGAATTAAATAGGAATCCCCACACTGGGTTTTTGTCCTCTCCTGGGTGGCCATAAATGGGTGAGAGACTTTCAGTAAGAATACCCATAGAATGTGTGTGTGTGTGTGTGTGTGTGTGTGTCTGTGTGTCTGTGTCTGTGTCTGTCTGTCTGTGCATGTGTGTGTGTGTTCAACAGAAAATTTAGTTTCTGAAAAGTTGTGAGAACATTTTGAATTTGGAGAATTTTGTAAGCGATAGGTAAATTTAAACTAAATAGTTTGTTTTAATTTGGATTTACCCAAACCTAACTGTTTCATTTTCTTAAACTGAAACAAAGTCTGCATAAATTGCCAATGGTATCTCTTAGGTACTGCAGTTTGGATGCCTCATGCTCTCTTTTCGCTTCTATGGGCTGACCTTCATAGCTGAGACTGCAGTCTCCTTTTCTCTTTGAACTGTAACAGTGCTTCATAGGACCCATAATTCCTGTAGGATCCTTCCTCTCTCTCTCCAAGACCTCAAAGGACTTTTTCATTAGCAGTAAAGGAGGGAGCAGCTGAGACCATTCTCCCAGGAGAGAAGCATAAGGTGCCCAATTGCTCAAAATAGGCAAGTGGGCAAAAGCTAGGGCACCTCAGGCCAGGCAAGGGCAAACTCCAAAACCCACTCCTGCCTCCTAGGTGCAGCCTGTCTATAAATCCTAACATCAAGGCATGGTCAGTGAGATAATAATAGATTTATAGATGCTTGGGTCAGAAGGGACCTCAGTAGATCAAGTCTGACTCCCAACTGTAGTAGTTTCTAGTGATGCAGGTTGATGTAATATATTGATCAGGAACATATTTCTGAATCTAGGAAGTCTTTTTTTTTCCAAGCCAAAAAAAAGACAATGTTCATGACCAGATTGTTTATAGTTCTCACATCTCATGATTTTTTTCCTAAAGGAAGGCTTTATGAGTAAAAATATATTTCTCTCTATACAGTTTATATCTAAGAGATGCAGGGTGCATCTAGATGAGGTGCTAACTGCACAGTAGCTTAATAATACTACACAGTAGTGCGTCACAGCAGAAACAGTGCTATTAAGCTACTGTGCAGTAACATCACTAAAAAGGTGGGTACCAGCGCTGCTACATAGTAATGATGGTTACTGCACATTACTTTAGTACATAATTATACAAGTACTAAATTTAATGCACAGTAACTATGGTGCATTAATTAATGTCCTGATGAAGAGATTCAAGGAGGCTCTGTAAATTATACTAGTATGGCTGTTTCAAAAAAAATATTGTTATTAAATATGCCTTAAACGTAATATTCCCTGTAAGATTAAATTCCCTTATCAATTAAATTTTTAAACGTTATTTTAGCTATAAAGACTTGTGTGTGTTGAATTTTAAGGTCTCCACGTTAACTTTCAAAGCTCTCAGTCAACTGAAATAAGTAATTTATCTTGCTGATAACTGGTACATTATGTATTAACCTTGTGAAGAGCTAAGGGTTTTGATCTGGCAGCAGTTAAGGATAGTGCAGAACCAGCAATATTTAGGGCCAGATTTTCAAGTGCTCAGCATCCAGAAGGTTCCTCTGGATCAGATTATCAGAAGAGGTCAATAAATGACCAGAGTTTTAACATGTTGGCAGGCTGAAATGCTTTGAAATCTGGTCCTAAGTGATACTATGGCTGTGACATTATTTACAAGATTTTTGTTAAGCTGATCTCTTTGCAAATTGAGTCTTTTCTATACATAGTTACTGCTATAACTCTCAAGCCAAGGAATGTCCTGCCTTCTAACCCTGGACTGGATAGTACCAAGCCAGGTCTTTGTTTCTGTTCTACACAGATTGCAGGTTGGCTAGCTCTGTAGTTTCTGCCTCCCTATTTCTAAACCTGTGAGAGCTCTCTTCAAGTTGGGTCCTGAAGAAGTGCACTATCACTTTAAGCTTGTTGTTGCGGTGAGACGTTACTAAAAAGGAAAGCAGAAAGTTGGATTCTTGTCAGCCCCTCTTCTACAAGGAGTAATCAAGGAGTTCCTGCTCCCTCTTCTCTCCCCTCTCCTTCCCTGTGCTGTTGTGTATACCTTACATGGTGGCCCAATTATACAGTCTAGCTGATTAGCTCCAGAGGCCAGAAATGGTAGAAAACTAATGGATGATATTACCTTGGAGCAATACTTGCACAACTTGTTTGTTACCTGTGCTACAAGCTTATGTCCGTCCAACGTTTTTGACTGTTTTTTGTGGCAGAAACTGGATCACAATACCACAGCAAAGCAGGACTAGATGGGACCTAAAAAGGTCATCTGGGTCAGCTCCCTGCTCAAGGCAAGATTATCGGTGACCAGATCATCCCAGCCAAATGCCTGTCTGACTTGCTCTGGAAAGTTTCCGAGGATGCAGATTCCATAGCTTCTCTAGGTAGTCTGTTCCAATGCTTGACATTGTCATAGTCAGAAAGTTTATCTCAATTTCAAGCCTAAATTTCCTCTGCAGCATCTTGACAGGGTCCTAGTCCTGTTCCCTATGGCCACAGAGACAACGCCATCTCCATCCTCTCTATAATCACCCTTCAGGTATTTGAAAAATAATATCAAATCCTCTCCTTAGACTTCTGTTACCCAGGCTAGATAATCTTAGTTCTTTCATCTTGTTTTTTTAAGCCTTGTTTCCCAGGCCTCTAGTCATTTCTGTCATTGCAGACTGAACTTTTTCCAATCTGTCCACATCCTTGTTGAAGTGGGGGCCCCAAACTGGACACAGTATTCCAGGTGAGGCCTCATTAATGCTGAATCGAGAAGAAGAATCACTTCCCTTCATTTGTAACTGCCCCTCCTGTTAATACAACCCAGTATGCTGTTGGCTTTTTTTTGTCATAAGAGCACACTGTTGGCTTATATTTAGCTTATGGTCCACCCCCAGGTCCTTCTCTGCAATAGTAACGCCTAGCCAGTTGTTTACCAGTTTGCATTTATGCCTCTAGGTATTCTGTCCCAAGTACATGACTTTGCACATGTACGAACTGAATTTCATCTAATTGATTGCAGACAATTTTTCCAGTTTACACAAATCATTTGGGATCCCAGCCCTGCTCTCTAGAGTGTCTGCAACTCCACCCAACATCGTGTTGTCCACAAATTTGCCAAGCATGCACTCAGTCCCATCATCCAAATCATTAATGAAAATATATTAAGCAATGTCAAACCCAGGACAGACCCTTGGGGAATTCCATGTGATACCTCTTCCCAACTAGACATTGAGCCACTGAGGAATACTCGTTGAGCATGATGATCCAGCTACTTATGTTTTCACCTTACCATTCTTTCATTTAGCCTGTATTTCATTATCTTGTTAATGAGACTATTGTAGGAGACAGTGTCAAAACCTTGCTAAAATCAAGATATAACTGCTCTCCCCCCATCCACAGAGCCTGCCACCTTATCATAGAAGGAAATTAGGTTGTTTGGGTAAAACTTGCTTTTGATGAATCAATCCATGCTGGCTGTTCCTGATCACCTTTTTCTCTTCTATGTGCTTCACAATAGATTCCTTGCTCTATGATTTTTCCAGGTGTCAAAGTCAGGCTAACTGGTCTGTAATGCTCTGAGATTACCTCAGCCATTTTTTTTTCAGTATGTTAGGGCCCATCCCATTAAACTCTGCCACACTGAAAGCATCTAGCACCTTTATGTAATCCCTAACTATTCTTCGGCTACTCTAACCTGTTTGTCTCCTTCCCTTCCTGTACTGCCAACTGTACTCATTACTTGGTATATACCCCTGTTTGTGAAGACTGAAGTAAAAAAGGAATTCATTACTTCAGCCTCTTCTGCATCGTCTGGTACTAGATTGCCTTCTGCATACTATAGGGAACTTATGGTTTCTTCATTCTTCCTCTTATTTGTAGCATACCTGTAGAATCCTTTTTTACTACCTTTTTAAGTCTCTTGTCAGCTGCATCTCAAATTGTGCCTTGACCTTCCTAATTTCCTCACTACACACCCATGTGATACTCTTAAACTCCTCCCTAGTAATATGACTAAGTTTCCACTTTTTATAGGCTTCCTTTTATGAGTTTCAACTCACTGGAGAGACTTCTGTCTAGCTAGGATGGTCTCCTGTTCCACTTCCTGTTCTTCTCTTGCATTAGCTTGCTCCTGTGCCCTAAAAAGGACCTTCTTAAAGTACTACCAGCTCTTCTGTGCTCCTGTTCCCCTCAGACTTGCCTCTCAGGGGATCCTGCCCACCAGTTCCCTGTCTTCTATTCAGAAAAGTTAGTGCTTTTCTGAAGGCTAGTAACTTCATCTGCTGCTCTCTTTCCTCGCTCCCCTTACCACCTGGAACTCTTACCATTTTATGGCCACTGTCACCCAAGTTACCTTCCACCTCCACATTCTCAACTCGGTTTGCCAGCAGCAGGTAAGAAGAGTTTTCCGTCTTAGTTAACCTTCTGATACAGCCAGTAGACAGGCTGTCTCCAACACACTCCAGGAATTTGGTTGACAGCTTGTGCAGTGCTGTGTTTCCATCAGAGCAGATATCCCAATAACTGATGTCCCCTATAAGAACTAGGTCATTTGTTTAAAAAAGACCTCATCCTCCTTTTCCTCCTGGTTTGGTGGCTTGTAGCAGACACCCACCGTGACATTCCCTGTGCTGATCTCCCTTCTGATCTTTACCCAGAGCCTTTCAACTTTCAACTTTGTACTGTAGCTTCAAATACATATACATATCCAGGTATCAAAGAAAAAACTCTCTGCATAAAAAAAGCAGGGAAGGGCACAGTGCAGGACCGTCCCCTGGGGCAACCAGAGGTTCAGGTCCTCCAAAGAGATGCTCTGGTAGCTGGCTAGAGCATATCTATGGCTGCTTCTTGCCTAAGTGGGGCAAGGAGTGGTGCAGACTGCAGGGATCTGGATCTGGCCTCATCCCCAGGGACTGGGGGTGGAGGTGACAGGGCCGGAGCTGTGCGGGTATGGAGGACTGGGCGAAGGGGGACTGTAGGAGGGGGCTTCTTGGGAGGGGTGGGGCCACTGCGTGCCCCCTGCATGGTTCACAGCCCCCACCCCCCTGCAGCAGCAGGGGCCATTGGAGCTCCTGGCCCTCCTGGAACAGCCTCCCCCCCCCATGGCTTGGGGCAGCATAGCTCAGCCCCAGCCACCTGGCATCTGTTGCCACCTGTGCCCCATCGTGCAGGCCTGGCCTGGCGTAAAGTGGCCCAGTTCAGAGTCTCCTTTGCTATGCCTGCCTGTCTAGGAAAGGGAGGCTTATAATAAGTCTAAGTAGTTCATTTTTTTCAGCTCTCTTAGACTTGGTATGTTGCCCTTAGAAAGCAGGTTTTTAAACCTAGTGCTTTATGAACTGACACAACACTTGATTGATGAATAGCAGAAATGCTTGTTTTAATAACTACCAACAAGCTACAAAACTAAATAACAGAAAAAGACTCTTTCCCAAAATAAAACAAGTTATTCATCCTTAGTATTATCTTAGCTGCACAGAGATCTTTCCCCAATGCAGGCAGGAAGCAGTTCTTTTACAGACTCAAAGCATGGATCTTACACTTGATGGCTGGGTGGCAGAATGGCTTGGTCTGGACTGCATACCCCTTGCTGGCAAATTTGCTTAGTTTTATACTGTTTAATTGTATAGCTTCAAAGCATTTTCCCTTGATGGTTGGCTTATTAGAGTCCAAACAAACGGGGAGGAAAAGGTTGATCATCATAACACAACTGTTAATTGCCTGGCTCCTGTTTTGGATTTGTCTAGGTAAGAAGACTGTTTTTTCTGCACCCCCTGCAATTATAGGTCAATTTACAGGTGATGGGTCTGAGTGGTCCAACAGTATCCACAGAGGTGTCACCAATCCTCTTTTGGGAAATATGAGGTTGTCTTGTACAAGACATCTCTCTTGTATTATGCACCTTTTACAGGCTGCTCTTGAAATGTATATTTAGTCTTTTGTTTTCTTTAGCTACTAGGTCAATTGAAATGCATTTGTAGTTACCTTGCCTTCACTGGCTCAGCCTCTTCTTGCTTTCTTAGGTACACACAGGTGATGAGCAAGTCAGGTCTCTGCCAACTATTTTTTTTTTATCACTTCTGTTATTTTATGGCATGGGTCTGGTATTGGGTACTCCAAGCACTCCACTGTCTCAATGCCTAATGGGTTGCAAACCATTAGTGGAGTCTGATTTTCTTGTGGCAGTCTTGTATCACAATCCAGTCTTTCCCCAGCCATTGTCTTGCATCTTTGCCCAAGCTTTCACAGTTTTCATATGCAGCATGGTACTGTTCCATTTTTTCAGCAGCCCAGCTACTCAACCTACATGTTTGACCCTCTGCTTTCCTTGTTTGGAAATTGGACTCCAGCTCTGCATCCCTGCTCCTCCATTTGCTTGGCACTTTAAACAGTAATGACATTAATTCTTCATTGTGAAGTACAGACAGATCCCAGCATGATAGGGGACAGAAAAAAATGCCAAGTGCCTAACTACAACAACATAATGAATTTTGTAGTAAAGGAGATGAATTTCATAGTAGCCTGGGGAAAAAAATTATAAGGATGAACATTACAGTGTGAGTGTAGACAGAAGTGACAATTTTTGTCCAATCTGGCTACAGAAAGCAGTTTATAGCAAAAACTAGTGCACAGCTGCAGACAGCTTCAAAAATGGCCAATCGGGTGAAAATCTCACCTCTCATTGCATGAGATACCAGATAAAGACGTTTCAGAATGTAGCATTTTTTGTAACTTTGTTGGCAGAGCTCCCAGCCTGTCACTGTTTTCAGAATGGGGAGGGAAAGGGAGTGGAAGGAGTTCAGTCTGGGGGGTGGGTTCAGCCCCCCTAGAGGGTGGGGTGGGTATATTGGAGCCCTGAGGTGGGGTGCTCCAATACACCCACTCCACTCTTCAGCACCAGCTGGGGAGCCCCAAGAACGAGCTTCCTCCACTACCTTCCCCCCTCCCATTCTGAAAACAGCAAGCACTGGCAGAGAGCCCTGAACCTCAGTATGGGAATCTGGCTGCAGGCTATATTCCCCACAGCCAGATTGCCCTCTCCCCTGGAACCACAGTGAACTTGTGTTTGGTCTGGGGTAACGTAACTCAGAACGCTTCATAGGAATCATTCTGAGTTATGGCTGGGAGATGCACTTCTGTGCGTACACTGTATGTAGGCCCTGAATGAGATGCCTGGGACAGCTCATACCTTTCAAAAATGTGTTTCAGGATCTTTGCAAAACAAAGGAGACACCAGTTTACATTTTAGTTCTATCTTCACAGTCATAATGTAACATTAGAAAATGAATTTGAAAGAAAGGTGAAGTTCTGTAGCAGGCAGTTAGTTTAGAGCAAATTCCATGCTTGTAGACTTTTAGTCTCAGAAATCCCTTTTACCTTCCCTGCAAGAGTTTTGTGAGCATTCATTCATGTTTGATAAAATGTTTTTATCATTAAAAGATAGAACAGAGCACACTACCTGACACAAATGTTAAGTGTAATTACTAATCCGATATTCATGCTATTGTGAGTTGAATACTTTTCCTGGTGCTAAGGTTAAAATTTAAAGGTGAGAGATATGGACTGCATATGGAGATAATTATGTGGGCTTTCTCCTCTTTAAGTAGCAGAGAAATCACTACCCTAATGACAGAGTCAAGAATAGTTTGTTTGTCTAGAATTTATTTGGGCATCACAACACAAAGACAAGGTTAGAAGGAATCCAACCCAGATATTTTGTATCATGATTACTAGTTAGGCATGGGAACAGCAACTTCCAGCTGAAACAAACTACCACAAATCCATTTAATTTTTTTTTTTTTTTGAGGGATCATCTCTTAGGGTGAATGGATTGTTTTGCTTCCAAACCCAAGCCAGTTCTTAGCTTTTTCCTGAGGCATTCAACAAAGACGCCAGTTGTGGCAGTGGTTTTAGTGGTATGGATTCCTGTCCATGAGGAACTGGACTGAGACTACCAACTCATTTAACACAGACCATTGACCAACCATGAGGTGGTATTGACTTTCCATTAGCAGTGACCTAAATTGGATTTGAACTGGTGACCTTAATATGAAAGACTCTATATCCCACTTCTAGTCTCCCGGGGGGAAAGGGAGAGCTTTTTTTCTAACTTTTATTCTAAAATAAACTCTGCTCAACCACAGGTTTCCTCCTTAGTGGCTGTTAAGACAATGCACTCTCTTTTACCTTGAATTCCTTGGTAACTCACACAGGTCAAAGTGGTAACTCGCACTCTGTAACCTTCTCCATCATTTCATGCAGAATGAGCCTGGAATATGTCTTTAATTTACAAAAACTCAATGCTTTAATCAGCTTGTATTTAGGAGAGCAGATTTAAACCAAAAGCATTAACATTTCAACTTTCATGACCTTCTTTAACCTAAGGTGATCCTTCAAGATGAGCATCTCACAATATCTTCAGAACCTGATACTCTTACAGTTGTTTAACCCCTTATATCTCACAACAAAATGTTGAAATTAGTATGAGAATTATTAGTAAGAACCAAATAACAACAATTAAATCCTATGAAAATGAACCCTTTGGTTCTATATTTTCTAATTGCATTTATTGGGAAAAATTTAAGTAAATATTTATCACTCACTTCTTGTAAAAAAACAAAACTCAGCTGCCTTGGCAAATGGCTATTGGGCCCAGACAAAAAAAAAAGAAAGAAAGAAAAAAAGAAGCATAAAGCTATATCAGAACTGACTATAATAAACAAATGATCTTTGCTGTAATGTGGGGAGCAGCATGAAAGATACTATGTTAAACCATAATGGCACAGATCCCTTTTCTTCTCCGAGGGCCAGTACTATGTTAAATACATTATTTTAGCTAGACATACAGCTCTTCCTCTGTATAAATTATAAAATAAATACCTTGATTTCCCAAAGAGCTCCACTACTTTCCTATTTTGTTTGCATTGTTTCCCCATCTCTTTGAAATGATTGGTCTTCAACATATGGTCAAATATTTAACATATTTTGTATAGTAAAGGGAAGAAAATACATGTCTAATTAGTACTCCATGGAACCACATGCTTAACCTAAACTCCTGGCTGGCTGGCTTCTGAAGAGAAGACAGACAAAATGAATGAAAATATATATTATTGTATAGGTTTATTTTTATTGAGGTTGGTTGTCCAAATTGCCTCTGAGCTGAAAGCTTAAAAGAGTCTGAAAGTGAAATACACTGCCCAAAGATATATTTTGAGGTTATTCTTGTCTATGGACCTCCTTTGTCAAGTGTAAAGTCTGGACATTTTCCCTACATGTCAAAATGTCTGGTTTATATGTTTTGTTTTATGCTTTGAAAAACATTTCCCCACTTTCTCTGTGGTATATAACCTCAACCCAGTGTCTGCTGCACCCATTCATTGTACAGCTGTCTGAAATCTTTAATTAAAACATTTTGAACAACAGCCGAAAGTTTTCATAAAAAGAGTACATTTAAAAAATGATCAATTTTCAACTATACATTGAAACACAGTATAGTATGTAAATACAAAGTAATTATGTCTATATCCATGATTTTCAACGAGGGTGCTTCTCTTCTAAGGATGCCATACAATATTAGCATGTTACACAGATAAACAGCTACTCGTGATTCACAAGAGAAACTCAGAGATGTCAAATAGAAATCCAAATAGTGTCAAAAATGTTCTTACCTGCTGTGGTCTTTCTGAGTTCTTTGCAACAGAAGAGCTGCTCTATTATTTTTTCCATAGTAGAAAAATGAGTAAAAGCTAAGAGCTGGCATTTTCCAAGGGGTGCCTTGAGTCTAAAAAGACTGAGAACCACTGCTCTGGGTAGACATAGATATTATAATAATAAGTAAAATAAATTTCCCTGATGCTTCTTTAGATGAACTGTACGTGGCTAAAGATAGAGGGTACCTGGAAATGCTTCAATTATGGAATTTCCTTATCCTAGGGGCAGGTAAAATATAGCCTGTGGGCCAGATTCAGCCCACCAGTCCATTCTGTCCAGCCCATGGGGCCCCTAAAATGTTTTAAAAATTAATTATTATCTGTGCGTGGCTGCCTGTCAAAGATGTCAAGGAGCTAGTGGCAACAGGAACAAGGGGAAGCCAGTGGCAGGACCCAGCAGCTGATCACCAAGGCCTGCTCAGTTCTGTCCTGCCCCCAACCTCCAACTGGAAGCCTCTGCGGCTTCTGGCCTGGTCACCCTTTGGCTGTTCCCCACCCTCCCTCCATCAGATGGGAAAGTCTGATAAGATTTAAGAGGGAGGGGGAGGAAGTGCTGCAATCAGCCCACGCAGCCAGGGACCATGTGGTGCTGGCCCAGGTAGGCTGGAGCCAGAGAAGCTGATGGACTGGGGGCATCAGGGAGGAGCAGCGGGAAGTGGCAGTGGGTGCGGGGAGCGGTGGATGCAGGGCATGGGGAGTGGTGGGTGGGGAGGATACAGGAAGTGACTGTGGGAGGGGGGCATGGCAGGGATGGTGAGAAGTGGTGGGTGGGGGGCACAGTTGGAAGCGGCAATGGGCAGGGGAAGCAGCAGGATGGTGGGACGTGGCAGCAAGCAAGAGGCACAGCAGGCAGTGGGGTGGCCGGAAGCATGCAGTATATATAGCAGTAGTGAGTAACTGTTGATGATTAGCTTCACAGGCACCACAACTGTATATAACACACTTCATATGAAGACTTTTTTTACTATATATTTGAAAACAAATCTATCATACAAGTTTGTTTATGGTGCTTAGCTCCAAAGTTAATTATGTTTATACACCTGTCTATTTTGCCATGAAGTTTAATAGGAATGCTTCTAACGTGATTATGGTATAATTATCATAATCTTAGAAGGTATAATTACAAAGCAAAAATGGGAAGTTGGGGACTCATTAAAAGGAAAATAGTTGTAACAGTGAAGAACTTGCACTTTCACCACTATTGGACATTTTCTTTGAAGAAATCCAGTCCTAACTACAGAAAAGTTACAAAGGCCAGGCATGTAACTTTACCTGTAGCCGTGGTATTTCTCAAAGATTTGTAGCTTCATTGATCTGCTGAGCCTGTGACCATCAGGTGGTGGGAAAGGAAAACACACTCACCTAAGAGTAACTTTTCACACTGACATTAACTTCACATGCCAGTTCAGGACAGTGAGAATTTTGTCAATAGTAGCCCTTATTTTTACTGATACATTTTTTTCTTTAGGCTTCATGTAATGCTAGAAATGTTCTGTGCAGCTTTCCATGGAGAGAAAAATATTTCAGAGTAAAGTTAGGTGTCTTTTCCAAACTGAAATTGTTTTTTTCTTGGTTATTCTCCTGAATCTTCATTACACCCCCTGGCTAGACTATTGTTATATCATAGGGGTTTTCCTGAATGCTTAGGTTCTTGCAGTGTTTTTTATAAGGTCTGTGTTTGTGGTTTTTTCACAGATGGACTTGTTCAATAAAAAATATATTCTGTAAACAGAGAAAACAAAAGTAGGGCATATTTCACTCTGCCAACTTTGGCAGCGCCTGTTGAAGAAAAAGGTGAAAGAATAGCATCAGTTACGAAGTCATGGCATTCTGAAAGTCTTCGCTGTGTGAAATCAAACACTTTGTGCAGAAGGTTCATTGTGGTCTCTCCCACCCCTGAAGTTGCAAACAACACCTTTTGTTACATCTGAAACATTACTAGCTAAGAGAAAGCATAGTCTTGTAACTCCAGATGCACACCAGTGCGTATGACATCAAAATTAGGCCCTTCATATGTGACAAAGTGGTATATTCTGTACTCTTTTGTAGGTGGATTTCCCATGTCCAATCCAGAAATGCCACATCACAAAAAGATCTAGCTTAAGATAGCGATGTACCAAAAAAGATTTTCTTGGCTGATATTAATAGCCAGTTATTAACCAGCTCTATTGACAGATACTTATCCAATAACTGATTTGGTTACATGTGACACCAGAGGCTGCTGGACTGTGCCAAAAAATAAAAAGGTTTATTTATGTTAGTAATTTAAAATGTACTGACATAAATAAACCTTTTTTTTTGGTGCACTCCAGCAGCACATGTATAAGTGCCCTGGTGCCATTGTTTTTAACCATAAGGATGCTTTTAAGTGGCGCAGAGCAGAGCGGGGTGAGGGTGAATGCAGGCTGTCTGCTGTAGGATCGGGGCTCTCTGCTCTGCTGCCTTTGGCCTGGGAGCCCCATGCCAGCTGTGCATCCCTGCCCACCTGGCAATAGGAGGCACAACTCACCATCCCTACTGCTGTCAGTTGGGCAGGGGGTACACAGCTGATGTGGGGCTCCTAAGGGAAAGGCAGCAGAGCCCCACACCCACAGTGAGCAGTCCACATCTGCCCCAAGCAAAAATCTGGGTGGGTTACATGACCCCGCCATGCCTCCCCCAGGTTGTGCATGCATTGGCAAGGAGCCACCCCCATGCATCCCCCTGCACGTCCTGGACAAGACACCTGCAGCTCCATCCCACTCTCCGCCCTGGCCCTGGGCTCCATGCAGTGCCCTGGCTGGGCATCACTCCCAGCCCCTGACCCACTCCCTTCCTCACTGTGGGAGCCCCTAATCTGTACTCCATGTACTCCCTTTCCCCTCCCCGCCCCATTGACTTACCTGCAGGGAGCTGCTCTCCATGCTCCCTGGCTGTTTTCCTGGCCAGGTGCATGCATGCAGCCATGCCCATGCATGCAGCACACCTTGCATTTGACTCCTGGCAGCCCCTGCCTGCCTGTAAGGGGAAACCCACCATTTCCTGAGGGAACCCAGGCATCTGGGGGCCTTGGCCCTATGGGCAGGAGTGAACCCAGGTTTCCAGGGGCCTCAGCTAGAAGGCATAATTAATTATATTTATCAGAAAACTGCCAGTTACAACAGCCAAAAAAAGCCAATAGCCGATAATGTACATTTCCCTTTTATCAGTGCCAATCTGATATGCAACCAATATATTAGTGCACCTCTAGCTTATGATTCTGAATTAAAATCTACCAGATTCTTTCAGAGTTACCAGGACCTTTTCCTCAAAAAAATGTTGCTTACCAAAAGATTAATTTATAATGGGAGATGACCTCATCACATCCATAGCCTACACATATGGAAATGTCTCATTGTGTTAATACATCATTTGATACATCTGTAGTCATTTAATTGTTCTAGCTCTTTGGACTATATTGTGAAATAAATGCATGTTGGGCTCATTTTCATCATAGAAATACTTTCCTTCATATTATATCCTCCATGGTAACATAGCCTTGGAAACGCACAAAATGATTTTCTAAACAGGACATTTAGATCTGTATTGGGGCAGGCATTTAGAGTGTAGCACGTATATATGAAAAAAGTTTCTGTATGTTAACATATAAATCAGCAGAATAAGCGTGCATGACATTATTGGACTGCTTTACTGTATTAATTCATCTAATTTTGGCCCTGATTCAGGTTGATACTTAACTACATACATCCATATCCAAAAAAGCACTTGCTTGAGTCCTGTCAAACTCAAAGGAGTTAAGCATGTGCCTAAAAGGACTGTGTCCTGCACAGAATCCTCTGAGGTTGACTGACACTTTAAGCCTCCCTTAAGAGAAACTGTTGAATTGCAACTGGTTATCTTCACTGATATTGGGTCATACAGTGCAAAGCACTTACCAAATGCTTGAAATTCCACTTTTCCCAACCTTGCTGTTCAGTACAGAGAGGAACTCCCCACATCTCCAGCTAAGATACCAAGCATCTGGCAGACTTCTAAACCCCCATCTGACTTAAGGTCATAACACCAGAGCATCAGTGCATTACAGTGCTGAATTAGGGTTCTGAAATCCCATAATGGATGTATTTAGTTGCAAATATTTAGAAATGGTCACAAAAGAATGTAAAACAATTTGAGGTGAAAGGGAATTCTGCAGATATAGGCAATGAAAGCAAACCACAGCAGTTCTCTGATAGATAGAAAAATCCTCTCTATATTATAACAGCAGATTTGTATTTGTTTGATTACAAGGGGATCATATGTGTATCAAACCAAAACCAAATTATCTAAATTATTTTAATTTAATGCATAAAAGACTGTGGCTGGAACATGTTAGCAGGGTTTTGTAGAGTAAAGAAAGGGAATCCTGTTTACTTGTACAAAAGTGAAACACCTACTAGAGAGGAGGTAAAGAGAAGTTCATTTTTCACTTCTTCATTTTTGAGGTGAGTGAATAATGCTGAGAATGTTGATACTTTGAGAAAGCCATACCACATCTGAACTCCTGCTCTAAGTCAAGAATATTCCTACTGAAATTTATGGGATTTTTGCTAATTTCTTACCAATATAAGTGACAATAGAATCAAAGGGAATCTATTAATTTGATGGAGCTCTGCTCCAATGTGTGCTAATTAGCATGTTAATTAGTGCACTCCAGCAGCCTCCATGTTATGTATATTCAGTGTCCCTGTGTTTCAAAATGGGGGGGAGGGGTGCACTTTAACTAAAGCTCATTTGAATGAGCTTTAGTTGAAGTGCCCTTGCCCCCATTTTGAGGCTTAAAACGCTAAGTACATGTGAAGTTGAGGGTGCTTTAATTAGAGCCTCTCTAATTAAAGCATCTCTTTCCCCACCTCAGAGCACTTGTATTGATACCCAAACTAGGCAAGTGCAACCAGTGATACTGTTTTCTAGACATACCAGATAGTGCCCAAGTGATAAACAATCGTCCACCATGATTAATTTTGTATTTTGAATTTTATGTAAAATGAACTGATACTTCAGGTGCTAGATGGATAGCTATTTTTTTTCTAGTTAATTCTTATACCACACTTATTGCCATAATGTCTCAGCCTCCCAAGGTTGTTGTCCTCTGTGTATCCATAACACAGATACAGTAGCAGGATCAGCTGCACAACTAGTAAACCTGATCATATTTTTTTAGCAAATAATTTATTTCCTGAAAAATGCAGTTTCAGATTGACTGAACGTATTCATAAATTCAGATTGAATTGAACAAATAGTTTCTACTAAAAACATGAAGAAACAATATTCCAAGTAACCTATTTCTGAATGTGACTTTGAACATGTGTTTTCAAGATGGTGGATCATATAAACAACATTCTCTGTTCTATTATAAAATGAAAATAGAGTTTTAAGTTGCTACATTTGGGAATATAGCAGTTGCAGGAAGGCAAATACTGTACTGTGTTTTTACAAATCCATCTCAAAATTTAGTAGCATTTAATAACAGAATAAATCAAGACACAGGTGGCGCTTTCTTTTCCCCTACTCTTACACATGTACCTTATAACCTTTGCCTCAATATTTCTCTATTTTCAAAGCATAGCTTAATTGTAAGTGTTAGGCATCATAAGGGGAATATAGTACACCATATAGAACTTACTGAAACTCACTGTTTCAAATGGCTTTTTATACAATTTGTGATGTGGCCATTTTGATGAGCAATTGGGAAATCGATTTGTCAGCAGACTAACTGAAAGGTTTCTCTCAAATGTAGGTTGACAAGTAAAATAAAGTGCATTATGTCAGATGTACAAGCAGATAGAAATATAGACTGCTATAGTCTATAACCTAAACAGAAAATTGTTGAGGAGACTATTAAAAAAGTATCAGAAAGCAATGTGTGTGTTGGATGTGCTCAGTAATAGCTGCCTTGATAATAGAGTTTAGTGCTCACCTGCAAGAGTGATCTTGCAGAACTGAATTGACAGTATCTGCAAAGCATGAAGGATTAACACAACATAGTAGATTCGACTGTGTCTAAATGATGTGGTGAAATCACTACAACCAAGAAGCTTGGAAGCAATTTTGACTCAGCCAGCATTTCTCTAGGCAATATAAGCCTATGTAGCATCATCTTTCCAGAAGCTCCTCTGATTCCCTCCCCAACTCAGCCAGGTTCTCTAGTGGGGCTGTGCGAAGCTTGGGTCGCTGATTTGATTTGGTGGAGATTTGGCCTGATTCGGTGGCTGAATCTCTAAATCTGAATCGAATCAGGAGACTCTTTAATCTTTCTGAATCGAATCGTAATCCTCTGAATTGATTCAGTGAGATTTGGAAAGATTCGGCGGTTTGGACATAGACACAGCTTTAAATGTTTTTTCTACATACCTCAAGGTACCAGCCAGCTTGTGAATGCTGTGTTGCTGGGGCAAATGGAGCATCCCACAGGAGCACTTCCAGTCCACCTCTGGGTCTGCTGGAGCATGCAGAGGACCCCCCCTGCACACCCTCTGGCTTAGTGACTGGTACCTCCTGGGTCTGAGGACACCCAGGGTCCCCCCATAGCTGATCACCGAGCCAGGGGCAAGTGGGTCGGGGGAGGGGAGCAGACCCAGAAGTAGACCAGAATTACATCTGGTCCACTTCCAGGTTTGCCATTGAGCATGCAGGGGGTACCCCCGCACTCCTGTGGAACGTTCCATCTGCCCCAGCATTGCAGTGATTGCAAGCCATGCCTGGTACTTCGAGGTATGTAGAAAAAATACTTAAAGCTGTTTCTATGTCTGAATCACTGATTCTGCAAATCAGCATCACATCTTCAGATTCAGATTCAGATTCAGCCAAATAGAATCAGGGAAAGTGATCCGAATCAATTAATCGAATCACTGTCCCTGATTCAGGCCAAATCCAAATCGAATAGGGCCCATTTTGCACACCCCTATTCTCTAGCCTAAAAAAGGGTAATCCCAGATTTGCTCCACCTCCTGTTATTTACCCATCAGGCCCTTAGCTCTCAGCCACATTATGACAGTTTTGTGTTGGTGTATGAGGTAGGAAACATACTCTTTCACTGGAACCAGCCTCCACATAGCCTAGTTTTACCAACTGCTGCTAAGAAACTTTTGAATAGGCATATGCATTAGTAAAATTAAGTCTTCCCCAGCTTGTCCCTATAGTTCTTAACAAATACTGTAGACCAATATGTATTTTTTAATTAGTGCTTTGAAAATGATAAAAAACAGACACTAGTTCATGATTGCTGTCCTGTTTAAACTCCAAGGCCAGGACCAGATCATCACGGTTATGCAGTATGTAGTGCCACAGACACATCTGCAGCACCACATGCTGCACATTCAGTTGTTCTCAGTACTGTAAAGGAGCAGTACAAGGGCTTTTTTTGACCTCTGGTGTCCACAGTGCCAATATATGCCACTCCAAACCAGAGCCTGACCACCCAGAGCCTCATTCTGGCTGCTGGCCTGGCTCTGAGTGTCAGGATTGCCACTGGTGCAGCCCCAGGATCCCAGGTACGGCTGCTGGGGCCAGCCCAGTGCTGACCCAAGCCTTCCCTTCCCTACCTTGTGTAACTTGCTGTGCATCACAGGGTGTGTGGCACAGGATCTAGTGCCACAACTGCTAGGTGTCCTCAGGGAACCAAACGTCCTTGCTTATGTGGACACTGCCCAGAAGATCATTTTTTGTGACCTGTAATAGGGCATTTCATTTTTGGCAAGCTGGGATATAGTGATTTCACTTTTACTAATCATCAAAGTAGCAAAAAGAAAAAAAAAATCCCAAGATTTCTTTGGTCAGTTTGACAAGAAAAGCCACCAGTTATTGAAAGCCTGAGGCAGGAAACTGTAACACCTTAAGGTTAACTCATTCAGAGGGGAATAAGTTTTCACAGCCTGTTTTACCAGATGCTATGAACTGGCTTGCAGAGAACATGGTACTAAAATAAGCTGAAGGGTCCACATCCAGATTCTCTCTTTAAGGACATAAAACCACATTTTTTTTCCAGGTTTTCCCCCACTAACGTTCCACCCCCTTGTATTGTTGTGAAATGGCATGAGAATGATTTGGTTTGAGGGTTTTCTGTAGAAATGTCACACAAGTATTCATTCTCTCAGCATTTTTCTGAAATGCAAAAGCAAGAGCCTCAGGGAAATTTGTAGATACAGAAGATAAATGTTTGCTTCACTCCTCCTACTAACCTTCTGTGCTTTAGCACACTAATTCCTGTACTAGTTGTCCTAGAAAGTTGCTGAATAATTCTGCACACATCACAGATGTTTTTCAAATTCTGGATGCTGAAGATAACTCATGTTTCTACTACACTTTCTTTGTAAATCAAAGGTAATTTAAATCAGTGGTGCCCAGTGTTCTAACCCCACATGCTGGAAAAGTGGTTTGGGGTCAGCTTGTGGGTTTGGTTCAGAGGTAAAATCCAAGGTGCCTGCATGGCCCCATGCACTGACCCAACCACATATGCCAGATTTGGCCATATGTCGGCCTGACTCTGCATGTTGGATTGGGACATGTACCAGCCCAACCCTGCAAGCCAAATCAGGTGACAATCAGCTTGACTCCACACACCTGGATCCAGCCATGGACCAGCCCTGCACACTAGCCTGATCTAATGTATAGGGCCATATTACCTAGCCCACAGGACTCCCCAGAGGCCCATATATATGGGCAGCATGGAGAGGTGATTAATGCTGCTATTGCTTCCCTGCACCCAAATTTCCAGACCTGTGGGGTGCCCCATGGGTTGAATTACAGCATAGTGGACTAGATCCAGCATGCAGGCCAGAGGTTGAACGCCAATGATTTAAATTGCAATCCATGTGTCATAGGATATCTATCACATTATATTAAATCATCAGTGTCACTTATCAACTCACTTTTAAGGGGAAGCTCTACCTCCAGAGCTCTGCAAGAAGAAGCCTTATTTGGTCTCCCTCTTCTGAAGGACCCCCTAAAGCCAGCCTTGGCATGGCTTCATAAGGGGCAAACCTTAGGCTTTGACACCCTAGCTCTTTTCTCAACCCTGGCTTCCCAGGTGTCCCCCTCTCAGATAACTTCTTTGTGGTCAGGTTTCAGAAAGCAGGGAGGGGATGGGATGGTTGTTCTTTAAAGTGGGATTAGAGTGCCAAGGTGTTTATACATGTGCTCAGGGAGCGCATGTGTGTGTGTGTGGGAGGGGAGTGTTTTAATTAGAGCGGCCCCAAAAGCTGCTCTAATTAAAGCACCCAGAGCATCACGTGTATCAGCATCCCCACACTGAAAATGGTGGCAGGAATGCTTTAACTAAAGCTCGTTGAACAAGCTTTAGTTAAAATGCCCATGCTGCCATTTTTCAGTGTAGGAATGCTGATACATGTGCTGCTGGGGTCTGCTCAGTTAATTGAATCTGCTCTGATGCATTGTATTACAGCGTGTCAGAGCAGCCTCGCTGCACATGTATAGGTGCCCTCAGTGTCCCAGACAACACAGCAGACAGCTCTGCTCCAAACAAACAGTCTTTATTGTGCCACTTCAGTTCTGTCTGTCTTTCTTTGGACTCTACTCTGTCCTCCCTGAGACTACTCTTCTTCCTTCCAGCTGTCTCAGAGCCTCATTCTTTCTCTTCAAGTATAATCAGTAACCCTTCCAACAAAGCAGTTACAAAATTATTAATCCAGGGGCAACACTTACCGGATCAAACTTCTCTTATGTCTCTACACCACTTTTAACCATTTTGTTACACGTACTTGTGCTTGTTTATTATACTTTGAACGATCAACTCCAGTGCATAGTCTGTTGAGACATTGCCACCTTTTCCATGGGTTGTCAGCCCCTGGTGGTAAAGACTTGGTCAAATGAATGTCTATTTTTTGCTGTCAGGTCTTTTTTTCAGCCTCTCATTCCACATCTGTAGTGATGTTTCCTTGGATGTGGTGTTGAGAGGTTGGGTGCTGGTGAAGAAGCTCCTGTGTGACTTCAGTTATTTGTGTGCTATGGGATGGTTGTACAGCAGGTGTCTCACATCTCCAGTTTGTCTCAGTAATTTTATCTTGCTGGTGACTACTCTTCTGATGTCAGGCAAATAAATACCAGCCAGCAGGTACATTCTGTTTAGGCCAGTTGGTTTCAGACATCCTGTGATGCATCGGCAGCTATCATTTAAAGTGGGGTCAACGTGCTTAGCATGGATGGATCTCTCCCATACAGGTCATGGATACTCAGCAGAAGAAAAAGTGAGAACCAGAGCAGTGGTTTGGGTGGTTGAGGGGCTAGCTCTCCATTGCAAGTTGGTGAGCCTATTTTAAATATTCTTACAAGTGCTCACCTTTGCTTTTGCCTTCATGATGAGTTATTTGTAAAAGAGGGCTCCATCACAGGTCACTCCAAGGCAAACTGGGTTTGGACAGTGGAATAGTGGGGTCCCAGACAATGTAGTATTGAGCTGGCAGTTTTTCAGATGGAAAGCACATACTTGTGTTTTTGCTCCATTGGTGTATAAATTGGTTTTCAATATAGTATGAGGTTAGGCCAGTTCATGCCTCACTTAGGGATTTTTCAACATGGTCAAAGCCAGTGTTTTGGGCTGTTATGCATAGGTCATCTGCACAGATGAAACGTTTTGTTTCCAGATCAGCTGGAAACTGATCCTGGTTTCAACCCTGCTCAAAAACAGACCTTTTTTGTCAAACTGGATGGGAAGCAAAGCAGATAGAGGCCATAGATTAATGGCCTCCCCAAGCAAGTGTTCTTGCACTGCTGTTGTATAACATCGATGTGAATGACCCAATCAAACTAAACATAATGTAATGGCTTGCTAACAGGTCCACACAGCCATCTGCTCCTGGAGTGATAAGAGCATCTTGATGCCTAATTTTAAAAACTGTTTACAGCAACTATATACATCAACACATGCTCACACTGAGGCCCCCAAAATGTTCCTCACCAGAGCTGCAGGCTAGAACTTAGCCCACTTATTTTCTTTTATCACAATCAGCAAGAGCAAAGTGGGTCCAGTTCTAAAAAGTGCTGATCTTCCATTATTTCTGCTCAAGTCAATGGGTGTTGATGGATTCAGCATCACATGAAATAAGGCATAGGCATAGGCAACTTGCATGTGCCCCCCCTAAGATTGGCCACCAGTGGCTTCTGCAGGCATTTGGCACTTGTCGCTGCTGGCTTCTGCAGGCAGTCGCTGCTCGTGGCTGCCGATGCCAATGCCAGCTTCTGTAGTCACTGCTCGCCACTCGCAGCCCCCACCACCGCTGCCGGCTTCTGTAGGCAGTCGTTGCTTGCCACTCTGCCACTGATGCTGCCACCCACAGATTGTGTCTTCCCCCCCCCACCACCCAGTCTAGGGAGGCACCTATCATTCAAGCAATAAGGCCTCAAGAAACCATTTTGAATGTTAGAATCGTTAAATGATGAAAATAAAATTAAAGGGTTATCTCCTTTCCTGGACTGAGAACTGTTAGAATATAGTGGCTGGGGTGGGGGTGACAGTTTAGTGAAGCCACACTGCTGCTGCTTAGAGAAAACAAGCCCTGAGATGTCCATCATCTGTGGGAGGGGAACTAAAAAGGAAAAGTCTCCACAGGGAAGTTTTTACTGACTTATGTACCCAGAGGATATAAGCTACCTTTAGGTCTGGACTGTGCTAACTATGTTCTGTAGAAAGCTGGGGGGAAGTGCTTTGGGCACTGAGCCCAAGACATAATCTTGCTGCTCCCTTAAGTATGTGGAATCCCTGAACATAGGACTAAGAACCCCACTGCTTCCCCAAACTAGAACGGAAGGCACTGCACCTTTGTACACGTGGGGCACTGGCAACCACATCGAGATGTGTATTAGGTTTCCTCAATCCTTCTCAGAGAAAAGGCAGAGGAATTGTTTGAAAACTGGCCAGACCTCAAAAGCTCAGAAATATAATTCAGAAAAGCAAGAGAGCTGCAGATATTAGTCCAAAACTTATAAGATCTATCCAGACTTTTTGAGACTGTAAAATTGGAGTGGCATTTTTCCTATTGCTTTCAGCACTTCTGTTTCCCATCCTAGCTGGACAGTGGAACCAAAAACACACTTCTTAAAAAATTCCAAGACCTCAAGAACATTTGGTTCCAGTCTGGTTCTAAAAATGAGCATAGATTTAGGAGGTTGCCTAGAGTTCATATCTAACCTAAACTAGATTGCCCATCCCTATCTGTAACTCCCATTAAATTTGACAGTATTTACGCAACTAAAATGACATGCAATACTTAAAAATTTACCCTCGCAACAAATCAGCCTGTCTTCTTTTTTTCCCAGCTGCCTGTTTATATACCCTTCATGACATTAAGTGTCTTGATGCAGAAACAGATTCTGATGGCTCCATGCTGGTTAATGCTGCACTTTGTAAAGAATGATCACAATACTCTGACAGCTGCAATATGGCAGTGTCAAATCGGAGACTTGAATTTCAGAACAGCAGAAGAAGTAGTCCTAAAGCCTCAGTGTTTTCAGTGGGAAAATGCTGCTTACAGTCTCACGTGACAAAGGCATGAGCTAATTCACTCACTAGAAACAAAATACTCTTCCTATCAATTTATTCACAAGGTCACCTAAGTATTTTATGAAAGGGAATAATTTCTTTTGCCTTTTCCTGCTGCAGGCAAGATGCTTGATGCTACTTGAAGATGCCTATAAGAATGTTGGACCAAACTGCAGCAACTGGACAGTCCACTTCATCCTTACAGCATATTAAAAGTAACTACAGTAGATACCACACTACTTTGCAGGTTATTTGTGAGACCAGTTGCTGTGACCTCAAAGTAAACATTGCACTTGTTTTCTGTTAAAATCTTTCTGATATAAATCTTAAATGCCTTTTAACTTGTCAGTAAAAGAGATCAATCAAGATTTTTGCCTTTTGTTGGTGGGAATTACATTAAGGTATTGGTTTCCACTGTCACTGCAGAAAAACTAACTAGAAAACAAAACACACCAAGCATATAAGAACTGTCAGCTTTGTGGAATTAGCCAGAGGCCCAAGCAATAAATTACATTGCTGCTCCTAGAGTTTAAAAGAAACTGAAGTTGGGGAGTGTTTGAATTAAGGGGTAGGGAGGGGTTTGCCCAGCATACTATAATGGCAGGAGTGATTTCTGGCATTCAGGTCTAAATGCGGATATAGATTTTAAACCTCTCTTAAGTTTAGAGGTGTTTAGACCTGAGGCTTTGGTCAGAGTCCACTCCCTCCATTGCTTTTAAAAGAACCCTCCTCAATTACATTCATCATTTTCACTGAGAACTGCACTGAGTCTCTGTCAGCACTCTGCAGCATCTGAGCATAGCTACAGTTCCCCTGGTCCCCAAAATGTGTAGCGATATGTATATTCCCATTTCATGGCACTCAAGAAATATCTTGGAGGTTCCTAAGACAGAAATCTTCCTGGAGCTGGAGCTCCCTTGGAGCTTGAGCGCTGCCTGTACAGCATAATTGAGGCCCCAAAATGGACTTCAAACAAAACAATTTTGGAACCAAACTTGTAAGCAAGAATTGCCCACAATTTCTATCTAAATTGAAGATTTTATACATTACTTACTATCTAATCTGCCTCTATCTATATTTCACTTTGCCCAACTGTAAAATGAATATGCCAACACTTGCCATGCAAGGTTTTTAAAGCTTAACATTCATGAAATAGTTGGATAAACAGCAAATTTTTTATATTATAAAGTATTGTACCGTATTTAGCTATAAGCTACAAGTAGGACTCTGTTCTCCATTTAATGGGATGCACTTTTTTCCAGGATGGCTCCTTTCATGGGAAGTCAGTCTAGCCTAATTACTTAGAATGGTGTTCACAGAATACAGCATACCCAGGTATTTTCTACATACAAATTTAAGGAAAGCAAATGTTGTTAAGTAAAGTTTAGAAATGCCAGAATAAAGGCCGCTAGTTCAATCTTAATTCAGCATCCTATAGCATATTCATTATTGATCATATATATACGATTTATTAAATATTTTTGCGATAGGACCCTCTGAAGGTGCAGTAAAGGAAACTGTTGTTTGTAGGAATTCTGTTTCCTTTGTTGCAGGAGTTAGGTGTACAGAGAATGAGTTAGGGCAGTGGAGTTCAATTTCCTGTCCCACAGGTCCAGAAATGTGGTGGTTGGGGAGCAGTAGAAATTAACACTTCTCCTGTTCCCCTAACCAAAATTTCAATGCCCCTGACCAGATTATATGGCCCTCTGTGGGCCCAATCCAGCATGCATGGGTCCATGTAGGAACCAGATCTGTCACACACAGGTTGAGAGAGGCAGGCCTGATCTGGTGCACATGAGATAGGGACAGGGGCAGGTAGGGACCCAATGTGGAGCATGTGGGGCAAAAGCAGTGGCAGAGGCCAGATCTAAAGCATGTGGAGTCAGGGTGATGGGCCTGATCCAGCGGACATAGAGCCAGAGTGGCGAGCCCGATCTGGATTCGGAGCTGGAGCCACACAGCTAGTTACGCCCTTGTGCCAGCCCTGTATTGAATCAGGCCCATGGACCAATCCTATGTAGCAAGTCTAGCCCAAAGACTGATTCTATACCACTAATCTGGCCTGCAGTCCAAAACGTTTGGACATCACTGAGTTAGGGGAAAGGAGAAGAGAAAAGATGGTCACATGACAAAGGCAATTGGATACTGGCTTGGTGAATTCAATTCTTCTCCCACCTCTGCCACAGATGTCCTGTATGATACAAGGAAGTCACTTAAATGAGACTTTAAGAGATCATTCCTCATAAAGAGCTCTTCATTAGTTTGGATGATGTCTCAGGTCTAATTTGCAGAAGCTGCAGCTGAAATCAGAGGGAGTTGGTCTTTCACCAAATAACATGCTACATAAGCTTCATACTCTCCAAAATCAGTTGCTAGTTTTCCCAGAATGGCATCTATAATTAGTAGGATCTTTAGACTTTATTCTCACCTAAGCTCCTCATCATTCACCTCTCATCTCAGAAGGCTGTTTTGAAGACTATCAGTATTTGTGAAGCACTTGCATCTAACGATGAATGTATTAAAAAGGATACAAGGAAATTAATAACACTATCTTCATTGCAAGGTATGAATAGTGTGCCATAAATGAGAAGAGCAAAACAAAACAATGAATAACTGCGTATTGAGGGAGCACTGTTCCGAGTTGTCATACAAAGGAAGCAGATTAAAGTTCAATGGATATACATAGATATACCTTATTCTTGCCACTTTTGACTATTTAACTTTGACCATAATGTTCTTTTAACATAGAGTCTTTTGTACAATATATGTTGACAGAGCATTCTGCTATCAGTTTGTAGTCAAATATTTTTGTGGTATTTTGTGATGTCACAGAAGCTCAGCATTTTTGAAAATGTCTTAATTCTGACAGAAAACCTAAATTTATTTTCCTTCAGCAAAAAAAATCACATTAAGTATTCTCACAGAAGGGGCAGTGCTAGCAGCAGTAAATATGAGATGGATTTGGAAATAAACAGTCCCAGCTGACCTTCTTTTTGTAAGATATGTGTATTCTTTGAAGATTTAAAACAACAGTAGGAAGTCAGTTAGGAGGGGAATGGGAAGGGGGAAGTTCTAGGTAGAAATTCTATTACAAAACAGAGTATTAGAAACACATACTAACTTCATATGAAATATTGTTTCCTTTATACAGTAGTAATGTCCCTTTTATCAGTATTGAAAGTGATTCTTTTTGTGATCCATTACTATTGTCATATGACATCAACATATAGAAAAGGAATAAAAGCACAGAAAGCAGATACAGACCCTGCAAAGGGGAAAAATAATCTGAACAGAACTAGGAGAACACATGCTCCTGTATACAGACAGTACTGAACAAACCGGGCTCAATTACAGCTGCTTAAAACATGCTGGTAGGATGAAAATCTCAACAGAATTCAACCTTGTCATTCAAACTCCCTCCTGTTCCCTGTAAATTCTTCCCTGTATTCCAGTCTATAGGGCTTTAGCCTGCATTATATATAAGCAAGCATTCACTGGAGATGAGTGATGATCGTAGTACAGTTGAATTTAGACTCAAGTTAAAATAGTAGGAAGCTGGGGGCTGAGATTCTAACCATAATCTTGTAAACTAATCCATACCAAAAGATGCCTTTTGAAGCACTTTGCAGGATCAGAACACTTGTTTCCACAGAGCTAGATTAATTCCCTGCTGTCTATTCTTCCTTGTTGTGTGAACTGGGATTTATAACAAACTGTTCCCTTGGAACAATGCTCTCCTATTGTATGAATTTCTGTTATAATTTAGAAGTGCCAGGACATTGACTGAACATGTTGCTACCCAATTTGCCTAAAGGAAAATAGAGCACAACAAATATTAACTGTTTGCATAAGACCCCATGCAAAGATTTATAGATAGTAGGAAAAGGGTCAGGCAGCTGGCCTCATCATATCATTGCTATATAGTACAATTTAATTAATAAATGTATATTAACATTAATACAAAGAATTAACAATAATTAATTAAGCACTATATTTATCAGGTAAATTAACCCCTAATATTGGGGCACAGGGATAGATCTTAGGGCGAAAATGCACAAGGCTTTTCAGTCTTAAATGTTTTTCCTGACCACTACAAGTCAGGCGTAAGGGCCAGATCCAATAACAGACTTAGGTGCGTACAAATTGGGTTATTTTTGGAGTGGCGCCCTCCACAACTTATGTTAAAGCTGGGCCACAGTGGAACAAAAAATGAAAGACTCATGGAGCTAGGAGGAGAACAAGAAGCAGCTGACCATAACCTAGTGGTTAGGGTGCTATATTGGAAGTCCTGTGTTCCAGTTTCAGCCTAGCTTAGATTCTAGATACTCTCCTAGGAAATGGGCGATGAGGAGTTAGATTCCTTCAGGCCAAGGAGGGATTAACTAAAAGTGATTCATTTTCTGGGTAAATTTCCCAACCTGGAGGCTGTTTTGTAGAAGGTGGGAACTTGCACCATCAGCACTTTGACCTCCTCCCCTTCCCTATTGTACAAAGACAACAGGTATGGACGAGAGGTGCGTTTTGGAGGTGTAAGGAAGGAGGCCGTCCTGTCAACGTGCAGCAGATGTGCTTTGGGATTAGTGGGCCAGTGAATGGGAATTGATCACAGTTTGGGAGTTAGGCACCTTAAGCCCTCCTAAATCCTGGTTTAGCCACTTGTTTTAGATCTGGCCCTGAATATAAATAGTACAGATAATGATATCTGCACAGGTTGCATCTTTGTAAACCTTGTATTTTGCCATTTAAAAAATAAATAAGATAGGCAGAAAACAAAACACGCTTATGGCAAGGAATGCGAGTTTGTCAGCTAATCAAACAGTTTTTATTCCAGTGCTCTCCTGTTGTACTGAACACCAGAAAATATCACAGTGCAGCATAAATGAAAATGCTAAAGACATCTCATTTGTTTGTTTATTACTGCATTGTTTAATTTCATGGTTACACATATTCATCTCTGAATTTTTATAAGATTGCACAAACACAGTTTTCTCAAAGTCGCTTTTTTTGCTTTTGAACCACAAATTATACTGTTTGTCATGCTGATGAAGCAATGGTTGGTAGACAAATATGACATTAAAAATAGATTTGTATTTCCCAATCATGAAGATTGCTGGCTCATAGGCCAATACATCAATGTTGATTTGTGGGCAGTTAATTTTTCTGGCCATTGTTTTTCTGCTGTGATACCATGAGGTTATTCCTAGGCAAAATGAACTATACAGTTATACATAGTAAGTGAATTGTATAGTAGAAGATGTTCTTGGCATAAGTTAGGATGAGTACATAGCATGTGCTTGAGTGGAGTAGCTGTTTTTTGTTTGTTATTCTATTGGCAAGCCAAGAAATAAAGCACAATCCATTTTGAACTTCATTTTTCCATTTATTCTTTTTTTCCTAAAGATTGAGATACAAAGTCTTATTTTCTCTTGGGCCCTGTCCCAAGACTTGGGCCCAAAAGCCTATTTAAATGATATTTCCATCACTTTACAGATGGTACTTATTCATTTTTCACCCAAGTTCAAAAATCTTAAAAAGATAGAAACATTTGAACACAACAAGAAATGATTTCCTTATGGCAGGGTCAAGCTGCATTTTTTTATCCTGATGTAAAAATAGTGGTGAAACTCACCCCAGGAGGAGCTCAACCATGAGCTCCCATACAGCACTTTTACACTGCAGACCAGCTGTTTGGTTAAGGCAGCCAGCCAAGAAAGAGCTGCAGAGGGATAACGCCATATTTTCTCCATGTCAAAGCCTCATAGAGGGCTGAATTCAAAATTCTTTCAAATAAAAAGGGTGTCTTTTCTTTTAGTTGATTGAGTATTTGAGCAGGCCCAGATTATCCAGCCTTAAATTCCTATTCTGCTGAGACACAGAAATCCCAGATGCAATTCCAGCACATAATGTAGAGGTGCTGATTCAGAAGGTCTGAGTTCTAGTCTGAGATCAGCTTCTTGTGACAGCCCACCTGCACAAAAATCTCACATGACACAAAAATGTCAGAATATTCACATTTTAAACAGGTTACTCTTCCACCCTTATGTCAGGCACTGAACTTGCAGCTGGTATAATGGAGCATTTAGGGTATTCTATCAGCTCAAAACCTATTTTCCAGACCCTTTTAAGTATTTACTTACTGAAATGGAAAAGTGATGGAGTTTGATATTTGGTGAATTCATGACTTGCCCAGCTGGAACAGAATCTTTCTTTTCTTACTCAGGAAAGACACCTATTAGGGATTTTGTGTGAGTAATGTGTGCAGGACTTGGCTCTTATCTTTCAGGAAAAGATAATTCCCTTCGGAGGTGTTGTGACTGATATTCCTCTTTACAACAGCATAGACGGAACGTTACAATTTAGAAGTCCTAGAAACTCAGGTTATTTGAAGTTAAAGTTCATCATCCATAATTCTGCCTTTTTTTTTTCCAAACACCTTCCATCTAAAAGATTGGTATCCTCTAGTTATTTTAGGAAACCTATGTAGACTCAATTGTATATATAATTTCCAGGAGTATTCTCTTAAATGTTATAATGGTATAATCCATGTTCTCTTCTATATTTGTCAGGCACAGGTATCTTCCGTGCTAATCAAGAGAGTGTGAGTGTGCAATCAGGAAAGATCTTTGTATCTCTCAAATTTATACTGTGGGCTGAGGAAAAAATGTTAGCAGGTTACAGGAAGCCAGAATACTTTTTCTACTGACAAAACAGGTGCAGATTTCAATCCGTCTGTGGTCAGGCTGCTAAACAGGTTTTCCTTAGCTGTAGGAAACAATCCAATTAGGCAAACTGGTAAAACAGGGAGATTAAAAGGGAGGGTGGGGAACAGGGAAGGCTGGAGGGGAAGTAGCAGCAAAAAAAGTTTTAAATCACCTGCAAAAATTAATTGTTTAGGTTAATGCATAACAACTGGACACCTAAGGATAATTGTACCATGGCCCTTTAACTTGTGCACTGTGTAGAAAGTAAGCCATTTTGAGCCTTAGAGCCTAAAACTGAACTTTGCCAGTATTTTGTAATCTCAGCACATCTCCCTCCCCAGTGTTTGAAAAGTAGCTGCAGTTTGCATAGTTTATGAATAAGATTAGGCAGTAGCAATACCCAGCCCTAGAATTATGGATGTTTCTTGCTGAAATGTCCATATTATTGTCCTAAATAAATATCCATGCATTTATGTTGGAGGGGCTCATCAGGTCAACATAGGCTGAAAGAAGCTTAAGTCTACTGACAGCTCATGAACAAAATGGTTAAAGAGTGGGGGAGCATTTTTTTTGGTTCATTGCAGAATGACCAGTTAAAGGGAAAATTCAGAAAGGGGCTTGGATAAATAGTTGAGGGGAAGAGGGGGATTTAGAGGATATAGATGTGGGACTCCTATTCTTCTTTGACACTCACCAGTTCCCCCTCCTATCTCTTTATCTTGTATTCATTTTCTGTCCATTCATTATTTCAACTACTTCCTCTTTTATCTGCTTTCCCTCCCTCCTCTTCTTTTTTCTCTCCACAGTTATCTCAGTACTCTTTTACCAAAACTCATCATTAACAATAAATGCTCCATTTCTATAAGACCTTCCAGTATTATTGCTCTCCTGGCCTTTGAGGGAAATAGGATCATGCTTAAGACTCCAGGCCTAGGGGCTAAAATTACAAATAAACTGGTATAAATGATCAGAAACTGGTTCAAATCTATAACACAACAGAAGTTCAGTGCACATTAACTGCTTTCAAAATAGCCAAAAATGGTTTAAGATAAACCTAGATAGATGTGGTATCAGATTTAACTGATTTAGGTTAAATTGGTTTATTGAACTTCTGTCCCAGATCCCCTCCAGATTTAAGTTAATTCACAGTTGCGCAGCATCCCAGGATGCTTTGCACCTCCCCACAACCCTCTTCGCCACAGGATGTGCAGGCTAGCCTTGGCCCAAGCTATCTGCTCTAGTCAAGCAGGGAGGCTTGCTCTTGTGCCCCCTGACTTCTGGCTTGAACCAATGCAGACATGTGACTGCATTTCCAGAATCAGAAATAAATGTCTATTCACTTGCTTATCAGTTCAATCTATGCAGTTTAGACTAATGTGAAAAGATTTAATTGATTCAGTCTCCAACTTCTTGACTGTCTGTACTTAGCCCAGTAGAGCAAAGCATTTAAGTGTGCACTTACATCCATTTATATTCAGTAAAGCACTTAGACACATCCTTAAGTCCCTCATAGATCTTAAATCCATCTGTCCATAAGTTCCAGTGAAGTCAAGCATGTGACTAACTATTTTGGTAAATATGGATGGATTGCTTCATCAACTGTAATAAGAACTTTTATACTAGGTACAGACATTCAAAAAGCCCAAGGAGGAATTGATTTAAGTTATTCATTTTTCTGTAAGCTACATAGTATAAATTGGAAGTGAACAGAGCACGCTTTTGACCTGTGGGAAGGGGGTGGGGAACACAAATCTTAAACCATGTTTTGCCATTTTTTAACTATTATATGTGTGCTGGACTGCTGTTCTTTTATAGGTATAGACCAGTTTCTGATCACTTATGCTGGTAAAAGTGTAACGTCTCTACCTAGTCCTAGCATTCATCATTTTGGATATCCCTTTGCATCAATCACTGCAATAGTAGCATTATCTATATTAGGGTGTTATTTGATTTGACTACCAACAATAAGAAGAAATAATACCATAGTGTTATTAGTGATGTAGCTGTGATGGTCCAGAAATTATGTGAGGCAAGGTTTTCTTGGGCTGATATGTTTTATTGAGATAAAGTTAGACAAACGTTTGAATGTAAGACATTCTTCCTCAAGTTTCTGATTATAGGAAGCTAGCTGTATCAAATGAAGTATCACACAGGGGGACTTTGAGAAGAATTTTCAGGTCTAGCAGAGACACAATTAGCAAAAGAAAATTTCAGATTGAGATAGTGTGTGTTATGATAGGTTAATGATGTTCATGTTTTGAGTGCAGCTGTTTTGACTCCCTCCTGTACTGCTGGAGCTTTGCCTGTGAGGTGGCTGTTGTTTTGATAGCTGATTCCACATTGTTTTATATGTTGAATGGTTGTATGATATACTTTTGGTAGTTCATTTGGATTAGGTATGTTTCCAGGTTAATGTCTCTTAGTAGAGTAGCATAAGTGAGTATTTCCTATTTCACTTGAACTGTTTTAGAGCAGGTTAGGTAAAGAAGTTTCTGTGAAGTTCTCTTGCATAGTTGTGTTGCATAGGTGGAGATAATACCATGTAGAATTAATATCCATGTATATATGGGAGCTTATGTTTCTGCTTGTCTTTAACAGAGCTTCTAAGCTATCTATGTTCTGTTCAACAATGTATGGCTTAAAAAGTACACTCTTCTTATTAAGAAGCAATTCAGCTTTTCTCCAGTGTTCACAAATATTTCCTCTGCATTTTTTAAATGCACCGCAGGACTCTTATTCATCCACCCTTCACCCTCCACCTCCTTTCTCTTCCCTTTTGCTCTCATGTCCTTCAGAAGTTGAGAATCAAAGGAAGGATCCTCCCTTTGGTGATGTCTCTTTCCTCCTTTGTTTCTTGCCTCTGACCTGTCTGTGTTTTGTTGTTCTGGATATGAAATCCTCTACTGTACAGCCAGCTATACCATAGGGATTTTTTCATTCCCAGTGTCAGAGTGCATTGTATGTCCAATATTTTTAACTAGGACATTTGGGCCTCAGCTGATGTACTTGGCAAAGTTCTTCTGAAGTCAGTTATGGATTTGTCCTAACGTTTTATAAGAGGTAAAATATTTGGAGATGCTAATCTCTGATCTTAGTGAACAAAATAGTATTTCACAATGAGCCCTGAATCAAAAATACGATATATGCAAAAAGGGTGGAGAAAGTTAAGTGTTCTATACCTTAAGCAGGAGACATTTCAATATTTGTTCTCACAAGTGATTAGACCTGTATTCCTAATGGGTTAAATGTTCAAAACTACCTGAGTCATTTTAGAAGCATAAGCCCCATGAAAATACATTGACAGTTTGGAGTTTACATCCCTTCAATGTTAGACAGCATGTTAAGGGGGAGGGGTTTCAAGGTTACACTGTTAGACTTAGGTCAGGTACAGACATTACACTTTTACTGGTATAAGTGATTGAAACTAGTTTATACTAGGGCTGTGCAAGGCTTCAACCCTGCTTTGGATCCAGAGAAGCTTTGGACACTTCAACATCCAAAGCAGCATGTCTGGATTGAAGCGCTGGCTTTGTTAGGCTTTCTGAAGCGGTTCGGAGCTTCTGAAGTGCTTTGGAAAAGCTTTGGAGCCACTTCAGAGGTCCGGCCATAGGGTATAATGGGGAATCAATTAAATATCTATAACTTTGTTGGTTATTTGGATGAAATTTGCAGAGATGGTAGCCTCTGCATGAAGCCTGCCACAGTTCAAGAAGATTGGTGCAGGGGTTTGGGGGGAACTGCTCCCCAAATTCGTGAAAGCAAAACTCATGTCATGTCTATGTGTTACACTACAGTGGGGGTGAAAAATGCATGGGTGGTGGCCCCTGGGGAGGCCACCAGGCCTGCCAAGTTTCAAGAAGATTGGTGCAGGAGTTTGGGGGGAACTGCACCTCAGCTGCTGACAGGCAAAACCCATGACATAGATGACACTGTGTCTGTTAAGACGCAGTGGGATGACATCTGCAGAGGTGGTGGCCCCTGCTCAGGCCACAAAGCCTGCCAAGTTTCAAGGAGATGAGTGCAGGGGCTTGGGGGGGATGTAAAACTCGTGACATGGCTGACACTGAGTTTGTTAAGACGCAGCAGAATGAAAGCTGCAGGGTTGATAGCCCCTGCTGTGACCACAAAGCCTGCCAGCTGTCGAGAAGATAGGTGCAGGGCTTCTGTATTTTGGGGCCCTGCACCTCTGGCTGCTGACAGGCAAAACTCGTGACATGGGTGCTTGTGCAACTGACTGTCTCTGTCTTGGGGGTAACTACTGCAGGCCTGGCTGCTAAGCTACTGTGTTACCAGTTACCAATCAATCATGATTTACTCAGGGACCAGATCAATACACAGTTGCTAGCTAATGTAGCCAGTTAATTAGCAACAATTAACACGTACAAAACCCCACACTAAGGAGAGAACTGAATCAATACAAACAATCGAGGGCCTCAAGACAGAGACAGTCAGTTGCACAAGCACTCATGTCACGAGTTTTGCCTGTCAGAAACTAGAGGTGCAGGGCCCCAGAACCCAGAAGCCCTGCACCTATCTCCTCGGCAGCTGGCAGGCATCACAGCAGGGGCCACCACCCCTGCAGCTTTCACCCCGTTGCACCTTAACACACACAGTGTCACCCATGTCATGAGTTTTGCTTGTCCGCAGCTTGTGCTGCAGCTCTCCCCAAGCCCCTGCACAGATCTTCTTGAAACTTGGCAGGCTTTGTGGCCTCACCAGGGTCCACCACCTCTGCACTTTTCACCCCCCTGTGATATAATACATACACATGACATGAGTTTTGATTTCAAGAATTTGGGGTACAGTTCCCCCCAAACCCCTGTACCTATCACCTTGAAACTTGGCAGGCTTTGTGGCCTCAGCAGAGGCTACCACCTTACAGCTTATATATCGACCTTACAGCTCTTTGCAAATTACTCCAAATGTTTTTGAGCCAAACTAATTCATTTGGGAGAAAAAGCTATTTTAACAGTTGCATTTATAATCCTGTTTCCATTATGTTCACTTCTGGGTTGAGATGATGGTTCATTTCTCCCTCTGAATGATTTTTCTGCGGGTTGCAACAGCTAAAGGTTTGATATTCAAGGTGAGGCCTTAAAATTTATTTTCTATTCCTTTGCTGGGAATTATATTTGAAAAGTAAACACCACATCTCAAAATTACAATTCCACCCATTTTAAATCTGATACAAATGAATAAGGTTCTCTGCACACACCAAAGAAGGCTTTCTTCTGTAACAGAACTATGCTTAGGTTTCAATAATCCTGATATAAATGTAGAAAGTTTTGGTGAGAAACACCTTGTATTTTAAAAGAGTTTTGCACAGTTCAAAACTGAAATGGCCCCTCAGTTTCTTTTATCACTCGGAGAACCACATTTCAGTTTCTTTTCTGAAGAACTTTGAGAGGCCAACAGTTTGAAAGATGCTAGAGAAAACCAACTCTGTTTTGAACAATGGTCCTTTGGATCCCAGTGTGGTGCAACAATCTTCTAACCCTTAAATAATATTCTTTTACTTCAAAAATACTGAAATTAGCCTTTTGTGAGTCTGAAAAAAGATATAAAATATATCCTTTGCAAAGAAAAAATAACTAATTAATCATCACAGCATATCTCTAGACTAAGTAATTAAGCCCATTCCATAGACAGGGAAACAGGCCATAACTACACACTAACCTTGCTATCACTGGCAGTGTCATCCACAGCATTCCAAGCAGTTCTGAATGGCTTTCTAAACCAGAACCAGTATAGCCACATTCACATGAAGCTCTGGGTGGATTAACTAGCACTGATGAATAATGGCCCCATGCTATTTAACCCCTCTCTGGTGATGTGTGGACATGGCTATGCTGTTTTTGAGCTAAGAGATAGCCTGCCTGGAGCAGAGGAGCAGGTCTGAGGGAGCCATTGCTAGACAGAATAAATATACCAAGCACATACGGCCTGAGACACAAGAATGTAAGACTGGAAGATATCTCCAAAGTCAGAATATAGTCCTCTGAGTTCATTGACAAGTGTTTGTCCAAAAGGATCCATAGCACCAACTGTTCCACTTTCTTCTTACATCCTACAGCCACAAAACACTCTACTGAAAAAACACTGCAAGGGAAGGAAATTAGGTCAACATATGTTCAAAAGTTCCTAAAGGGAACCAGGCTGCATGGTAAAGCTAAATAAATAAATAAAAAGTGGGGAGTAGAAAGGAAAAACAAAGCAATGTTCTTCCTCAGTCTTTCTGAGAGATAACTTCCCTTCTGACCCCAAATTAGGGCTCTGCAAAACTTTGTTCACTGATTCGATTTGGCGGAGATTTGGCCTAATTTGGCAGTTGAATCTTCAAATCCAAATTGAATCAGGAGACCCCCTTAACCTCTCTGAATTGAATCAGAACCCTCCAAATCAATTTGGAGAGATTCGGAAAGATTCAATGATTCAGACATAGACACAACTTCCAATATTTTTTCTACATACCTCAAGGTTCCAGACTGCTCGTGGATGCTGAGATGCTGGGGCAGATGGAGCATCCCACAGAAGCATGGGGGGCTCTCCAGCGCACTAAGCAGTGGACCCAGAATTGGACCAGAAGCACTTCCAGTCGACTTCCAGGTCTGCTGGGGAGTGTGCTGGGGACCCTGTCACCCCAGCTCAGCGACTGGTGCCTCCTAGGTCTGGGGGGAGCACCTAGGGTCCCCCATGGATGACCACTGAGCTAGGGCAGGCAGGGGGGCCTCGCATGCTCCCTGGTGGACCTGGAAGTGGACCAGAAGTACTTCCGGTTCACTTCCCGGTTTGCTGCCAAACATGTGGGGGACACTCCATCCACTCCACCATTGCAGCATTCACAAGCTGTGCCTGGTATCTCGAGGTATGTACAAAAAACATTTAAAGAGGTGTCTATGGCAGAATCATTGATTCTCCAAATCAGCATCGAATCTTCAGATTCAGATTTGGGTGAATTGAATTGGAGACAGTGATCTGAATCAACGAATCAAATAACTGTCCTCGATTCGGGCCAAGTCCAACTTCAATACAGCCTGTTTTGCATACCCCTACATGCGCATGTGAGCTAGATTCAGTTACATGACTTGCCCCAGGCCATTGCACTCATTTGACAGAACTATAAGACCAATAACAAATGAGCGAGTTTATGGCTCCCTCCCATATTTATGTCATACTTCTTTCTTTTCCATCATTTCATAGTAGACTGTGTAAGTTAAAACCTGCAAATGTTTAACCCAATTAGTAGTGCTATAGTGAATGATCTCATTCAGCTCTCTCAGTTAACATTGACTTGAGTTTGCCTTTACTTGGTTCTTTTGTATTGGACTCAATAGAATACTTGTGTGAGCAAGGACTGCTTGTGTCAAATAAGATTAGCTTCTTCAAATGGCTAAAATCTTTTTTTGTTTTAAAACCCCCCTGATAATCTCCCCAAATAGTTTTGCTTCAGTTGGAGCTAATTCTAAATTAGTGTTAATTTACAGGGTGTTTGCTTTGTAAATGGAGAGCTGATAAATCAATGTGCTAACTTCTCTTGTCCCCAGTGTTTAATTTTCTTTCTATTAGATGACTATCTGTTCCATGCATACCAATGTAGTTTCATATCTTGTCATTTGTCTCTGTCAGAGTTAGGAGGGAGGTACCATTGTCTGAGTTGCTCTGAACCCCAAGGTATTTTCTTGGACATTTATTACTGCAAGTTTTATGACTTAAATATATATATATATTTATTTATAAGAGCTATAAATTGCAATAGGGGAAAAACAGTTTAAATATAACTGTACATTAAACATGGTTACTGAGTCATTGTTTCGGTTTTATACAGTACTTATTTCTGGCCAGTTTAAAATGCACTAAGAACCAAAGTTAAAAACCATCTGCACCTCCTGTTTCCGTCTGAGACGTTATTTATGTTCTTGGCTTTGTACACTGAGCTAAATACAGAATGTGTAAAGACTGTTAATTAACCCTTTGAGACATGAGTTTCCCATCAGTGTATGGAACAGGAACATGTTTTTAATCAGGTAGTAAAACTCCCAGGATTTATAATGGTTCAAATGTTGCTTCTTAATGAAACCAAAGGGAATACATGTTAAATAAATTAAAAGGAAAAAAATCCAAAACTTATGATTAAATTATGCTAAATTTGTGAAGCACACCAACAAAAAATGAAAAATTCAGTGCTATGGCTGGCAATCTATCATTAACTCATGATATTTTGAAGAAAAGGCTCAATGTGTGAATTTAAAAAGAACAGTATCTCAAGGGATTACATTTTCTTCTCTTCTGTCTGGCTGCTTCCTTCTAATATTTTGTAAAGTCTTTTAATAACTTCCTTCAAAGTCTAGCAGTTTGCTAACATTCAAATGCCCAATATTTTCCTGATAAAGTAGATCGTATTGTCACTTTAAAAAGGAATTTAGATTAAAGCTGAATTGGGGCCAAAATTAGCAATGTATTTGAGAATTTATCTGACCTATAAGCAAGTAAACGTTGTTACTGAAGCTAACAGGATTACTCATGTGCCTAAATTTAACTATGCTCTTACATACCTTGATGAACTGGGACCTAAAAAAAATTCATTTTCTTTAAAAACTAAAGTGAAACAAAACTTGGCATGCAATATATCCTTCTGCAACTGCTGCTACTATAATAAAAATGTGGTCTTACCTTAGTATTATTTTCATCTCCATGATGCATTCTTTTACACTTATTTAATATTGATACCTGCAGTAAAACAGGTCATAAACAAAAAGTTTATTGTCCAAGCATGTCTCTCATTTGTGTGTTACCCAAATATTTGTAATTTGGCCATTTTAATTTTAAAACCAAAATTCCAAAAGTTTCTAATTCAAATAAATGACTTAAAGGCCTGGAAAATATTCTGGTTTAAATCAATATCTGAGTTACACAAGCACACGGGGAAGTATTTAAAAACAAACAACAAAAAAAAGCATTTCAAACTGGGAAGCCTCTTTATTTTTCTTTGCACATATTTGACTTAAAAAAATCCATTGTGACTATTTTAGGATTTTAAAACAACTCTAAATGCTCCTATGCCGTAAGTTTGTGCTCTGGGTTTCAGCCTGAGTGAATTTTTATGAGCAAGTGATAAAACTCTAAAAATGGTTTAAAATATATGGCCTTCATCCAACCAAAAATAGCCTCATCGGTGTAACTGCTGACCCCAAGGAGCTTTGCGAGCCTGTTGTAATACTATGGAGGATTTTTATTATCCCCTGGAGAAATCCCAGAGGATATTCAGTTAGTCAGTAGGTATGTCTGCAATAATATTATTTGTATTATGGCAGCACCCAGAGGTCATGGTCAGAAGTAGGGTCTCATCCTGCTGAATTCCATAAAAGCACACAGGAAGACTTGGTCTTTGGCTAAAAGAGCTTGCAGAACTCTGATCTCTTAAAGTTCAATGCATAAGAAGCCAGATTGCCCATTACCCTGAAATTTGTATACTTACTGATACCTGTGCCAAAGGTGTGTGAATTGAGACCAGAAAAGCTATTGGTTATCTTCCATTGGGTCATTTGAATGCTTGTATGTACTATGTGAGCATTCAAATGAACCGATGGAAATTAAACAGTTTAGATTAAGCAGTTGAAACCCCTTCTTTTTGAAGGTCATAGAAGCATTCATGCAGCCAGGTGCTATTGATAACATTTTTGTTTTCTTTGCTCTTGCATTTTTTGTGTTGTTGGTCCAACTCAGACATGTCTATCCACTAGTAATATACATACGATGGGGTGGAGTTCATGCAGTGTGATGTACATGTGTATTGCCCTATCCTCAACACTGCAAAGATAGATTTGCATTCCTAAGTCAGGTATAGGGATGTAGGTTGTAGCTGTGTTGGTCAAAGGACATAGGCAGACAAGGTTCTTCGAATCTTCAAGGTTCAAGAATCTGATACCTTTTATTAGACCAACTTAAATAGTTGGGGGGGGGAAAATTTAAGCAAGCTTTTGGGTTTAAAAACCCTTTGTCAGGCTGAGGACATTTCAGCAGTTGGTATGTGCTCTTCCTGTATGGAATGAAAAGTAAAGGAGTCAGAGGCTGGGCTGGTCTGCATACAAAATAGGCAGTCCATGAAGATGTAAATTGAAGAGTCAATGGTTGAGAGACAGGCTGGGTGGGGGAAGAAGGGGAATGAATAGTAGAGAGGTACCTAAGGAGTCAGATATCAGGCAAGTTATAATGTGTCATAAATCCAATGTCTATATTTAGTCCATGATTTTTAGTATCCAGAAGGTTGATGAAGTGAAGTTCATAGGCTCATCTCTGAGAAGTGTTTTTTAAGTTTCCTTAGAGGATTCATACTGAGAGATTGGAGACGGAATGGTTTTCTTGTGAGAAATGTGCCCCCACAGGTAATTGGGTATTCTTCTCTTTAATAGATTTCCAATGTGTGTTCATTTTGGTGCACAGTTGTTGTTCGGTCTCTCCTACGTATTTTCCATCAGGGCATTTGGTGCATTGGATGAGATATATTACATTTCTGGAGGTGCAGCTGTAAGATCCCGGAATGCTGATGGCTCTGATGTGGGGTGTAGTAGTTGGTAGGCCTGTGTAAAGCAGCTAGTATTTGCTTCAGATTCAGCCAATTCATGGGACAGTGATTCGATTTGGTGATTCGAACCACTGTCCCAATGCAATTCTGCCAAATCTCCAAATCACCCAGGTCTGTCCCCCACCCCTCTCCCAGCCCGGCAATGGCTGCCCTGCCCGCTCCAGCTCCTGGCACTTGTTAAAAAAAAAAAACCCACTCACCAGGTGCTGCCAGGCATGGGGGTGATCCCTGCTGCCCCTCACTGCTCCAAGCTGCATGGGGGCTCTGCATGAGCTCCCCACTACCCCCTTCACTCCCCCTGCCCTCCCATGGGTACCCTGCCTGGGCCAGCTCCAGTCCTTTAAGGAAAAAAAAACCTCAGAAAAGCCCCAGACACTGCTCCCACCGATGAGGGCGATCCCTGCTGCCCCATGTTTCCCTGTGCCATGTGGGGGGCTCTGCATGATACTCCAAAAGCCTCAAGGCAATTGCAGGAGCAGTGAGTCCCAGGGCTTTCCATTTTTTTCCTTCAAGAACCCCCCCATGCAGTGGGGGGCAGTGGGGGGCAGCAGGGATTACCCACCCTGCCTGGCAGCACCCAGTGAGCACTGGGGCCTTTTTTTAAAGTACAGAGGTGGGGCGGGTGGGGCAACGATGGGGGGGCGAGGGGAGTGGGCAGGGGTTGAGGGGCCTGGTAGGGGTCCCCCCATGGTGCCCTACCCCTTTCCCCAGTCTCCCTCCCCCATCCCTAGTACTTACCTACTCAGAGTTCAGCTGCTGCTCCCTGCTGCAGCCACCGGGGACTGCGTGAATCATCAAAGCTCTCCAAATCTTTTCCAAAGATTCAGAGAGCTTTGAATCGATTTGGACCTTTAAATTGGTCCCCTGATTTGGTTCAGATTCAGAGATTTGGCCACTGAATTGGGCCGAATCTCCTCCGAATTGAATCACCACCTGAAGCTTCGCACAGCCGTAGTGATTATGGGGGAGGTGGAGATGTGTTAGCAGGTTTTGCATTTCTGGTCTGGATCTGTTTGGTATGCTCTGGGCCTGAGGAAGTTTGCTTCTGATGATGAGCTTTTTTGAAGGCAAGGGTGGATGGCTTTGGGAAGATTTCTTTAAGAATAGGGTCTCTTTCTAGTATGGGTTGCAATTGTTTGAGGATTTCCTGTATGAGTTCAAGGGAGGGGTGATGTGTCATAATGAGAGGTGTGCGGTTCACGGGGGGGGGGCGTTTCTTCTGTTCTGCAGCAATTCTTCACATTGTATCCTGGTGGCTCTTTCAAACATGCGCTGTATCTCTCTGGAGGAGTGTCCTTGTTGGGTGAAAGCCTTTTTAAGATTGGACCCTAAAAATAAGGTCCTTGGAGGTCAGGAAGAAATCCTCACATCCCGCAAATCTCCCCCATGGACCATGAGAGTCCTTCTGATCCCACCAAACCCTCCCAAAACCTACCAACCACCCCCCTGACACTATCTTCTCCCGCATCCCCTGATTCCCACTGCAGACTCTTCCCGCCCCCCTGATTCCTCCGTGGACCCCATAATCTCCTCCTGAGCCTACATGCCCCCCCAATATCCCCCCCATTAGTTTCCCTAATCCCCCCTATTACTTCCCCTATCCTGACTTACCTTAGATCAGGTCGGTATTTTTAGCTCAATCTAACTTTCCCCTAACCTTCCAAATGTCAGTAGGCAGCCTTAAAGGATGCAATTCAGAGCATGCTCAAGGCATGCAAATAAGCATAAAAAATGTGGCTACCTTCTCTAAAATCATTGGAATGATAGTACCAGCACCAGACCTTATCACATAAAAGCCTGCAGATTCAGTGCCCTCCTCAGCATGAAGGGGGTTCAAATCCTTCATCTCCCACCTCCCAGGATAATGTTCAAAGCACCAAAATAAAGGATGCATTGGGTTGCGGGGTGACCCATAGACCTACATGGAACATGACTGGAGCCTAGTCTTTGAGGAATTTGAGTGAGAGCTCTAGGCTCCAGTCACTGATACCAGAACTATTTCTGTTTTATATCCAATTACTGTTTAACCTTAAATGCATAAACAGTCCTAGGACCAGGAATGCCATTACCTTCTGTCCCACTCCCCCCCCATCAGCAGCTGAGTGCCCTAATCATGGGGCTACAGACGTGCTATTTTTCTAGCTCCTTGAATCTTGTTTTCTTTCCTTCAGCAAGATGAGTGGAGACTGTCCCAACCTATCCTACCCCCTAACTTGGTGAGTGGGGTGCTCACCTTCAGGTGGGAGATGTGGGTTTGGGCATCCTTAAGATGATGAAAACTCTGACCTGGAAAATTGTTCTAGCCTCAAGTCAAATTGACTTGCATGGGGTTGACCTGGTGGCTGAAAGGCCCCATAGGCTTGCATGGGGTTGACATTGTGCCTGCAAGTCCCCATAGGCTTGCATGGGGTTGACCTGGTGTAAAGGGAAGCACTGCTATCATCATTTTACAAGAAAACAGGGTTCCCTAGGTTTTTTCTTGTTTGGTTGGTTTGGTTTGTTTTTTTCATAGAGTCTTTGATTCAGGGTCTAACCCAAGTGGACAGAGGTACTTCACTCCTATGCTAAGTCAGACACTGATTACAGATGTACCCCTGTGCTCATTGTTTTCTGATGGCTAACTCTAGATGGCTCCCTGCTCAGCTGTTCTGCTTGTTTTGAATTCACCCATTCTGACATGTCTAACACTCCCCATGCACTGTACAGGGAGACCAGGTGTCTAACATAGGTTTCTAATCTAGGGTCTAACTGCCAAAAATCTAGGAATTGTGACACTTAAATCCTTTCTTGGATGTGGCCCCTGGTCTTAACAAGGAGTCCTTAGCATATCACTACACGTAATTAAAAATAATAAAAACTTGGGAGTATCTCTTTCTATATATTATTGATCATTTTTAGTTTCTAACATGGTACTTTAAAATCTGTTGTACCTAGAAGACTTTTCCTAGCCTATGTACAAATGTTAAGGCTGAATTTTATAGATGTGTTCAACTGTATATTTGTTGGCCCAATAAAAGATACTACCCTAAACAAATTCTTGACTCTCTCATAATTGGTGAACTATCACAGCTACATGATTCTTGCACTACCATAGAAGTGTGCCTCAGGGATCACCTGAATTTGAGCCAGTTATTAATTCAGCCTTGTCAGATGCAAACACCTTCATCCTCCTTCTCCCATGCCTTTTTACCTTGCATAGTTGCTTACACATGTTCAAAGTGAATGCAAAGTAGGTGTAAAATGTTACTTTATCAAACAGTAATAGTTTACCAGGTGTTTACTGTGCCAGGTGTAAAAGACTACATATGTTGCAAGACTAGAAAATACAGGCCCTTATCTAGGCTGTTCCAGGTAAATCCACTGTACTTTTAAGAAGAACATTTGGGAACTGCACTGTGCTTTTTGCTTTTTGTTTAAAGGATTATTTTCTTTGTTCCATGCCTATACAGGGTGTTCACCATTCCTGGGGTCAAAGGGAAGAAAGGAAGCTTACAGGGATGCTAGGATATTTTATGTTTACTTGGGTTTCTACTCCAAATACCACTGAAGTCTATGGGAGGTTTTCCATGGAAGCCATAGTGGAACGATGCAATAACGGTAATAAAATGGGCTTTCTGCACTGTGTCTGTTTTTCTGTTATACTGGTCTCCAACTTTAGTGGTTGTAAGCTTTGGAAAGCCGGTGTGACAGGAATAGAAGATGGCATTGGTATTTGCAGAAGACTTAATTGATAACTTTGTCTTTTTTACCTTAATATTTGAAAACTAGTGCTGAGTGAATACATAGAAGTGAAAGAATGCAGTTTGGCCATAAAGTAGCAACTGAGGGGGGGAAATCTTGTTACTTTTTCAGCAAAAGAATTTGACTTTAATGAGACAGTAAACTTCCAGATCCAGAATCCAGTTTTTCTCTTCCTTCTGAAAAAAGGAATCAGATCTCAGGATCCTGGTTAGTTTGGAGATTTAAGGACTTTTATTGATGTGATTGTCATTTACAGTTACAGTTATCTTCTGCTTTTCCCCTCTTACTATACATATATGTCCTGTTTATGGACTTTGCAAGCTATGTAAATTCTTAAATTTGTTTCTAGCTGCTAAGTATGTCATTCAGATGAGTACAGGCAAAAGCATTTCAAGATATCCCAAATATTTTTATTTGATGAATTAGACAAAAGATTCTGGGCTATATTCAGCACAGAATATCTCACAGAGGGGATCGCCTAGGTAATGCTAGAAAGAAAGGTGTTACTAGCTTAAACCCAACTGTCTACAAAGCTATGTAACCACTAAGCATGCTTCATGAAAGAGAGTGGAAAGATAACAAAACCAACCTGTTCTGGGATGGAATTATCAAACTGATTCCTCTGTGTACATTTAGTGGGAGAAAGGTCTGAATGATAAAGTTCATATTTGTATTTTCTCAACATTCGAGGTTGTTTGTATCTAGTATTTTGGTCCTTTTTATATGAATCACAATGAGAGGCACATCAGAAACAGCCTACTCTGATGAATTGCATTTTGAGTAGCTCTTTGATGTATTGATCAGGTAGAATTCCTTCTCTGGAAGTGTCAGATGGCAGGCAGGGAGGCAAAAAAAACTTCCTTGTTGTTCTGCAATGAAGTTTAAAATCCAAAATCGGCTAAAATTCAGCTAGTGTACTCACTGATTAATAGCATATTTTAAAATCATTTGGCAGCATGCTTGCACATTTCATAAGAATAAATGTCTAAGAACACGTCAATAAAAAATAATTCTGCGGCTAAAGTTTCTTCTGCATTTATTTCAAAATGAGCATCATTGTGTTGGCTTGATTTAAAAGAGAATACTTCTCAGTTTGTGGTCTAGTTACTTCATTAGTTTCCATGTATTTTATCCTTTGGTGGCAGCTCTATTGAGGTTCCTGGGATAAATGTTGGTTGGAGCAAAGAGTCAGGATAGTTGTAATTTAAGATGAGAGAACTGTGATTTATTGTAAATTATCCTTAATAAAGCAGAGAATCGTGGATCCAGTTCTTTTTCCACATAAAAATCCTTTTATTGTACAGAATCTGTTCTAGTCACTTGTGATCCATGCATATATATTTGAAGAGTTAAAGTGGAGGGCTGTTTTATGAGCCACCACAATTATGGCAGCCCCAATATGTTAAGGGGTTGACATCTACTTTGGTAGGTCTGCTTGTGGCCTTGAAATAGTAGGAATCCACCTATAAATCTGTGGCCTTCACTTGGAATGGAATGAAAACTCCACAGGATTTTCTTTGTTCTGATCTGAGAGAAATTGTTAGTTGAGTGATGAAGCCCATGGCACAGTGTAGCTATGCTATGCTATGAGTAGTTCCCAACCTTCTGGACTTTTCTGGTTGGGGCCAGGATGGAATATTTTTCCCCTCCTGTTTTACATGTGCCAGTATTTCTTTTTTTCCACCTTCCTCAGAAGCACTGGGTGTTATCGAACAGTAATATCCCCAAGCCTGGTTATATTGACTGAAGTGCAATGCGTCTATAGGGACTAAAACCCAGAGGTTTCTAGCTAGAGAGTCCTGCCCCTCCTCCCCGAGTCAAACGAGTCACCACATTTGGGATCAAGAAGGCATCTTATCTTCTGGTTAGATTAGTGTGGACTTGAGTTTTTTCCTATCTCAGTTGCAGAGCGGGTGGCCCTCTTCCTTGGATCCCTTTAAAAACCTTTGTAATATCATGACACTGACCACCTGCTTTATCTATGGCAGGTTAGGGTGCTATGCTTTGTAGCTGTGTGTCAGCATTGATCATGTAATTTTAGTAATCTGTTAGACAAGGATTTGTATGGTTTGGTTTCATAGGCAGGTCTAGGATTTTGAACGGTGTGGTGAAGCAGATAATGTGGCACATCATCACATATAACACAACACATATTTTTTTTTCCAGTTAAAGAGAAACTAGAAGCTTTATTATGAGAGAACTGTGACTCTAGGGGCCAGAGCTATATTATTCAGTTTAAGATCAAAACAAAAATGAAGCATGCACTAATTTGCAAGATTATATATCAAGATTTTAAAAAACACAACAAATTAGGCAAAAAAGTCAAAGTAGTTAAAAGACGTTGTTATTCATCCTGTAGTCATTATAGTTAAATGTGTATCTCTCATTCAGATCTAGCCTTCTTGAGTGTCTTGACAATGCCTCCAATACTTCATTGTAAGTAATTTCTACACCTGAGTTAATATTACCACAGCTGTGTTCATTTTTAGCTAGAGCTAAAAACAGACTACAGGGCTGTGAACCAGAAAAGAGACATTACCAGGAATGGCTAACAAACAGGAATATTGCAGAAGGAAGGATAGTTTGAATAGTGGAACATCAAGACCATTAAAAAAGATAGAAGGTCATTCATACCTGTGGAGTGCAGGGAGATTGGCAGAAACCAAGGCGATGACAATGAGCCATGTAGTCAATTGACTCTCTCAACACTGTTTGAATAAAATGCTGCTATCCCTCCCAGGCAGTTGGCTTTAAAGTTTAGGTGGAATAGGAATCAAAAGCAGGGTACAGCTGTACCGTTCATCCCCACTGGATCTGCCCCTGGATGGTTTGGATAGAGATGATCCTGTATCAGGCAAGGGAGTTGGACTAGATGACCTCTACAGATCCCTCCCCATCCTACTCTCCCACAAGTCTATGAAGTTCTTGTAAGCCACAGCTTACTTCATTGGATATCAAGAATGATTCCTTCTTAGCATCTAATGAAGCAAACTGTGAAACAGGAAAGCTTATGCATCTCTGATTTATTCTATAAGGTGCAAATCTACTCTGCCTCCTCCATTTCGTATATGAAACACAGATATTGTTTGCTCACTTAGGTGAACAACCACAGTGTAAATTTTTGTTCCAGGTATTTTAGTGAATCAAATGCAAAAACATTCAGTGTTTTATATATATATATAAAAAACACATAAATTATTTCAGTCATAGTGTAATAAAGAAAAATAAATGTAAATATAAAATATATTATTTAAGTCTATAAAAATGAAGAAAACTTTCTATAATGGTCTCTCAGAAGCCATGCGCAAATGAATTTAGATTTTAGTGCACGAAGTCCTTTATCACCAAGCCTTTTGTGTCCGCCTCCACTCAATCCATTCTCGCATCACCTTCACGCGGGCAGCTGGTCTTGTGTGCCAAGCAGTCTCATGTATGCCCCGGAGGGTCCCTTGATCACCTTTGGAGTGGCCTCCAAACCTGCCTGCCATGACTTCGGATGGATCTTCAGTGAAGGGGGTCTCCTTTGAGGGCGCCTCCAGAGCTGTCACTTTCCTTGGCGGATGTCCGCAGGGCTCCAACTCCCCTACACCCCAGCTGTGTGCCACCCTTTGAGACAGGCCTCAGGATCTCTTTGTGGCTGACCCTTGGATGATGATCTCCTCGGCATCTATGTCCCCTTCATGGAAGAATGTTTGAGATTCCACCTGGGTCTGGGAGGTTTGAGACGTCCCATCTTCCGAGACATTCTCTCATTGCTCCAAATGTTCCAGGAGGATGCTGCTGATTGCTGCTGCATTCACAACACACCCGCGATCCTCCGTCAGGGACCCTGGTCTCCTGGAACCCAGAGGAGAGTGCTGGGTAAACCCGTGCTGGGCGGGGAAAGAAAACAGAACAAGAAGGAAAGAAAACCAAGGAGACTGCACCGACAACACAAAACGAGCACTGCAGGGAGGACCCCTAAGTCAGAAGAAAAGAAGACCAAGAGGGGAAAAACAATGAGAGGGAAAAACAATAGGGGAAAGAAGGAAAAGAGGAGGAGGGAGGAGCCCTAGAGCCATAGGCTCATCAACTCCACTTCTGCAGTGACTTAAGCGGGTGCATCCCCTGAGTTGGGACCCACACTTCCTCCCCAGTCAGGGTTTCATTCAGCTCCTGCCGGAGTGCTCTATAACTCCACATATCCATACCATCCATCACTGTTGTGCTCAGCAGCTCCAGCTGCTGCCACTGCTGATCTCTTGGCTGGTCCCTCCAGCTCGCTCCTGAGCTGGTCACTCCCAGCGGTGATTGCTGTAGCTCCTGCCACCACAGCTGCCCGTCTCCTCACTGGTTCTTCTGTTCCTGGCCAGTGCTGTTTCTCTCCAGTGTGGGGAGGGCTTGCAGTCTCTGCTGCTGCAGCTGATCCTCCCCATGCGAGATCTTCGGCTCCCTGCTGGTACCAGGAGTCTCCGCTGCAGCAGCTCCCCGCTGCTCCTTTTATTCCTGGTGTGCTCTTGGGGCCAGCTTTTATCTTCTCCAGGTAGCGTCTCCTGTTGATGTCACCCAGACTCAGCTGCAGATGAGCATGGCTGATGAACTGCGCAGGTGACTCTCCCAGCGTGCTTCTTCGTTCCCTCGAAGTACTGCAAGTGGTGAGTTTTTTTCTTTCCCATTTGTGTGGGCTTTGCCTGCAGGTGTGGCTTCCCACTTGCCCAATCTTATGTCCCTGGGACACCTTTCTTTGACAAAAGCCAAAAATAACATTGCATTTTAAACCACTTTGAAAGCAGAAATTTCTGCTGAAGTAATGATTCCTTTGTTGCCAGAGTTAGATAGTAGGAGAGCCTGTCTGTGAACCAAAAGTATATGGTCCTTATTTGGGAGCTGTCAAGTATGTGTGCGCACATATTATATGTGTGTGACTACATGCTTTCATGTATGCAAGCACATGTATGCATGTGTGCACAGTCATGACGAGAGCACAAACATTGCCTTGTTGCCCAGCTCAGATTATGTAACTACCTGATTCATAGACTGCACTGAGATAACAGAAAACTGATGATGCTGAGATGACTGAACATGGGAGCAGGAAAATAAGTTTGAAGTCTAGGTGGTACTCAAGTGGTGCCGTCTCCCCACTCAGACTGTATTTTCCATGATGTTCTCTATTCAGAAGACTCTTGGGATGCACCTCATTCATTCAAACATCTTGTCAAGAAAATATGAGAACAGACCACAAAGTATCTGGACTACCACTACCATTGACTTGCTGCTGCAGCTTTGAAATCAACTAAAATGTTTTGACTTAATTCAGCCTAACCCAAAAAGTATCTCATTTAGATTTTCCATTTAAGAAGGGAAACGGCAGAGACAACAGCATTTCAAGCCATAGCTCAGCACTGCTAAGTATGTGTGTGTACTCCAGATACCACCCCCCACTCTCCTAACAAAGGATCCGCTTTCTAATCAGCCCCAACTCATGACTGGAACCAGGCGTTCTTGTCACGAGTCCTGGGATCCTCAAAAAAATTAAATGCAGATGAGGCACAGGACAATCTGGTCCTGCTCCACTTCCTGGAGGGTGAAGCCACACTGCAACAGGCTGTGAGAGGGAATGACAGAAGTATTTTCTTTGCAACCCTGTTTGGTGATGTTTTCCAGGCACTTAAGGCTGATGAAGAAACAGGAGTTATTGGGAATGGGAAAGTAAGGCACAGCTCAGCTGTGGGAGTGAAGAGAAAATCAAAATATTTTTAGTGTAGTGTCTCACCATGACTGAAAAAGAATTGGCACTGTGGGGGACTGAGTACAATGGATACTACCATACATCTTATTCAGATTGGTACTAACCTACCCATGTATTTTCTACCACTGCCCTGGGAGAGCCTGTTGCACAGACACACACTTACCTGGCAGGGGAAGCAGCGTGACCACATAGGCGAGCTCCCCAGGGTAATTGTCTCTGATATGTTCTCCATAGGAGATCTATATTGAGCAGATTCTTTTTGGTATTGGGTGGTGGAACCGGAGCGTGCTCCATCCACTCCATGCATTGACCTGGTATTGCAGTGCTTCCAGG
>NW_017728943.1:56905308-56910705 GCF_001723895.1 Crocodylus porosus | reverse complement strand
CCGGTGCAAAAAAACAGAAAAAAAAAAAAAAAAAAAAATTTTCTAGTCATGCTCAATGTTGCTGGCATTTAATTAACTTCATAATTGGTTTCTGTTACTGAGCACATACTGCTTTTGGCAGCAATTTATGATAGATGATGTACTTAATGATGTTTCCTTGTATGTGAGTGAATGTAAGATGAGGAGCTTTTAAAGCCTTGTCTTATATTTGAGAAATACAGTGCATTTTTTTCCTTGGAAAAAAAGTATGTACTTCCAGGGAAAGTCTCTAATTTGCTCTAGTTATAATAAGAATTCTTCCTTTTGTCCTTCTATTGGCTCCCAGAAAATCTAGCTTTCTTCCTATCTTGCCTTTTTCAATTTAACAATCAACATTTCAATTATTGAAAGAAATTAAAGAAAAAATATTCACCCTGGATTGATCCTATCTAAACAACTTTTGTGTAGCCTCTTTCATCTCCTACTTGCAGAAACCATTGCCCAGTCTAGCTGATATTTACTATGGTTGATGAATTTTAAAGAGACAAGAAATATTATGAAGTGATTAAGGCATTTATTTTATTATACACCTGAATCTTCACTTATCTCTCTCACTGTGATCCCTATACTCAGTGGTGAGCACTTCCTTACTCAGGTAACTACAGGACTGCAGTGGGACAAATTAAGTGACTAACTACTCAGCAATGATAGAAAGCAGATGCAGTCTGTCTCCAAGAAAACAAAACCTATTGTTAATTCATAGAATTCTCCCTTTCTACTCCATGCTCCTTCATTATTTACCAAAATATAAATGAGAGTTTTGAACTTGAATTAGAACCTATGGTTCCACCTTTGGATGTAACAGTTCATTCCTGGAACCAGGACACACATTTCTTCTATTAAAAATGGTTCCAGATGATTAAACTTCTGTTTTTCTATTTTTAGAGTTCTTACAAAATTAGGGACTTTTTATGATTTCAATTTGTTTTGTTTTGTTTGTTTGTTTTGTTTAAAAAATACCACAGCCAGCATTGAGTCATAACTTTAAAAAGTTCAATTGTTTTGGCTTGGCAAAGTTTGAGCAGCTCTATTTGGACAAAAATATTTTTTTAAGTAAGGAAGTGAATGCAAAGTGAATATAAATAGGTTTGTACATAAAGACAGGGTGAATTTTAATCCAAGATCTGTTTGTTCATTTGTTTGCTGTCTTTGAGCATCCAATCCAGGACACAATGGGCATGTCCATATATGCAGGCACATGGTTTGCAACAGCTCAAACAGCAGCAGCACAAATTTGTGCCGGAGATTTGTGCCCCAGCACACATGCCTGAACATGCACTTTGATGTGGGGCATATTAACACACACCAGAAAAATTAGTCTCTGCATTAATATGCATCTACAGCTTTCTTTTGAAAGGAAAAGTTGGGGGCCTTGGGCATGATCCCTTTATATAATAGCCACTGGTCCAAGCATCCAGAAAAAAGAAGTGAAGTTCTGTACTCTTAGCCTGATAGGGCTCAAGCACACCTCTACCACTTCCCTGGGGAATTTCTTAGCTATCAGGTAATAGGCTGAACTGTACGTATTTTCTATCAATCCTTTTTCAGGTCATAACAGAAAAGAATTTAAGGTTTTTTGGGGTGAGATACAGCACAAGAAGAAGCATGAATTTGTATCCTAGTAGCTAGGGCAGTTAACTAGGAAGTGAAAGACATGAGGTCTGGTAGCTAATGTCATAAGTGTTTATGTTCTGACTCCAGGGAATATTTAATGCAAAATATAGATACAGTTCCAGGAGCTGGAACTGGTACCATAGGCTTGTGACTATGCCCTGATGTGGTACAGCTTTGGGAGCTAGCATAAACCAGAATAGCCTCTTACCTAGTGGCAGTGGTGTTCCTACAGTTGTTGAATCCTCTTAGAGGTATGTACTCAGGTAAATATTAACCCACCACAGTCATATTGTGGATCTTTTTAATATTGTTTGGGGGTAATAGATAGTCAAGTGTTAAAATGCAAATAGAGTAATTTCCTTACAAAAAGGAAATTTGCCTCCCCAAACAAAAAATTTGGGCACCCTAAAGCGAAGGGTCCCTGCCAGTAGCCCAGTTTGCCCTCCCCTAAGGCCACTACTGCTGATAGTTAAGGCACACTCCTAGCACATAGGAGATGTAGGTTTCATCCTTCTCAGGTTGAATGGGATATTAAGACTAGGCCTCCCACTATTCCTAAGTGACTGCTCTAACCACTGGACTTATATAAAAAGTAGGTGGTTGCTTTTCTTCTTCGAAGCATCTTTTAGGAATAAAGAGTGACCTCTGAGGGCAAAAATGCCAAATGGATAGAGATGCAGTCTGGCACCACAGAGGGATTTCACGTATACTATTCTCTTTCTTGGCTAGCACAAGGTGGCTGCATACTCAGTAACTTCTGTCTGAATTGAAGCTGCTTTGGACCCCCTTGGCTAGGAAGACATTCAAAAAGCCCGAGCCTGAATTGATTCAATCTTTGCAGGTTAGTCTAACTTGGCTAGGCTGAATCCGTGTGTAACCAAACAGACATCCCAGAGATGCAGGCACATACATGCTGTGGCTTAGGCTAGAAACCGGGGGATGCTAGAGCAGCCCTCCCTTCCATTCCACAGTGCTGAGCTGATGAGAGTGTAGCCAGGCCCCAGCAGGATTAGGGAGGGGTTTCCCCTCCCCCCTTGACAACAGAGCATTTATCACCCCATCAGAAAACAAACATCCTTTCTCATTAGTTCAAGCTCTTCTTAAACAAGGAACAGAGGGACATTAGCAGCCGAGCTGTTGATTAGCTCCAAAAAGCTCTAAGCCGACACTGCTGTCTGCCACAGCACAGACTGTAGCCAGCATGTGGTCTTTTAACTAATGCTGAGAGGTGTCTGTGTAAGGCAGAGCATGGTGAAGGGAGGGGGAGAGCAGGAGGAAGCCAGCCAGACTCTGCTGTGCCTTCAAGTCTTTGCAGGAGCTGCAGCCAGGGAGCAGAGGGGAGGGGCCAGCCCTGCTGTGGCACAGAGAGCCCCACCCAGTCCAGAGAGCATGCTGGGATGCTAGGGGAGTCTGGTTTATCTTAAAACAGCAAGGGGTCTGGGATAGGCATTGCATAAATTGGTTTGACCCAAATCAGTTAAGTCTGATACTACATTCAACCAGGTTTATCTCAAATCAGTTTCAGCCATTTTCAGAATGGTTTATGTGCACTAAACATCTGTTCTGTTGCAGGCTTAATTGATCACTTTCTGATCAATTAAAATAGTTTATGTGTAATATCTGTCCCTAGCACTTCTGAGGCATTTGACTCGCCCCACACATTGCATAGGGAATGAGGGATTGAACTTTGGGTTCTGGATTCCACTTCAGGGACCTGTTGCTTAAAACTTAGATGGTGTAGCACCTAATTTTTCAGCACCTGAGTCCTTTAATGGATTGAGTACTGAGTGATTAAAGAGCACAAATCCTACGAACTCTCAACTGGACTTTTGCTGCTAACACTTCTGCTCCTAACTTCTTGGGATGGCTCTAAAAATGCGAGCCACATTCAATGTTTGCAGGATCAGACTATTATTTAGCTTTGCTAACTTTTTTCATGTGATACAGTGAAGAAATTCAAACCAGTATTATTGAAAACTGTCATCTATGAAGAGAGACATTTGTAGAGAAAACTTTAAATTCCATTTGAATGCATTTGACCAGGAAATCTCATCAACGCATAAAATTAATTTGCCAAGATACCAAAAGGGGAGAACAAAAAACAGAAAAAGTGATCTTTCTAGACATATGTAACATGTCTAAGCAACAGGCTGAGGTGCTGACAGTACTTCTGGAGTCCTTTAGATAGGCTTAATGGCCTGTCCTAATCCAATCTCCACTGAAATCAGTGAGAGTTGTGCTTTAATGGATATGGTATTCAGTTGCTCTGGAATAGAGCTACATAAAAGTGAAACCCTCAAAACCAGAAAATTAAAAATCCTGAATGAGGCTACTGGTGTAAATCCCCTCAAAAGAACCCAGTGTGATCTAAAATAAAATAAGGCTTCAGTCTTGATATGTTTGTATCTTCACTTCCAGCAATTATGTTCTTAAAAGTCTATTATGTGGTTTCTCAAAATGGAAGGTGTAGTAAGATTATTCCTCTTCCCTCAGAGGAAAATTGGTTTGAAAGTCCGTTCTAAACAACCATGGAAAAGTATTCTGAGATGCCATTTCTACAGCACATGCTGTGCGATTATTTCTCAACTTTCAAAATTCCTCATCATATAGTCACAAAAATGGCGTTTAGTCTCAATGCATATTCAGTAAGAGTGACAAGAGTGCAATTCATGTATGCTGGCCCTGCCACCATACTTTTTAAATCAGTGATCATTCTTCTTTGTGGGGTTGGACAATATGCTCTAAGAAAAAAAGTCTGCAAATTTCTTCAGAGGTGCTTTGTGTAGGGGACTGTATTCCCCTCATTTAGTCTTACACAAAAGGACTCTCACATCACTCAAACAGGAAAGTGACCTTCTGATCTGGGGCTGTGGCCAAAAAATAAACCAGTCCTAGCCCCTAGGCAGTCCCCACATGAGCTTTGAACAGACCTTCACTCTATCCTTTTCCTGGTTTATTTATAGATAGACTTATTTGTTTGCATTGTCAAGGAACAATAATTCATAGATTATTCCTTAAGAGTCTGGAGAATAAAGATCAAATACTGCCAAGTGTACACATGACAGATAAATGAGAGTATAACACCAGAATCCTCCTTTGTCATGGAAATTGTATTGGTTTCCTGTTAAGAAAATGAAAAGCAGATGTTAAAAACAGCCAGTTGTGCATAGTTATGCTGCACTGAAAGGGCTAAGATTACAAGATGGTGATTTCTTTATTATTATTATTTTAAAAACAGAACTGTAAAAGTGAAAGAAAGTTGCAATTTAGATGACTGTGGTAAGTTAGAATCTATCATTTCCAACTGTTTTCCATGACAGGAGGCACTAATGAAAGTTAATCTTCCTTTAAAATACAAGTATTTGCAGTAGTACTGGGAACTTGGATTTTGCATTTTTTAGTAGTACCTTCGTCATTTAGCCATTGGTTGTTGTTCAGAGCTGTTACCCTTGGGCTACCTCTAGCTGGCAGCCTATCCTTAGGATTCCACATTAGCTTGTGGCGATATGAATCAATTGTGACTTTCCTCATAATGTCATCTCAAGGTTTAAGGCTGGAAAAAATGTGGAGCCTGAAGGTGAAGGAAAACAGATGATTAATTACAAGGTGCCTGCCTCATTGGAAATAAAGAATGCTTGAAACTATTTTCTGAATGGACTTTGTTCAGCTTAATTTCTCTCTCTCTTCCTGAAAGTTGTGCGTGTGTGTGTGTGTGTGTGTGTGTGTGTGTGTGTGTGTGTGTGT
>NW_017728943.1:56879457-56905208 GCF_001723895.1 Crocodylus porosus | reverse complement strand
GAGAGAGAGAGAGAGAGAGAGAGAGAGAGAGAGAGGGAGAGAGAGAAAGCGCGCGCAAATGAGTGGTCTGGAAGGCACTGCAGGAAAATGTAGTGAAAAAATAACTGTTTATTTCTAATGTTACTCAGTGGGATGATTTCATGAGATACACATTTCACATTTGTGAGGCCATAAAGCTATGTGGCATGTAAGGTATTCTGGTTTTGATGGGAAAGTTCTGATTTTCAGATGATTGTCCCAAGTCTTGGTTGGTTTGCAGACTTTTTTAATGACTTGTTGCTGCAATGCTGCTTCCTGTTTGTACAATATGCTGACGGTGAATTTTGAAAGACTGTCCTGTCTTCCCTGCAATCAATATATTTTTTTTAAATACAGAAAACAGGGAGGGTGAGGCAAGCTTCAAGTTCAGCAGTCAAAGTGATCTTCCAAAGGCTGAGGTGGAATTTCCTAATAATGAAGTGCTCTCAAAGAAGTCACCCGCAGAAATGAAAAACCACAACTGTCTGTACAAATGACAGGCCTGAATAAGCAAAGAAGATAACATATAGGACTTAAGAGACTAGTCAAGCATATTTCGGGGTTCAGTATCCTCTGCCAAAGCTGCTTCTTACTATGGTAGATATTAAATTCAAGCTTGCCATGAATTACATGGATTTTCTTAACAACTAGTACTGTGGGCAGTCTACTAGTCTTCAAGGCTAGGGACAGACATTCAAAAAGCCTGAGCTGGAATTGATTCAATCTTTGCAGGATAGTTTAACTTGGCAAGGCTAATTCAGTTTTATAACCAGACAGACATCCCAGAAATGCAAGCACATGCCTGCAGTGGCTCAAGCTAGAAGCCAAGGGGTGCTAGAGCAGTCCTCCCTTCTCCAGGCTGAGCTGAGGTAGACATGACCAGGCCCCTGCAGGACTGTGATTAGGGAGAGGTTCTGCCCCTTTGATAACAGAGTATTTATCAGCTCTATTATCAGCATTTAACACCCCATCAGAAAACAAACCCTCACTTATTGCAAGCTCTTCTTAAGCACATTTTTCCAAAAGAAGACATGTAGGGACATTACCATCTGAGCTGTTGATTACCTGCAAAAAGCCCTAAATGGATACTGTCCTATCTGCTTTACGCAGCATTAGCTAGCATACCACATGCTGGCTACAGTCCATGCTGTGGGAGAGATGAGGAAGGGATCTCTGCTTAAGCAGAGAGTGATAAGGAAGGGAGTGGGGCACAGGAAAGTCAGCAGACCCTGCTGTGCCTGCGAGTCTCTGCTGGAGCTTCAGCCAGGGAACATAAGGGAGGGGCTAGCCCTGCTGTGGAGCAGAGAGCACCGCCCAGCCCAGAGAACATGCTGGGATGCTGGGGGTGTCTGGTTTAGCTTAAATCAGCACAAAGGTCTGGGACAGACATTGTATAAACTGGTTTGACCCAAATCAGTTAAGTCTGATAGTACACTCAGCCAGGTTTATCTCAACCCAGTTTCAGCCATTTTCAAAGTGGTTTATGTGCACTGAATATCTGTTCTGTTACAGGTTTAAATCAGTTTTTGATCACTTAAACTGGTTTATCTGTAATGTCTGTCCCTAGCCCAAGTGGGCTATCTTATCCTCCCTATTTCTATCAAAATCAATATATAAGTAGCCCCAGGTGAGCAGTCAAATGTGACTGCTTAAATGCTTAAATTTAAGCATATGCTTAAGCAATTTATTGAACTGGGGGGCTCGAATAGAGTCCCCATCCTTGACATGTAGAGTATCTGAAATATAATCATACACCTAGACTGTCACTGCTTAGAAGTTTAACATATTTAGTGGTGTGTCTAAGGTAACATTTAAATAACTCCTCACTTCTTTTTTTCCCCCTAAAGGGGTCTTTTTCCCCTTTAGTGCTCCTGTCTTCATGCTGCTTCCCACCCATTTTCCCCAAATATATGCCTGTTTTGTGTAATATATTTCTCACGCAGCTGCATTCCTCAGCAGTTTTGGTAACAAGTGCTTGTCATGACTGTCCAGTGGGATTTCAGTACTACTGCAATAGGGTCCATGTAAGTATGGGAGTTTAGTTCCTACTGGACAAGGATGCGTATCCCAAAATTCATTACTATATTTTGAGTGGTTCCTACAAGTCGTGCATGTAGATAAATAGCATGAGTTGTGGATTTGTGGCTAATTGCAGAGTTACAGACTGAAAAACATCTGTGTGTGCATACGTGCATGCATGCATATTATCCACATCTAATTTCTAATTGCAAAGCATAAATTCTTCCAATTCTCGGCCTTCTATCCTTTTTCATTTTCCCTGTCCTTTAAATGCACACAGTCAGGAGACTCAACATCTCAATTAATGGATCCAGTTAAGGAATCGCATCCTGCTGAAATTAATGCCGTTCCTTTTCTAGCCTCAAGATTGCAGGGATGGGAAAACCTCAAAACATCCAGAGGAACATCCAGAAATGTTTATCTGAATCATCTGATGTTATGTCTGCAAAATGGTACTGGAAGTCTCCCCCAAAAATGTTTTTTAATGAGATTTGCAGTACTACTATTTTTCATTAGAAGTATGTCAAGAACTGTTTTCATCTTTAAACATTTTTATATCCAATACAGACATGGAAAGGTGCATAGATACAAGTGGGTTGTTGATACTTCTAAGTTATCTAGTGGCCAGTATCTCGGTGCCATAAAACAAATTTATGTAGTAGGCTGCGTGAATATCTATAGCAGCTCAGTTCCCAATGGACAAAGATTCTTGTCAAAGAAGTTGCACTACAGTTGGTACTTTCTGAACCACTAATTAGTTGGAAGTTTCACCAAAGACATGTTGCTTTTATTTCCCCAGGTCTCATTAAAGGTATATTGGTGAGACAATATGAGAAAGTTTTCTCTGTTATGGCTTATGCTACACCTTTTCTGTAGCCAGCCAGAACCAACTTTAGCCCAAGGACATGTGTATGACACTCTTCATTACTACAAACTTGTCACACAAAAATAGGTTCTTAAAATATAGGATTGGTATGTTTGGTTGGCTCATTTCAGGCAGAGCTATCTTAGCCATAATTCTTTCAGCACAGGAAGAATAGATTGAATTCTTTTATCCACTGCATTCCTTAGTAGGTTCAAGAGTTCGCTTTCATCGAGAGCCTGGCCCTTAAAACTGCTCCCACATTGGTTTGACAGTAAGCTGAATTGTTTACCCTTTAGAAATATCATTATAAAATATAACCCTTCAAACACCAAATCTGAGGACACACATACTATTAGATCAATTTTTAATGAAAATACCATCTGTTAAATAATATCTTTAAGAAGAAATTCGTATTTTAGGGTTATATAGCTTTGACATTATCTTTATGAGAGAAATATTTCTTTCTGGGTGAATAACAAGACTTCAGTGAGAATTAATTTTCCTACATCAAACAAACTAAAAAGTAAATTCATTTTTTGGAATGGAAAAGAGGGTATCTGAAAAGAGCAAGAAGAATACTATTCTCTCATAGAATTTTATGCTCCATTTAAATTAATCTAGAATAAATTCCATAAATTTTAAAAATATTTTCTTTGTGTGTGTGTGTGTGTGTGTGTGTGTGTGTGTGTGTGTGTGTGTGTGTTGGAAAGGGGGACAGGAGTTGGACACGTAGCCTTCCATAGAGATGGAAGTTAACTAATAGATTCATCTTTGTACTATAGTGCAGGACTGGCCGACAGCACCATTTAGGCTGTGAGGCTCATCTACCTGAGCTTCAAAGTCCAAATTAAAATGCTTTCTCTGCTACTAGCCAGAAATCCGTGACAGCCTTGACATAAGCAGACAATAGAATTCATTCTTAAATCTCAACACTTCAGAAATTGCTGCTATCCTCCTTGACAAGAAGGTGGCACCATCACTCTGAGATTGGGATTTCTCACAGGCTATGATTTCAGATCCACATGAGAGCCTTTAGAACCATCTCTACAGGCTACTTCAAGTGAATAACAACTTCCCTGCAGCTGTTTTATGTTTTGTGGTTTTTTTCAGCAACTGACACACTGAAGTCTTGCTCCCTTGAAAGTAGTCTTCCTTTGTGTTTTTCATGGGAGAAATGCTTCTTCAACTGGATCACTTCTTACCCCACCTTCATTGTATCCCACTACTAAAAAGGCTTTCCCCAGTTTCCGATGACAATGAGCCCCTTTGTATATAGGGTGCTTTGCTGATGACCTGCCTGAGCAGAGGTTCACTTTAGCAGAGTTGTGGGAGCAATGTGGTGAAGAATAAGAGGCTCCAACATTGTTTATTGGTCTTGCAGTGGACAGAAGCAAAGTATGCCAATCTGAACATAGCTTAATTCTAAAATGCCTTTGCTGCACTTATAGATTCTTCCTTAATGTCTGAATTCTATGTGGTAAACCAACCTTTGTAATGTTGTGAACCCCTTTTTATAGGCAGCATGTGGACAACATTTATTGCAGAAAATAATGTAGGTCTATTTCAATCCTGAATTTTTATGTTAAGCATAAAGAGGCCTCTGGTCTGTCTTCCTCCTTAAAGTATGTGCGTATAACTTTAATAATCCTAGTAAATTGTAAGCACATTAATCCAAGAGGAAATTATTATCTTCTTTATTTGTTATGTCAGTTGTGCATATTTTCTTTTTACTAACAAATCAAATTATCCTTCCACTCCCAAGGAGTTGTGGTGTATTAAGCAGTTGTTAAACAAAAGCACTTCTCTAAAGAGTCATGTTTGCATCATTTGTCACATGTATTCACTGCAACTTTCACACACCATAAATTAGACTATAGGAGATGAAAGGGTTAAGACTACTTCTGTCAATGGCCAAATGGCCTTTACTTTTTTTTTTCCAGTCAAAAATTTTGAATTTAGCTAGGGAGCTTTAAATATCAAAGTTCTCTTTAAGTCTTGGATTTGCTTCACAAAGGCAGTGGTTTAATAATCAATGTGAAATGCTATCCTATTCACAGATCTACCCCCACTACCTAATCCCTGTTACTTTCTCTTTTAATAAATGAGGGAGGGAGGGAAGGTGGGAAGAGGGTTTTTTTCAGGAATAAAAGCTGCATTTTGCAACACAGCCAAGCCCTTCCTCACAGTACAATGGTTATGCTGGTGTGTAATTTGTGCAAAACGGGTAGGCAATTTTCTTCATAAGTGGTAAATACAAAAGCCACACCATGCTGCCCACTAATTGCTAAATCCTCAAGAAGTTCTTCAGCCATTTATTTAACTCTAATTGCATTTGCAAATACTCTTTAGTTTACAGTGTGTGAAAGTTGCAGACGTGACAGAGGATGTCAAAGCACCACTGTAGGAATAAGGTTAAGCTACTTTTAATGAGAATTAATCATTTAGTAAAGCACTGCCTATCATAATAGAAAAACATAGGAATGATGGTTTCCTAGTCTCCTATAGTGATGTAAGGTAAAAATTCCACAGCCAAACACCCCCAAAATTGGAAATATAAGTTTGCTAATTAAAAATGTTATTGCATTATTTTGTGAACTATCACTTTAAATATTAAAATAATCCTATACACATGACACAGCTTTTTATTTGCTGTTGTATATTATCTGTATTGGAACAGCACTAAGGAATCTCAGAAATGGATCGGGGCTTTGTCATGTTCAGTACTGTTGAAACACATAGAGAAAGTGATCCTAAAGTGCTTACACTCTAGGAAAAAGATGGGAAGAGGGAAGGAAACAGGTCAAAGATCCCAGAGCAGGTTGACTATGGAGGCAGAATTTGAATTTGCGATTCTTATCCGTGCCCTGTGTACCACAGAAAGCCATTTCTCCTGAACAGGCTCTGTGCTCCACCCCCACCCAGCTGAAAATACAGCGGTGAGCTGGAATGTCACCCTGGGTATGCAGATGGGAACACAAAAGCCACTGCTGGCATCTGAGCTCCAGAAACAACCCTAAAACCGTGGGTTCTTGCGATCTGTGTAGTGACGTTCACAGTACCGAATAACTCATGAAATCATACAATAAAGAAAATTATACCTTGCGTTTCTAAAAACATACTATCATGCAAAATATGTTTATAGATGGCCTTTGCTTTGTGGTACTTGTTCCTTAAGAAGCATAAGTAGGCTTTAACAGAAAAAGTGTGCCAGCTGGCTGCACCCACCTTTTCCTGAGCAAGTTGACCAATACAGTTCATTTGAAGTCCTAGCTCATATGCTTACCCTGCATAATGAGGTATGGATCCTTTCTACATCTTGAGAGTAAGTTGATAAGGAGTCCAAGTTACTGGGGGTTTGTAAGGGGTCAACCTTTATATCATATTTACTTACATACTGCATGCACCTTCTCTTACCCTTCCTCCCACCCCCCCAAAAAATCCATCCAAGTATTGGGTGTGTGTTTTTAAGCAAGGAAGCTGATTTCCATGCTGGAATGGAGGTGTGGGGAGGCGGTAATGGCTGCCAAGGGCTCATTGCCATAAAGGCTACTGGCTCTGTGCAGGAAGGGTGGGGTCTGCTGCTCTCTCACACCCTCACTCCTTCAAATCATGCAGCTCAAGCTTTAACCCTGTCACATTTGCTGCCAAATTGGCTGCTCAGCAAAAAGCTGTTGCCAGTGTCTATGAAGGAGTTAAACTTGAGCTGCAGAGCTTGCAAGGAGAGAGTGATACTGAAGAGTAGACAATAACCCTGGTCTCTGAAACCTCATTCAGCTAAGACTCTGGGGTCTGGGGGGGAAACCCTTTTTCTCTTCAGTCTGCCTTCCCAAAACAAGATGTGAGTCTTTCTTGGAGGTGTCTGGTATGTGAGAAGATGTGGTACCCAGTAGAGGTAGGGTGAGAAATAGTAAATGTAAGTGACCCAACCACAGTTAGTGTATGAATTCATTGGGCGACCTACTTCCTCTCATGTGAATGACTATAATAAATATAATGAGCAAAAGTCATATGTTCAGACCACCATTATGTAAATGTTCATGACTTTGTAAAAAAATGTGATCCTGTACTCCTCTGTTATTCAGTTTTGATTTTTATCTAAATGCGTGTAGCATTTGAAAATTGGGCAGGCGCTTTTGCTAAAATTGAAATCCCCTGTGAGATTTTTCAGTACTGATGGGTTTCAGACAGATCAAGAATTTATTTATTTTTTAAAGTCTGTTGGGTTTTTTATTATTACTTTGGGACCTGAAAGACCAGGGATTTGTTCCCTGGTTTACTATAGTCTTGCTGTGTGATCTTGGGCAAACCTTTTAGGGCTAGATCTATAAAAGGTCTACTACAACTTCTAACTTTTGGGCAGCCCTAGGTTAGGTGCCCTAACTAAGGCACCTCAGAGGTGTCTTGGAATGGGATCCACTAAAGACAATAATCTAGACAAGGACACTGCTAGCCAATAGGAAATGCTGGGTAGAAAGATCTTAAAGCTCCAGCCTATCTCCAGTTGGACTTCAAACCTCTGCACTCTATCTTGGAATAAGACAACCCTTTCTTACCTACCCCCACGCTCCTTTATGTAAGGCTCAGGGATTAGAACAGCCACTCAGAATGCAGATACTGACGGGCATCTGTGTATGCAAGGAGCCAGGGGTGGGGGGAACAGGGGGAATTTCAGTGGTGCAGTCATACCCCTCTTTGGTTCTAATTCCACTCAACGCTTAAAACAAATTGCCCAGTAGGGCTGGCCCCATTTCTATTTAAGCAGAGTGGAGGGACTGAATTGATCTCATGGCTCATGATCATATACTTCATTCCTGCTTCTCTCTTCGGGTGTTAGCAACTCTCAATCTTCCACTAATCAAGCTGTCCTTTCTTGTACCATTATCCTGCCTGTTATCTACTCCTGGTAATTTTCTTTGTTCACCCTCCAGTGCATTCAGTACAGGTGTGTCCCTACATAGGAACCTATACTGGGTGGTTTTGTTCCTAGGGGATTTGAACCTACAACAAGTGACAGACAGGGAGAAGAGAAGCAGGGCAGGCTGAGGTCTGTGGTAACCCAGCAGTCAGAGGCAGGAGGGAGTTGCAAAGATGAGCCGACATAAGTCACTGCAGTGACCCCTTCCGGGGTTATTTATTGCAGCAGGTGATGGAGGCTGTGAGGGGCTGAGCCAGTGGTCCAACCAGGATGGCATAAAGTAGCTTATGTATGGGTCCAGAGGGGCTGGCTTCCCTGGCTGGAGGGTGCAAGTGGCTGAAGTGAGTCCTCCCCTGACCTCAACCGTTTCTTTCTGCGTGTTGAGGGTAGAACACAATGGAGCCCAGGTATGAGTGTGCTGTGAGGAGGCCGGGACAGTGGGAGATAGGGGGGCAGTTACAGTCTTGTCCCCATCAGTCCCATGGCCAGAGGCTGTGAGGAGCAGGAAGAATTATTTGGGAGGGTTTCTGAGAGGGAAGGGCTCGCAGGGGCTAAATGGCTGTCAAAGTGCCAAGGGACTTTTGGGGGTAGGAAGAGCCTACATGGCAGAGTGGTGCCTGTGAGGAGGGGGCTGGGCTGTTATGGGGTGGGGAGGTGGAAGAGGCAGATGGGGTTTTGGTTAAGGGGATGAATGGGGTGTGAGGGGTTTGGGAGGAAGAGGGATTGTGAGTGAGGGGCAGCTAGGGTGGTGAGGTTCTGTAGTGAGGTTTGGGCACTAAGAAGAGTAAGGGGAAGTCTCAATGGCATATAAAGAGCATGGTAAGATGACAGGATGCCTGGGGTATAATGGGACCAAGTCTGTGCAGGGTGCAGCAGGGTCGTGGGGGCTGTAAGGGGACAGGGTAGAACTCAGCAAGGGTCAAGGGGGAAGGTGGGGTCTAATGGAGCTTGTAGTACAATGGAGTGGGGCTGGGTATAGCAGACGTGTGGGATAACAGAGGACAAAGTGCAGCCAGGGGGCATTTGAGGCACCAGGGGCAATACATAAAGGGCAGTGAGGTATACTTTGGGACTATGGTGACATGTCTAAGGTTAGGTACAGACATTCAAAAAGCTTAAGGCAGAATTGATCCAAGTTGTGTGGTTTTCTGTAAGCAGAGTAGTTTAGATGGGTAGCGAACAGACACACACATTCACCCTTTGGTGGAGGAGGAGGGGAAGGTAAATCTTAGACCAGGTTCTGGCACTTTTAAACCAGCCTGTCTGTGCCCTGTTCTGTTATGGGTATAGAGTGGTTTCTGATCCCTTACACCAGGCAAAGTGTAATGTCTGTACTAGGCCTAGGAGATCCATGTGCTTGGGTGCAGGGAGGCTGTTCTGTCTGTGCCCAAACTAGATCTGTGCCCAACCCTGGCACCAGGTGCCTGACCCTCTTCCAAACTCAGTTATATTAGTTTTTGTTTGGAACCTAGAATCAAAGAAAAATAGGACTGGAAGGGACCTCATGAGGTCATCTAGTCTAGCTCCCTGCTCAAGGCAGGGTCATTCCTAGCAAAATCATCCCAGCCACGTGTCAGTCTAACTTGATCTTCACAATGTTCAGGGATGGAGAGTCTACAACTTCCAGGTAGCCTATTCCAATGCTTGACTGCCTTCATTGTCAGAAAGTTCTTTTGAATCTCCAACCTACATCTTCTCTGCTGCAGTTTGAACTCAGTCCTTTCCCTTACAGCCATAGAAAAAAGTCTGTCTCCATCTTCTGTACTTGCCCTTCTCCATACTAAATGTTCCTAGTTATTGGAGCCTTTCCTTGTAAGTCATGTTCTTCAGGCCCCTAATCATTTCGTTGCTCTTTACTGGACTCTTTTCAATCTCCACATCTTTATTCAAGTGTGGGACCGAAAAACTGGACACAGCTGAGGCCTCACCAGTGTTGAATAGAGCAGAAAAATCACTTCCCTTGCTTTCTAAGGGACACTGTTGTTAATACTAAATAATGTAGCTCTAAACCCCTATCATGTTAATAAAGCATCTGCTTTTTTAAAAAAATCGGAGCAAATAAGTGTTGTATTATGGATGATGCATCACACTTTTGAGAATCCTTTATCCACCCAGGCTGGGAGCCAACCTGCACAGCACAATCAAGATTTTAGCCAGTTCTGGGCATGCCCAGAAACAAACTGTTGGGTGCCTAAGAAAATTTCCTGCTGGGTGCCTTAGAAACGTTAATAACATACAGATATAGAGCCAGTTGTCTCTTGATGGGTATAAAGAAGTTTACGTAAAGCACTCAAAAGCCTTTGGGGTGAGCTCCCTAGCAGTATGGCTAGACCACATGGCTTGCTGTGAACATTTCTGTTTCCCCCAAATCAGGTCCTAGGAGAGCAAAGGTTGTTCCTTTATGGAGCACTACTGTACACACTACCCTAGCCTTCCCCAAGGAGGCAGAATGGCACAGAAGCTATATGTTGCACTTCACTATTAGCCTTTCACTCCTCACCCTCTCACCTACATATTTCAGAGGAGAAAGGGGTGAAAATTTAGGACCGATTCATGTTGAGTCATGATGAATCATGCTCTTGAGTCATTCTCTTGATCTCTTTTTGTCAGTTTTAGAAAATGGTTGTGAGTCTCAAATCTATTCACAGCCATTGAACCAAATGAAATCAAACACCTTGGGACTTTTTGGAAGTTGTGGCAGTTTTGTTGCTTATGGCATGCCTTTTCAGTAGGAATAGTATGCACTGAACTTGTTTTTTCTGTGGCTTTCTGAGTAATCAGAGGGTAGTCAGACTGCAGCTGACATAGCCAGCACTTTGCATAGTAAACTGTTCAGTCTAAGTTATCTCTGCTAAATAATCCCCATAGGTGTGAAATACCAAATAGACAATAGTGGATTCCACTACTCAGAGAAGGACATAATGACTTCCACAAAAGTGGAGGTGGTAAAAGAGCATGGAGTCCTGTAGGGAGGACACACTCCCATTCATGGGAGCTTATTGCCAATATTAACAAGGAGAAATGAGGAAGATAATGTTTCTGGAGCCTCCTCTACCTCAAGCAATGTCAAATATTCTATAAAGAGGCTGTTTGCCACCAAAAATTATAAGAAAACCAGATAGATATCAGAAGTGTGAAGGAAGGGCATTCTTCAGGATATTTTTGTCTTCTGATAGGCAACCAGTTAAAGGGTTTAATCCAATTGAACCGAAAATCCTTTTCATCATTAACGGAGGCCAAATGATCTCCTTGCCAAAAACGACTTGGGCACTTCAGGTGAGGCACCTTGATCTTTATTCTCTCTTGTCTTCCACATTGTGTAGTCAGTTTACACAAGGTGAAAAAACCTTTCATCCTTGGAGGTTTTTAAGGTCTGGCTTGACAGAGCCCTGGCTAGAACAATATAGTTGGGGATAGTCCTGCTTTGAGCAGGGGGTGGGACTAGATGTGACCTCCCGAGGTCCCTTCCAATCCTCATTTTCTATGTTTCTATGATTCTACACTTGCAAAAGTGTTGGTGTGAAATGCTGCTAGATCACAATTCTCCATTCACTTGCAGTGATGATACCATTTTATATTCACTTTGCACAGGTCCATTTCTTTATTTTGTGTTCATCGTGTCAACATCAAGTTCATATTCATGCTATTAGATGAATTGCAAGTAATCTGATGGAATGTGCTGCAGGCACACTTTCTCCAGGGATCCCACATGAGACAACTAAGTGACTTGATCAAGATCACACAGGATGTCAGTGGCATGGTAGGGAACTAAACTTGACTGAACTTGAATCTTCCAGGTTGGTGCTAGTCTTGGTTTATTCTTTATCCTACTTCGTACTAATGTAAACAAGTAGTTAAGTATGGTTACCATATTTCCAGTATCAAAATGGATACCTGAGGGGAGTAGTTGGGGGTGAGTGGAAGTAGAGGGGGAAGGGGTATATAATTGTGGGTGGGCCAGTGATATGCCCATGCCCTGCATCTGCCTCTCACCTCTAAGACCCTGCCCCTCCCCAGCCCTGCAGGTGCCCCTCACTCCCGACCCACAGTCCCTGCCCCCCAGCATTGCTGGTGCCCCTCACTCCAAATCTGCAGCCCCCTTCCCATCCCAGCCCTACTGGTGCCTCTCACTCCCAACCCACAGTCCTTGCCCCCCCAGCCCTGCCAGTGCCCCTCACTTCTGACCTATAGCCCCCCACCCCCCCAGCTCTACCAGTGCCCCTCACTCTCAACCCACAGTCCTTGCCCCCCCCAGCACTGCCAGTGCCCCTCACTCCCAACCCACAGCACCCTCCCCACCCAGCCCTGCTGCTCACACAGCTCCTGGACACATACACACACACACACACTCTCTCTAGGTCTCTTACCTGGCTGGGAGCAGCTTGCTGGGGCCCACACACAGAACATGTGACCCCCCAGTAGTCGAACACCTTGCCTGCTGCTCCCAGCCCCAAGCAACCAAGCTGCTAGTGCCCTGGAAAGCAGAGGCAAAGAAAAAAACCTGGACATTTGCACACATTTTAAAAACCCACCTGGATAGAGAGACAAAAAAGAGGGCATGTCGGGGAAAACCTGGATGTATGGTAGCCCTAACTTAAGTCCAAAAGAGTGGAGAATCAGGCTTTCTGGAAGAAGTGGGTACAGAAGCTGCTCTGTGGGTGTTAGTAACAACAGACGATCATTTGTAGGAGTGTCCACATAGAATTCTATTTACTTTTAAGACAAGTAGCCATTGATGCCTGTGGAGTTGACAATAATTTATGCACTGGAAGGGACACCATGAACTTCACTGCATCCCAAAATTTTAATTGTATAAAAAACACGGTTTTTAAAACCAGAGACCTATATGTTCCCACAATAAAAGTTTCAATTCCAGTGAACAGATACATTTTCAGAGAAATAAACATTCCCTTGTGGTGTTTGTAACCCTAACATTCCAGCGCTAAGAACCTGAAAGAGAAATAGATTTAATTGATTTCCATTGTTCAAGGCAAGAGACCAGGAAATTGTAAACAAAGTCCATAAAGAGCGACAGGTCTAATTGAATTTTTTAAAGTCTCTGATAATGTGTGTTGTTAGTAATACAGGCCAAGTTTTTCGGTTTGTTTTTTTTAACATTATACATACCTATCTTTGAGTTAGTCTGCCTTTTTGCACACCTTAAATAGTGCTTTATTCAGGACCAGTACAACTGAGTAAAATATTATTTAAGGTAAGGATATCAGAATTCGGTCATCAGTGTGGTATATCTCTATTATTCTGGCATGTAAACCCATATGATTACATTTTTAGTGCCCCTGTAATGTCACCATTGGAATGCCACAAGATCCATACCCTTTCCCCAAGTCTATCTTAAGCACATCTATGATGTAACAGACTAGCAGCTTTAATGTGTGTCTTGTAAAAGAAGAAGCCTTAATTTAAACCAGACCCAAGAACTTCGTGTATCTCTTAACATAGACTAGATTTCCCGCCCCCCACCCCCCTTAATGGAGCAAGCTCTAAAATATACTTAGTTCTTACCCAGGCCAATTCCTATTGACTTTTATTGGAGTTCTGCCTGAATTGCCACTTCAGGAATTGTCACATTTTTACATTACAATATCCATATAACTTGGAGCACTAGAGGAATAATCAAGGAAAAAAGGAGGAAATTAACATGATTCCTCCATCTCTTCTTCCCTAGATAGGAAAAGAATCACGTTTCAGATACTAGGAAGTCACACTTACCCTGTTTGTTTTCTGATTAGACCCATAAACAGAGACATTCAGTCTGTAAACAAGTCAACCTCAAGAGCTGACACATTTAAATGAAGCAGCATTTCTTTGCAGATATACTATAATAGGAAGAGGTTTCAATTTGTTAAGCTGACACCAGTATTAGTACTAAGCAATTGTGTACACATGGAGATTTAAAAAGCAGTGAGTGACCTGACTGTCAAGCAGTGTTGAATGTAGGGAATATGCCCACTCTTTGGCCTGCAATAGACTAGTCTGGGTTTCGGACTGAAGATTAGATTTTTAACACATCCTCTTTTTTCTTCATTGGAATTGGCATTGTACAACAATTTACAATTTTTGTGATTATAGAATGAGCAATTTATTTAAAACAGAGAGGGAACCTGGGCAGGAAATAATTTTCCATTTCCAACCAGGTTTAAGCTACGCCAGTATGAATTTTAATGGGGGAGGAGGAAGGGCCTTTATATTACCTTGTAATGGCCATTAATCTATTAGTCAGGCTGGATACTTTAGATATAGGGGATTTGGTTTTGTCTCTGTCACATCCCAGGTAAGTGTCCTCACTAAGGAGCTATAAAGTCAATCTGTCCACTTCCAATAAATAAATCTTTACTGAGGCAGAGAGAGAAAGAATTCAAGAAAGATCCTGACTCATTACAGTCAGAATTTGGGAGACTCCAGTTTGAAGCCCTATTTCAATGAATAGTTATATGAGTGGAACAGCTTGAACAAAAAAGACTGAGAACAGCTCTCACCAGAATAATCAATAGCCTAGTGAATAGAGCAGTCATCTAGAAAGTCGGAGGTATAATAGCAACTTGAATCTGCATCTTCCACATCATAGGTGATTGCCCTCAACATTTAGACATAGGCAGTGAGAGAGGGGTGAAAAGAGAAAGCTCTCTTTCTCTTCCTGATGTTGATCAGAAATTCTGTCCTGAACCTGCAGAAATGATCTGATGAAATTGTTATCAAAATGGGGACAGTCTCACAAAGTTTCAGTTTCAAAAAAACTTTTCAACAACAAGAAAGAAACAACAGTTGGTTAAAAAAATTCTGTTGTCTCTCTATATATCTTAGTCTATATGGCATGGAACAGATATTACACATAAACTGGTTTAAGTGATTCAAAACTAATTTAACCCTGTAACAAAACAAGACATGCAGTGCACATAAACCAGTTTCATAATGGCCCAAACTGGTTTGAGATAAACCTGGTTGAATGTAGACTTAAATAATCTGAGTCAAGCTAGTTTGTGCAATGTCTGTCCCAGACCTCTTGCTGGTTTAAAATAAACCAGACTCCCTCCAGCATCCAGCATGCAGGGCTCTCTGCTCCACAGAAGGGCTGACCCCACCACTCTGCTTTCTAGCTGGAGATGGGACTGGCCCTAGTGGGAACACCAAAAGGCATGGCCCTGTTAAGGCAAAGTGGGCAAGGAGGTAGTTAATTCTTCCCTCCTTCCACTCTTCCCCCATCACAACTGGGGTCAGTCTGTCTGCTGGGAAGCAGAGGGGAGGGGGCTGCAGCAGTGGCCCCTGGGGCTGGCAGGAAAGGAACAGAGGGAATTAACCCTTCTTCCTGCCTGCTTCACCTTGACAGGGCCATGCTGGGTTGGTTGTCTGGCAGGGTGGGGAAGAGGGCTCTGTTCCATGCTTGGAGGGGCTCTTCCCACTCCTCCTCCTCCCAGGGTGGGGAGAGGGACTCTGTGAGGCACTGGATGGGGACTCTTCCTCCTTTTGCCCTTCCCCCGCCGCCATTGTAGGGCTGTGGGGGAGGCTCCATGTGATGCTGCCCAGAGCAGGAGTGGGGGGTGGGAGGTGCAGTGGAAGGCTCTGTTCCATGCTGGGGGAATTCTTCCCCCCCCACCTCCTCCCTCCAGAGGGGCAGCAGAAGCATGGAGCTCAGCTGGGCAGGGTGTGAGTGTGTGGGGTGTGAGGGAGGGTGGGGGATGTAGGGACCCCCACACACTCCCCCCATGGTGTGCAGCCCCCACTGCCTGGTAGCAGCAGCAGGCAAGTAGGTCAGGACACCTGTGCCCAGCACAGGCACGGCTGTGGCCAGTGCTGCATGAGTGGAGTGAGCAGATGCTACCTTATCCCCATGGCTCTGCTCCCTGAGCCTGCAGCTCCAGCACTCGCAGTGAGGGAAGCCATGTGTTTCCCCCACTCCCTGCTGTGCAGTTCCCCACACTCTAATGGGAATGGAGGGAGACCCACCCCCTGCTTCCCCTAAGAGTCCAATGTGAGGCTTCCCTTCTGCAAATGTGGAGCTGCCAGTGCACAGCGTGGAGCTACGATAGAGGCAGCCAATGCTGCACTGGGGGAGAGGAGCGCAGCCCTGTGCAGCCTGCCGGCTGCTTCTATCCCCAGGGGCTCTGTGCCGCGCATCTGCAGCTCGACACTTGCAGAGGGGAAGCCCTGTCCTTGACTCTGTGGGGAAGCAGGGGGCAGGGCTCCCTCCAATCCACACTTGCACTATGGGGGGAATGTATGGGGGTCCTTACACCCCTCACCCTCCCTCACAACCCACACACCCTGTCCAGCTGAGCTCCACACTCTCACTGCTCCTCTGGGGAGAGAAGGAGGAGGAAGAGTTCTCCCCAGTATGGAACAAAGCCTCCCCCTGCCCGGTGTGGGGGGAGTGGGAGGAGTGCAGGGAAGAGTCCCCTTCTGGGGCTGGGCAGCATTTCATAGAGCCGCCCCCACACCACCACCCTGCAGTGATGAGGGAGAAATAGGGAAAAGAGTCCCCTTTTGGGGCCAATCAGACTCACACTACCCCTATCCTCACACCACCACAGGGTCGGGGAAGACAGCCCCCCACCCCAGCACCAAACAGGGCCCCCCTCCCAGCCCTATGATGGTGCAGGAGAGGGAGAAGGGGGAAGAGTTCCCCCCTCACGCTGGGCAGCCCTGTGTGTTGGGAATCCTGGCTGTCAGGGAGCCACTGAAGGAGGCCTGTTGGGCTTGGCCATGGCCCCCCCTCCTCAGCTCAGCTTCCCTGTGGAAGGGAAAGGAGGGCTGCTCTAGAACCCCTGACCTTCTGGCTTGATCCACTGCAGGCATGTGCCGAACGTCTATCCACTTGCAAACGAGTTCACTCTCTGCAGGTTAGACTAACCTGCAAAGACTGAGTCAATTCAGGCTTTTTGAATGTCTGTCCCTAGCCCCAAGATGCATATCTACCCTACCTTCTGTCTTCAGGCTAACACAGCTAACTATGTCTTGAAAAATTCCTGACCAGCTCTCAGAAAATATTATAATGCCTTTGCTTGTCCACAGCAACAATTGCTTGCCTTGCATTTGCTCAAAGCTTGCTGCAGAAGACCAATAGGAGCACCAAATAAATAGTTCTGTGTACAGGCAAAAGGACTGAAAACTAAAGACTGATTCCAGCCTGCATTTCAAAATTTGTATTCAGGCACGAACTTCCTGAAAATCTGAGTATATTAAGATGCTGGCTTTTGATTTGAAGCATTCTAGAGATGCCAGGCAGGAAGATCAGATCCAGATTACTTGAATTTTCTAAACTGTGAGCAGAGAGTGTTTGTATCCATTTTCATAAATTTTAGCAGTGAGGGAGAGTTTGGGATACTAAAATTAAAAGCTGGCCCTTCAACTTGTTTCTTTTTCAATTGAAAATTTAAGTTCAAGAGAAAGTTACTTCTGTTTTAAACAGGTCTTTTCAAACTCTTCTTTATGCTTTGTTACATTTTAAAAAGCAAAAAGATCTCCTTAAATTATTTGGTTCATCTCCATATAATATTAAACATAATCATATTAAGAAAAAATAATTAACCCATTTTCTGTTTTTAGTAACTAATACATATAAATAGGATTTAAAAATATCACAAATGCACTTAAAAGAACAGTAGATGAAAAGTAACAGTCCTTTTCCCAGATTTCCATTTCTAAATAGTGGGGGGTTTTTTGTCTTTAATATTTTTAATTTATGGGACCGGTGTTCAGTACACTGAAGGGTACCTATAGATGTGTTTAAAAAATGAAAAACTAAAATAATATGCCCAGGTGCTGGTCCCAGCCTCTCCTACCCAACTTGGGGCAATTTGCTGCATGCCAGAGTGTTTGTGCATGGCCATTCCCCAGGGACAAATAGCAATGGCCCATACTTGGGCCACTGCTATTTGTCCCTGGGGAAACACACATGCATGCTCATGGGGATGCACCCAATGAGGGCATAATTTTCCCATTATTTTGCTGGCCAAGAAATACTAGTAATGTCTAAATAAGACTGATATTTCTCAACACGCTGATGTTTAGGCTTTTTGTAGAAGTTTCCTGAGAGTGCATGAAGTCTGGAGGAATAAAGAAATAAAGTAGTAATCAACAGTTGTCAATTAAAAGCTTCAAAGTTATTCCAGAGGTAGTTTTTGATATGCTTTTCATACACAGTCATATATGCACCAACGTTTAGAAGAATGTCCACAGAAAGAAATTTTTGAATGAATGCATGAATCCCTTTGAGCAAATGATCATCAAATGTTCATGCCACAAGTGGCTTCTCTGGTTTTCTTTCCACTCAATAAAAGCTTGTCATCAATCAGAGAAGAAATAAAACCCATGTGACAGAGCAAGAAGAGCAAATACTCAAGTCCAACTCAGTAAAGCTGCTGATTGCAGTGCAAATTGTGTGATAAGTCATACTTTCTAATGTCTTGGTAAGAAAAATGTATAGACAAATTTTAAAAACTAATTTATTCAATGTGTTTTCTACAAATTGCTCATCTACCTCTGTTGGATTATACTCAGTCATTGGAACTTAAAATTAGCTAAAACATCTGTCAGTCCTGAGGCCTCTAAAATTCTGTACCTAAGGAATTTGTATGTTGCAGCTTGGATCATTTCATCCTCCTGAGGTCTCTGCATTGAATTCCATGAAAAATGATACATTGCATAGGTACTTCACATGCACAGTGTTACCTCACAGCAAAGTGCCTACGTGCATGCTACTGCGCAGTAACTAACCAGGCAAATTTGAAATGCATAATGTAGATATCAAATTTACACACAAGTCAGCATAAGTTGTCATAGTTACTACACAGTACAGGCATTCACATGTAGATGTGTGCAGGAATTTAAGTTACTGCACAGTAAATGTGCATGTGTGGACGCACCCTGTTTGATGCTGAATTAACTTCACATGTGTGAAACTGCAGGTAAGGATAAACCACTGTGTGTTCAGGGAGCTCCACTGCCTTCAGAAGGGCAGTGCCTCAAACTAGTGAACTAGAATCCTTGTTTATAAAGCACTTTGACTTTCTGTAGCATGTAAGGTATTAAGGAAACACAGAAGATTGCATGCAGTTATATACACTCCAAATTCATTATTCAGCAACGGATTTCATTTTCCAGGGGAACCTTGTAAGATACCAATAAAAATATCTTATTTTGAAACATGCCCCTTTTCACTTTACTACTAATATATATTGAACACAACCATAAATAAATATACATACTTCTATATGTCACTAATATTTTTAGTTGACTAAAATAATTAGGAGTTTTGTATGAACTGACTATGTGTTTTTCTTGGTTCCCAGCTGGAAGTTTTCAAGATGGCATCATCTGCAAGAGAAGGAGAAAAAAAATGTCCCTAAATGGTGGCGTAGATGCTCATTTTTCTAAGTGAGAGAAGAGGAGAACAGAGAGAGCTTTGTGGCTGAAAATCAGTTTACTGAAAACCCAGTGAATTGAAATTTTACTTTGCTTCATCTCAGTAGACGGAGCTTTGTGCTGATAACTCAAAATGACTAGATCCTGGTTTAGTACTCAAAAACATGACCCTCCTCACAGACTGACTAGATCAATTTGCAGTGGATTGATGATATATAGATTTGGGTTGCCCTGAGGGAGGTATAAGAAACACTTAATCCAGACTCCTCATTAGCTTGTGCTGTGCTGGAATTAAAGTGGCAAGGCTGGATTAGTAAGAAAGAAAACTTGACGTTTGTGCAGTGTTGTTGTTATTCCTAACTCCATAAACAAAAGTGGGTTTTTAAAATTGCTTCCTTGTCTAAAGTTGAATTAATCCTATGCATCAGAATATGGCAAGTCTTTTTTTATGTGCTAATTTACTCCTGTTGTCAAATGCATGGATCTCTTAGATATTTTTATACTGACTAGCAAAACCTCTGACAGCCTGAATTTTATCTGACCAATGACAATCTGTCTTTCCCTTATTCTTTTTGAAGAAATGGCAAGCATATTATATACAGGGTAATCAATTCATACTTCACTGCCTTTCATTAGCCCCTACTCTTTCCATTAAAAATATGATCCCAAATTCATTATTTCCCCCACTTCAAAACAGTGTTGTTTAACCATTTCTGCTCTGTGCAATGCAAAGTTTTGATTTAAAGCAGGCTAGAGTTTAAACATGGCTTTCATCAAACAGTAACATCTTTGTCAAACTTCAACAGAATTAACTTTAACTGCCACGGAAGTTTTGACTGCCATCATAAAAATGTTTGATTAGTGTTAATAATTTATTAAATTGGTTTGTCCTGACATTGCCAACATGTTGGAAATCTCTCAACCATTAAAACATTAACAGAGTGTGTAATACAATGCTCCCTCTGTTCTGAGTTTTATTTCAGGACCACATTTTTCTGAGTCTGGTTCTGTGGTATTCCAATATGCTCTCATTAGGACAGCATTAAAAGATGAAATATGACAAATATTAAAAAGCGTGGGAATAGAGAGGAGAGTATGCTTGGTGTACCTCCATGGGCAGCTTTGCTTGGATTAAACCATGCAAAGTAAGCCTTTTGTCAAAATATGGGGAAATAAAATTGCTAGCTGAGTATCTTTAAGAGATGGATCCCATATGTTGGATTAGTGGTGTATTTTAGCAAGTGAGGTGAGGCATTATTAGAATTACATTCAGTAGTGAAAGCTGAAACCTGTGCTGTTTATGTTGAGGCATACCACTGAATTGTATCCAAAGCACAGTTCCATTCAATAAATGCACTAACACCTTCTGAATGGTTTCACTAACTCTTGCTTTGATCAGTTATATCTCTAGTTAAATTTCCAACGGTTGGAACCTAAATTCTATCAGCAACACCTGCCTTTGTTCATGAAAAACAAGGAATTGTGTGCCTTATCGTTGTTTATATAGCCCTCAAAGTGTACAGAAGGCTTTTTTACAACCACATGGAAGATAAATGCCTAAATTCATCCTTTGTCTGCTGTTATTAACTGCAGTAAGGTTACAGCACAAATGAATTTGCCCCCAGGTCTTTCTCCCAAGGAATTTACCATTTTTCTTAGACTAGTGCTAGCATGCCAGGCACTAGGTAGGCTCTCAGTGGGCAGACCCACTCTGGCAGATAATGCTAAAAAACTGTGCCGGGGCACTCTTGAGCATGTTGTGCTGTAATGTTGTTACAGCTGTAATGATCCAGAGGATATTCAAGAAGCAGGATTGTTTTGATCACATCTTTTACTAAACTACCTTCATAATAGGAAGAGATGTTAAGCAAGCTTTTGGGCACAAAATGCAGCATCCTCAAGTAGCTGTCACCTATGATACCGTGTCTGATAGACACATTAGAAAGGGTGGCACATGTCCATTTTTTGGTAAACACACTAATTTAAGCATACTAGCTGCCCTAATTTCTGTCTATTTTGGGATTCTAGAGATAAGAGCCTATAAGCAAGCTATTTACAGTCTGGGTGGGATTGTTCCCAGGATAGATCAACAATATAGATCAAGGCTGCCCAAATGATGACCAACAGGCTGCATGGGGTTCAGAAGGGATTAAATTATAGCCCACAGGCTCCCACCTAGTTGCTCGTTGCTTCATTGCTCAGATGCAGAAGCAACTTGGGACTCTAGGCTCACTCTCTGTCTGGCTTCCCCTTTCCTGCTTCAGGAGGTATAGTGGTGCAGTGCAGTGCAGCACAGTACACCCTTCAGTGCTGGGGAAGCCAGTGGCCCAGGGAGCCTGAGGGGCATGGTGCAGTGGATGCCAGGTGTGTGGTGCAGCGGGGGCACACTCTAGCCTTCAATGAAGCATTGGGGACTTGTTACAGCTGGGGCAAATGTAGTAAAGTTCAGGGGTACTGGACACATAGTGCAGTGGTGGGGGGCAATGTATGTGTGGCCCCTGGTCCCCACTGGTGTAACACATGAGGCATGCTGTTCTTGGCCTCTGGCAGCCCTGGACAGCCCTGGTATAGATCAAATTCTGTTCTCAGGCATTGTTAAAAGTCTGGAAGATCCAAACAGAAGCTAGTAGAGTTACTCTAAATTAACAGTGGTGAAACATGTCTTCTGTTAGCGCAGACTGGCAGTTTCGGGAATATGTCCTTATTACTGGGGCTTTCAACAGAAGTGTCCCATGACATCAAAATATAAATCAAGCTGTCTGAGTCTTTAAAATTTAGAGATTTGCAAATATGAGCAAGGTCTTGGTATATGCTTTATAATGTCCTGGCAGAAATTGTAAAGCAAGCTATACATTAAAAAAAAAAGTCCAGCAACCAATTGTTCCAACGTCAGAAAGACATAATCCATCATTTTGAATAGATTCTGACAGATATATCAGTTATGTGACTGTTCTGGGACCTATTTAAATAAGTCCACATGAATGTTAAATCCCTGGCTCTGAAAAATGACAAAAATAGAGTTCCTTTTGCTTTACAGTGCCATTGTTTGCAGTTGTAGTTATTTCATAAATAGCCACTGTAATAATTTTAAAAATCATCAAGCATTCTGCAATTTAGAAACAGTGGATTAGAATTAGAAAAGGACAAAATATGTGCTGGGATTCTGTGCATGTTCCACAGTGCCATTTTAATCTTAGATTTCAAGATCAACTCTTGGGCTAAGTACAGTAAAAAAAGCCCAAGGCTGACTTGATTCAGTTTTTGCAAATTAGTTGAAAATGCAGAGATTAAACTGAAAAAAACAATTGGACACACATTTACCTTTGATTCAGGGAATGCAACCACATGCCTACAGTGGCTCAGGCCAGGAACCAGCGAGTGCTACAGCACAGCTCTCTGGCATATAGCCAGTGTGGGCTGTGAGTTCACTTCATCTTCCTACTCCCCCTGAGGTCTCTGGGATTTGCAGCCCAGAATCACATCGGCAGGACTATGTAGGGTTGCTCATCACTTCCTCTTCCTGCTTCCTGGTGCCTCTGGGATTTGTAGTCCACAGTGACAGCCAGCAGTAAGTTTGAGTTGGGGATTGGGCTGTTTAACCCCACTCCCTGCCCCCAAACCCCAGTTTGGGTTTTCTTGGGGCAGGGCAGTGAGCCAGCCAGTGAGTCAGCTAGGGAGCAGAGGGACAGGGCCAACCCTTCTCTCCGGAGCAGACAGCACAGCCCAGCACAGGGCTGCAAATCATGCTGGGGAAGTCTGATTTAACTTCAACCAGGAATGGATCGGGGACAGAAGTTTTATAAATTGGTTTGACCTAAATCAGTTAAGGCTGGTACTACATTCAACCAGGTTTATCTTAAAACAGTTTCAGCCATTTTGAAACTGGTTTATTTGCACTCAGCTTCTGCTCTGTTACAGGTTTAAACCAGTTTCTCATTACTTAGACTGGTTTATGTGTCTTCTTTCCCTAGCCTTGTAGTTTACAGTATCACCAGCTATGGAATCATTTTCTTATTGTTCACTTAGTCCAGCTCCTATTCTGTGTAGGGAAAGTCTGATTCCCTCCCTCAGTTTTTTATTACGTTCAATTGACTTGATCAAGATCCTGAACTGAGTGAGGACTGGGCAAATTGTGGTAGCTGCTCAGAATTGTCCATGTGAGGCTCTAAACAACCTCAGTTTCTCTTGATAATACCATATATTTAAGGGTTTCTAGACATAACCACATTATTATGATTCAAACAGCAGGCATGCTGTACACAAGAACAGAAGAATTTGAGTATGACTTTCATGCTTTAAAAAATTCAGTTCAAAATATCGAGGGTTACAAGATTATAAATTAATACATTTTATTAATTATGGTAATGATGTTATTTCCTTTTGAAACAAGGAATAAGATTCCTGTCTTAATGACTTTGTAAAGAAGAAACTTCATCCCAAATGTGATCTGATAAGTGTTGTGGGGTGAGGAATGAGATCTCACAGGTCTTGTTGGAAAATTAAAGGAACACTTTTTCTTGCTCTCCCAACTCTTTGCTCTTATTTTATTAAAACAACCCTTACATGTACATTGAAAACTGTTTCAATAGTGTTATTTTCTTCTCCACAGCTTTGATGTAACAAAAACAAAAAACTATATTGTGAGTGCAGTAGTCAGTGAATCCAGTCACTGAAGTAAGCACTCGTGATGAATTCTTATAAGGTTGTATGAATTAACTGAAATTCAACAAAGGAAGAGAGCCCCTCTTCATCATTTTAAAACACAAGACCCATGTTTTCTTCTGTTTCTCCATTTGTTTGAACTCATCTCCTCTAACATGTGTCCTTCTTCTAGGGTCAGAACAGTCAGTGAATGAGTGGTCTGCAAACTTCCTAGGCACACTACTCTTCTCACATAAGTTGACACCCAGCCAGAGGTCTGTAAGAGATGCTACCAAAGTGTTCTTAGTATAGGTGCATGGAGTAACTTTGCCACTCATTATGTTACATTGTTTTATTCCACAAGCAGACTCCTAAGTAGCAGTGGCCAACTTGTAACACAGGAGGTTTCTATGTATGTGCCACATGGAACATAGGAGAGGAGACGGGAGCACAGCAGTAGATAGGGCATGGAGCAGAAGAAAGGGCTTGGATTGACAATCATGGAGGATGCAGGGCTTGACTTGTGGCACACCTGCCATAAAGGTTAGCTCCAGCTGCTCTAAGGTAAGTAACAGGCTAAATTGTCTAGTTTCCCCTTTTCACAGTAAGCTGATGCTTCTATGGCAAAGGAATTATAGCATTACATTTTGGACAACATGCTCCATTCTTAAGTGCAAATACATTTTGCATATTAGCAATATTCAGTATTAGGAAATTCAGCATCAGCCAAGGAAAGAAGTATTGTAAATGAGGAGAGTGGGAACAGGAAGGTAGAACAGACATAGTCTCCTTGCAAGAAAATATATTACACATATTTTCAGAATAATAGGTTAATATGATTTTACTGGTTATGCAGAATTTAAAGGCGTGTAACTTGGCCAGCAACAGCTAGCTAGTCAGTGACAGCATGAGGGATCAAACCCAGGGTTTTCAGCTCTATTCTACCTTCCTGCTCCCACTCTTCTCATTTACAATACTTCTTTCCTTGGCTGATGCTGAAGTCTATGGGCCAATGAGAGGTAAAGTGCTGCTCGACCTGGTACTGGCAACTGGAGATGACCTAATCAATGACCTAGTGATCAATGGGAAGCTGGGTGACAGCAACCACAAGCTGATCACCTTCACCATCTGCTGTAAAGCTGGCAAGTCAGTCAGCAACACTGAAGTCCTTGATTTCAGGAAAGCCAACTTTGACAAGCTCAGGAGGCTTGTCAGTGAGGCCCTAAGGGACCACGACCCCAGGAGGAAAGGAGCTCAGGAAGAGTGGTTGCTCCTCAAGGGAGCGAGCCTCGACACACAAGCTAATTCTATTCCATCTTGGAGGAAAGGCAGCAAGAGAGCACAGCAGCTCCCCTGGCTCTCCAGGGATCTAGCAGACCTCCTGAGGCTAAAAAGAAAGGCATACAAAGGATGGAGGATGAGATTCACCTCCAAGGAGGAATATTCTGCACTGGTCCGGTCCTGCAGGGAACAAGCCAGGTAAGCCAAGGCTGCAACTAAACTCCAACTGGCTACACATATCAAGGACAATAAAAAGTCCTTTTTCAGATATGTGGGGAGCCGCAGGAAAAGCAAGGGCAACATTGGACCCCTGCTAAACCAGATGGGACAGCTAACAACTGACACTCAGGAAAAAGCCAACTTACGTTGCATCGGTCTTTCATCAGTCCTATGGGACGCCCATGCCCACTACAGGACAGGGAGGTCCGGGTGAGAGAGATCCCCTCCCCTCCATCAATGCTGACCTCGTGAATGAACACTTTGAGAGGCTGGATACTTTCCAGTCAGCTGGCCCTGACAATCTATACCCAGGGTACTCAAAGAGCTGGCGAGTATCATAGCCCAGCCCCTGGCACGGATCTTTGAGAACTCCTGGTGCTCTGGTGTAGTGCCCGAAGACTGGAAGAAGGCCAA
>NW_017728943.1:56872168-56879357 GCF_001723895.1 Crocodylus porosus | reverse complement strand
GCTCCACAATTCAAAAAGGATGTGGAGAAGCTTGAGAGAGTCCAGAGGAGAGCCATGCGCATGATCAGAGGTCAGGAAAACAGACCTTATGACAACAGGCTGAGAGTCATGGGGCTCTTTAGCCTGGAAAAGCGCAGGGTCAGGGGTGATCTGATGGCTACCTATAAGTTTATCAGGGGTGACCACCAGTATCTGGGGGAATGTTTGTTCACCAGAGTGCCCCAAGGGATGATGAAGTCGAACAGTTATAAACTACTACAGTTATAAACTACTACAAGACCGTTTCAGGCTTGGACGTAAGGAAGAATTTCTTCACTGTCCAAGCCCCCAAGGTCTGGAACAGCCTGCCATCGGAGCTGGTTCAGGCACCTACACTGAACACCTTCAAGAGAAATTTGGATGCTCATCTTGCTGGGATCCTATGACTCCAGCTGACTTCCTGCCCCTCAGGTTGGGGACTGGACTTGATGATCTTTTGAGGTCCCTTCCAGCCCGAATGTCTATGAAATCTATGAAATTTGATTCAGGTTATCCAAAGATGCTTAAGATTTTTGGATGAAACATAAGGATAATAATATTTAAGTAACCATATGAAAAGTATAGTATTTAAGTCCAAATAGAACAGAAAGTTAAAGTGCAGCATATTCCTACAGAGAGGTTTAACCTTAGCAAGACTGCCTCACCACAGAAAGTGTAAAGAACTAAAATGGTTTCCTACCAAATACAGAATTCAAAAGCACTTAAGAGAGTTGGGTTAAGTCACCTTTCCAAAAGGAGCATTCACCCTGATCTTAAACCACTAACATTAATGGGAGCTTTGCCACTTACTTCGACGAGCACAAGATCAAGCCCTTTGGACCCTAATCCCACTCCTCTTCAATGCGTCTACACAAGACATGTTAATGCTCATTAGCCTAAGTTAATGCACATTACAGGTGTGCATCTACATGTGTGCATCCTTAATGCACATTAATTTAAGCTAATTGTGCCTAAATCTGATACCTGCAAATGCAGGTATCAAATTTAGTTGTGATTAATTAATGCGCATTGATGCAACGCAGCACTAACTTTAGTGCCAGGTCTGCCCTGCCACTAGGAGGCCGGCCTGAACCCATCCCCAGGGATCATCCAGGGGTTGGGGTGCTGGGCACCCTCCCTGGGGCCCTGCCTCCTAGCCCCCGCCATGGCTAGCAGGTCATCTCTGGCAGGGGCCAAGCTGGAGAGGCAGGGTGCTGGGCATCACTGGCAGGGGCAAGGGCAGGAGTTGAAGCAACCCGGGTGCAGGAAGGCAGGGTGGGCAAGGAGGGAGCTGCTGTGTGCTGCCCCTGCACTGGGCACATGGCTCCTGGGAAGGGAAGGGGCTGGCCAGGGATCAGAGTTTCCCAGATGGCTGCCAGGTGCTGGCAGCTGGCTCTGGCTTCAATATGGCTTCAACAGGGGCACATGGCAGGATTGGGAAGTCCCTGAACATGTAGATACCTGCCAAAAATTGGTTAGTGCTCATTCGCTTAAAGCACATTATATTTACTCACGCTTAAATGCACATGTGCACATTGGCTCTTAAATACTAGATCCACATCAGAACATAATTGTCACTGAACACCTCATTTTTAGGCACTAGGCTTCTTGAGTAGACTCTGCAGCCACAAATTAGCTGACTCTGCTCTGCATTGAATCATAGGGTGTCAATGAGGCATCAACACTTTTACCTGTTTAGAGCAGGTAAAGCAGACCCCATGAAACATCCTGAAAGCTTTGATGGAAGACACAGAAGCAGGAAGCAAGGGAGGCAGTGACGTCTGAAAGTGAGGAAGCCAAACTGACAAATCTAGTTCATACTCTGTGAAAATGTGCACGTATTTGCTGTACCCAATCTACAATCAAACCAGTTAGTTTAAGTGCATAGACCTAACTTTGCCACCCCTGGTGTTACATTGTTTTATTCCACAAGCAGACTCAGATTAGGTTCCCAACACGGCTCTCAGCACTGGTGAATGCATGTAGGAGCCAGATCCCACCTAAGATTATGTGGCTTCCTTTAGCTGCATGATCATAGATTAGGTCCAGCTTTTGCACATGTTCACCAGTGCCAGGAGCCATGCTGGGAACCCGATCTGAGTAAGTCAGGGTGTGGGGAGGGACAGGTAAGATGGTGGGGGGAGCTGGAAGTTCTACGGGTGAGGGTTTGGCAGGTCTGTGGGGGACAGGGTTGAGGCACCTCCCCAGTCAGAATGGGGTGGGTAGGATAAGCACAGCTCTGGGATGGGGGCAAGTGGCTGGGCTTTCTTAGCCCCAGGGCTGCACTCCAAACATTTACAGACATTCATTAGATAGAGCTAACCTATTTTCAATCTAATTTAGTTTACTTCCTCAGGTAAACTAGGTTAGATTGGGATGGCCATTTTTTTGTCTGGTCTGACCTCCCCAAATGTCTGTGCAGCTGAGCACTTAGATTGATCTAACCCTAGTTAGGTTGTTCTGAGCATAACATTTTCATGTACCTTACATAATTGAAAACAGGAATATCAGTGACACTTGTGTCTTCCTTGTAGAGCTCTGACAGTCAGTAAGACTATATATTCTCATATAGGCTTTCTGTTGATTTCTATAGAAATCCTTCCCTAATATTCTTTTATTTGAACTTAAATTCACAATCAGCAAAGGTTCAGACAGAAAAGAAGGTGGTAGGAGTGAACAGTGAAATATTGCTTTGGTAAAAATGACTTCATCCATCAGTTTAAAATCCCATTTCTAGAAGTTCCCAGCATTTGATGTTTATTACTCATTATAAAGATAACTTGCATATTTTTTTTTTGGTCTCATTTGTCTGAGTCTGACTTATTAATACTTGAAAATTTCTTCCAGGAGCCAGGCATGCAGAACAGACATCCAGTAGTTTTGTATTGGTACCTCAGCCATATATCACCATTTTTGCCTCACTAAATTGACCTTTGAGTCTATGAATCAACCTTTTCTTGTCAAAATCAACATTTTCTTGTCAGCAGATGGAAAAAAGTTACACGAGAATCTGATTCAAGATTCTTTTTTACCCTGCTTACCCTCCTCTGTGCAAAGGTTTATGCCAATATAAAAGGCACATTATAGACCTGTACTCACTAAATACTTTGTAGCAGTTTGAAAGTTAAATGTGCTTCACAAACAGTCAATATTTGTCTAGGGTTGCTTAAATTGCACTGATATTAGATGATCATCTTTAACAGGAAATGAAGAACTTTGTTCCTTTGTGATTAAGATTTTATCTTTATTAAAAGACTATTCAAGGCTGCTATCTCCTTGATTACTTGTACACAACTGCCTTTGAATAGTCACCTGTTAGCATTCTTCCTTGCATCAGTCAATAATTAGTACTTCAGCTGGATAGATAGAAATTTGTTTTACTTCTTTTTAACTTTATGCTAGTTCTCACCCTGAAAATCACTTCCTAGGTGCCTGATTGGAGGGATAGTCTCCAAAGATATAATGTTCAAATAATTTACAGATTTCATTATGGTGTTATATAGCTAATAAAGATACAGGGACCTTTCAGCATGGTTACTTAAGTAGCCAAATATTTACTTTAAAGGTAGTGTACCTAGCATTGCTCTATAGCCCATTACACAAAGTGTATATTGTGTGAGTGGGTGTAACCTGACAAATAGCTTGATCTTGAACCCAGGCAGACTTATTGATAACTCTTACATAGAAACAAGACTTCACTTCATGAAAACCTACTGAAAACTTATTTATATTGTTCTTAAGGGAGTCAACTGGAGGGTGGGTTTTCTTTGGGACAGGTGTTCACAGCACTGCACCCTTTCTGAGACAGCTGAGTGCACTGGAGAACACTTGTTACAGGATTAGGTCTATTATAAACACCAGTGGGACTGATTCCCCTCTCATTTACATCAAAACTATCTCCAGGCTGAAGTTAACATGATCTACAAGGATAGATCTGTTTACAGTAAGAGAAGTATGGACCCCAACCAGATTATAAAAACACCATGTCAGGCAGGAGAGTAGATGGCATCATACCTGGTCTCCTATAAGGTGAATGTTTCTCTCCATCAAATGTAAAGCATGGTGTCCATAAGCTTCAATATATATAAACACTCTTACTCATACCAAGAGTACTTTACACTTCTGTAACACTTTCCTTCTATATATAGCCAAAGCACATTAAAATAGTGTTTATGTGGCATTTTCCCCCTTTTGAAACAGACAGAAAAAGTAACCTGCCCACTGGCACGGGGTAAATTGGAAGAAGAACTGGGAATTGAATATAGGTTTCCTGATTTTCTTCTCCATATGTGATAGGGTCCTAATCCAACAAAGCACTAAACACTTGCTTAATGTTAAGCATGAGACTAGTCAAATGAACTGTAATGGGGCTATTTACCTGCTTAAAGGTAAGCATTAGGCCTGTGCAAAGCACAGATTCGGATTCAGCTGATTCAAGGGACAGTGACTCAATTCAATTTTTAAAAAAAGCCTGGCACTTACCAGCTACTGCCAGGTGGGGGGGCGGTCCCCAATACCCCCACCATTGCCCTGCAGTGCCTGGGTGGCTCTACCATGAGCCCCCAGAGGCCCAGATAGCTGTTGCAGCATCTGCTGAGTGCAGGGCTTCTTTTTTTTTATAGCTCCAAGATGCTGGGGCCAGGTGGGGCAGCCATTGACGGGGCTGGGAGAGTGGGTGGTGGTAGGGGGGCACTCGGGAGCTGGGGGAGCAGGCAGGGGATGGAGTGTGGTGAGGTACCTCCATCGTCCCCTCCCCTTCCTGCAGCCCCCCCACCCCACTTACTAGCATGGTGTCTGGGTCCAGCTTCCTCTGCTGGTGTGTAGGGACTAGCTGCATCTCTCCAAAGCTCTCCAAATCTTTTCCAAATGGATTCAGAGGCTTCAAATCAATTTGGACCTTTTTATTGGTGTCCTGATTTGATTTGGATTTCATGATTCAGCCACCGAATTGGGCCAATTCTCCTCCAAATCAAATCAGCAGAGCCCAGCCACACACCTGTTTTTGGCAGCAAAAATATGGGGCAATATCTCATCCAGCATCCTCACACTCCACTGCTGCTCCAGAACTACATTTCCTAAAGTGTCTTTCACCCACTCTCATGGGTGTCTAGTGCCTCTTGAGTCAGTGACCGGGGGGAGATCCCCCGGCAGCCAATCTCACTCACCGTAAAAGTGACTGCACTGCTTCTAGAACTCCAATGGCCTGACAGGGGTACATTGGCACTCTCAGGGGGTATACGTGCACTCCCATGCACCCCCTACATGTCGCCCCTGCCCGCTCACACACCCTCCTTCATACATATTCCTATGCTATTGCTGGTGCTTGCTTACTGAGGCTGAAGCTGAAATATTTCTGGAGGAGTTGGGGATGGGCAAGAGGAGAGTGAGGCACCCCCAATCCATTCTGCTGCCCCACTCCACATAGGCAGCACTCAACCTCCAAGCCTCCAATGCTTTTTCTATGGTCAGGCCTCTTCTTGAGTACAAACAGGACTGTGCCAATACTACCACCACCAACAAAAAAATTAATCCAGTTATTTCTGTTTTTAACAAGAAGCATAGTAGAAAACTTTCTTCCTCTGGCTACATGTTTTCTTGAAGTGGGGAGACAGGGTAGGGAAGGAGCAGGGGAAGAAAGGAGACAAAAAAGGGGGAAATGCATTTAACTAAAGAAAAAAAGGGTACATTTTTACTCTAATAGCAAAAAGTAAACATCATGATCATATACAAATGTAACCTCGAATATAGAAAACAGTGATTTTATTGTATTGACATATGGTGCATTGAAAACAATGGAGGATTTGTTCTTTCATATAAGTCAGGGCACACTGGCAAGCAGACCAGTTCTGTGACCAGTGCTTCAGATAGCATGTGTCATAGCTTGGATTGTGAAATGGCTAGGAATGTACAGACAAGAGTGAGGAGGGAGCTTGCTTGAAAAGAAGAAAAAAAAAAGTCTTTTCACCTTAAGGCACAGATGGCCGTTATAATGTATAAAGCTACAAATGAAAACAGAATTAAGGAAATGCTTCCCTTTCATGAAGTACCTGTTCTTCTTTCACCACCCTATAAAGGAGAACTGTGATTTACACTCTGTAAACTATTTCTTTACTATATGATGTCTCATAAGGCATGAAAATACAAAGCCAGTTATGCATAGCTATGCAAATGGAGAAAAGACAAATGTTTTTTCAAATTGGAAGTGCTGCTCAGTACAGTAAGGCTTTCTGTCCTAATATGTCAGATCTCTGCTCTCAGTATGACTAGCTTAAATGTCCCTCAGGGTCCCAAACAGATAAGCACACAGGATCAAATTTCCAGATCTGGATCACAGTGACAGGTAGGAATTGTTCTCTCTGATAGCAGCAGTTACCCTCAGGGAGGGACAAGCTTTTGTGTTTTCTACTGGCACAAGATACATAAATGATCAAAAGCAAACACTAACTGCAGGCATGTGTGAACAATTTGCATGTTGGTTGATCCAAGGGATCCCTGTTTGGTGACAAAGGTGGCCCAGGATAATTTTAAGAGAAGTGATTTGTAAAGAAATGGCTATTTTATATATTTAATTATGATAGAGGAGGGAGTATATTTATCATATTGTAGTAGTGCTGGTCCAAGCAGGATTGGGGCCGTAAGTACTAGGTGCAGTATGAATAAATGCATAGCAAAATAAATAAATAAATAACTAGCAAGAAGCAGCTCCTGTCCTTAAGAATTTGCTATCTAAATAGTTAAGAACAAGTATAGGGTATTTGAGCCTCATTATACAGAAGAGGGACTAAAGCAGAAAGAGATTTAAAAACATAACTATGTCCTTGTAGGAAGTTTAAGCCAGAGCTAGAAATTAAGACCAGGCCTCCTGAGTACAAGTCCACTGCTTTAAGCAGCTGATCATATGTCTGTGCTTAAAATATCAAATAAAGAGAGAAAACAGTAAAAAAGGAGCACATGTTGAATGATATATTATGCAAAAGTAGTAATGGCACAGCAAAAGTGTATATATACATTACTAGTTCCACTACGGATGTGGTAGTCATGGGGGACCTGAATTTCCTGGACATCAGCCAGGTCTGAACGCTCACATAGGTTCTTGGCCAGAGTGCAGGACCTCCATCTAACCCAGGAGGTGCACAGCCCCACCAGGACCTAGTGCTGGCCACGGGTGATG
>NW_017728943.1:56864771-56872157 GCF_001723895.1 Crocodylus porosus | reverse complement strand
TGCTGGGGTCGTTTGACCCCAGTACTCTTTCCTGCCATGGCAGGGGGTCGGACTAGATGATCTACTCAGGTCCCTTCTGACCCCTAGAAACTATGAAACTACTACTTCTAAATGCATATATTTTTCCCAGTGGTAGATCCAGAGTTTAAATTAGTGTAATTGTGTAAAATGCATTCAGAACACTGTTTTGTTTTCTCCCTAAGTGGCATATTACCAAAAATATTCTTTTTCTATCTGAAGCACTCAGTGTTTATCTGGAAGATTAAAACATAAAGGGGAAACCAGTCTTTATAGCAATTACAGCAAAATCCCAAAGACTATCTATCCTTTTCCCTGTAAAGTATTACCTACTCATGAGTAGAATTCCTTAAAGGAACAAGTCATTTCATTAGAGAGCTTGCAGTTAGGGTAATTCTACATTTGGTGATCTGTTCAAAGAATTCTGAGACACACCATCAGCCATATAGCTCTTTTATACCACTTAGAAAATAGATATAGCATTATCTAAGTGCTAAGTCTAATTTGTCACTAAGATAAGCTCCTTGCTTACTTTAAGAGAGGTTTTTTAAGATGGCAACCTCAGTTTAACACTGGCCTTGCAGAAGCATTCAGTTTCTCCTGTGAGAGTGGCTGCTCTCCCAGGAGAAACTACAACTCTACATGGTCTGGGACAGAAGTTTCATAAACGGGTTTGACCTAAATCAGTTAAGTCTGATACTACATTCAGCCAGGTTTATCTTAAACCAGTTTCAGCCATTTGGAAACTGGTTTATGTGCACTGAACTTCTGTTCTGTTACAGGTTTAAACCAGTTTCTGATGACTTAAACCAGTTTATGTGTAACTTCTGTGCCTAGCCCAAATGTTCAAAGCAAATGGCCACTCCAGGAGAAAAGTAACTTGGAAACAGCCACAGTTAAATCCCTCATGGGAGTTTCTCTTGGGGCAGTGAAGCCTCCTGAGAGAAGCCACAGCACAGTTCACCATCATCCTAGGGTGCCTTGCTCCCATCCCTCCAGGAAAACAGTGTGTCACTTGGGATCAACTATGGCTCCAGCCAAGCAGAGAAAGGAACACATTCCCTTCACAATCCCCACATTGTGCTGCAGGGAGGCACAGGCTTGACCCTGTGTCTTGGTCAGCCAGTGAGGGCTTCCCTGTACACTGCTTCCTTCCATCTCCAGGTTGACTGAGGGAGACTGCAGAGCGTTTGTGCACAGGGTGCTGCACGGCATCAGCAATGCAAGCTCTCCACTTATTGGGGCTGAGCATTCAAATATCTGTACAGGTCTCTCTGGGTAAGTTTTTCTACTGAGAAAACAAATATTGGAGAATTCTCCAAGACCATTTGAATGTGTGTATGCATCCAGTACATTAAATCTCATCAAGGTAATAGCAATAGTCCCTTCACCCAAAGCAAATGCTCAAAATAATTTATAATGGATATATTCCAGCTTTCAAGCCACCAGGAAAAGCTGGGCTCAAGGGATAAGTTATTCCTTTCCTTGTTGGAAGGGAAACGTGTTGGCATAGACACAGGATACTATGCTGGTAATGCAATTTTTGGCTCCTGTGTACACTTTCAGATGAGGATATTAGGTGCCAAATGCAAAGTGTAGTGTAGCTTAGCTCTCAGATGTAACACCACAAACAACTCTGTGTCCAAACCTTCAGTCACCCTGTATTCCCCTGACACTTTTTCCCAAAACACTGTTATGTATGTCAGAACAAGCGGTCACTGAATAGTCAGGAAAAATATTTGTGAATGCTTCTGTGACTTTTAAACAGTATTTTACTTTAACTGTGCATGTGCACATTTTTCTTTTTCATTAATACAACCACTGAAAAAAGTGAACTGTAGGTTTACAACTAAACTGAGATTGATTTAATGGGGTGGTGGGAAGAGAGAGAAAAGAAAATCATCTCATAATCAAACAGCATTTTATGTTAGCAGTAGCTGTTAGTAGTTTTATCATGGTGTCTTTTTAATAGTAATGCAATATTTGTAATAATTGGTACAACAGTCTTGCACCTGATGGACAAACAATCAAAGGAAAAAATACCAGAATTAGAAACTTTTTTCCTTTCCAAAGCAGGATAAAAAACTATACATCGAAATACAGGAAGACAGCATGAATTCTTTGCTATCTAATGATTCTGGAAGGCTGCCTCATCAGCAATTCTTGCCTCTAATGTGGATGAAAATGTAAACAGTTGTATTGTTTTGGAGGAAAGCAGTGAAGAACCACATGGACAAACATTGACTCTTTATTTAAAATTCCCAAATGCATCCTATCTATCAATAGCTCCAATCTTATTTGTTTTGGTGCAGTCCATGCTCCTTGTAAACAAGGTTTTCAAAGACATCATGAAGACAGACAGGTATCTACACAGAGAAAACAAAAACCAATTTTACTGTAAGTTTTTCTTATGGTCTCAAACACCTACAGGGGCATTACATCTTTAAGACTTGCTTGAATGAATGAAGTTGTTGTGAAACAGTTTTCTTTTTATATACTCAACTGAGTTCCTCTTCTCATTTATTATCTTTAATCATGTCCTCCTCTCCTTCCCCCTCCCCCCTGCACAATCATTCAGTATATTTTAGTTTTACTTTGTTGACTAAGGGAAGCTTGTGATATTTTGTATCCCAGGTACATTACTTAGAACAATGGGGAACAAGCAGCCTGTCAAAGTTGTGTTTTCCATTGGGTCATCCCTTTGCAAACACCATTAGTAGTTATTTAGATTTGTCAACAGGCCTAGAGGATGCTTTTGTCTTTTTCTCTTTAACAGTCTGCCTTGCAAATGTTATTGTCTATGGTATCAGGAAACTGTTGTTTACAAGCAAAGACTGTCTTCTATAACCTCCTTTTAATACCATTAGGATAAGTTTGCAGGATTTTGCTGAACTTAAGTTGCACCTGCACTGGGAAATTGGTAACCTGTACCTGGGGTCAGTTTACTCCCATGTTCCAAAGGTAGAACTTTGATTTTTTTGCCTCTTATCTAATCTTACCAACACCAGCTTTTGATATTGAGGTGACAAAAGATATCTGAGCCACCACAGATTCCACATTGCACTACTGGTAGAGCTACATGCACCAGGAATTAGAGGTCTTTCCTTGTGTGGTTAAGGCCACAATGTAACTGATTTTAATACGTTTCCTTTAAACAGCAGAATTCATTTTTGTGGTATTTTGTGGTAAGCTTTGCCATTAATAGTTATTGCTAGTAAGCACTACTTAATGGTCTAATATGGGACTTTCTTCACCATCAACACTGGTAGCAAAAATGATTCACTGGTATAATGTCCATTTCTGGACCTAAATTTCTCTACTATTTACATATGCTATGACTGATAAGATCCACATCTTTTCACTTCCATTTTTCTAAATCAATATCAAGTGTGGAATGGTGTTCTTTTTTCTTTGGAAACAGTGCATCAGGGTAGACTGCTATTCGTTTGCTACTGTAACTCTTCCTCTGCTCCACCTGTTGTTATTGCAATACAATGGGATTCCTTTGTGTCAGGCTCTGTACAAATTACACTAGGTGCTTTCCCTGGAAAAAAAACAACTGTAGTTAGTCAGAAGTCTGATGGACCATTTTTCCATTGGGAGACTATTGAAACTAAAATGCTTTGTTAAATCTCATCTCATTTTGGAGAAAATGAGCATGGAATAAAGTTCAGACAAAGTTGTGCTCTTCCTCCTGATATTTTCCAAATGAAACACTTTACTTTTTCATTTAGTTTTGTTTTTATTATTTTTATTTTGAAGAACAGTATAGTTGCATAATTAAAAAGCAAAATCAAATTGAACATGTCAAAATGAAAAGTATGAAATAATCTGAAACAGTTAATTTCAGAACTTTATCAGGGCTTTATTTCCAGGCCTAAATTACAATTACAAATGATAATGTCTCAAAATACTCCAAATGGTAATTTCCATTTTCCACATTGCTCTGCTTAACAGGCCAAATAGAGAAAATGGACAAGAATGAGAAAAAGGAGTAGAACAGACACAAAGAACAAACAATATAGTATTCTTTCAGATGTTCTCTTAGTTCCATTGATTCACTGCCATACATGGATCAAGAAATGGTTAGTAGGCCTGTGCTAAATGGCTAGTATTCACTTTGGACTTGGATTCAGCTGATTCAGGGGACAGTGATTCAATTTGGTGATTTGAATCACTGTCCTGAATCAATTCAGCTGAATCTGATTCAGAGATTAGGCTGCTGCCAAACTGGCCAGATCTCTAAATTGGACAGGCACTATCCCCCACCCACTCTCCCAGCCCTGTCAATAGCTGCCCAGGCTCTTAAAATAAATAAATAAATAAAGACCCAGACTCACTGCCTGCCAGGTGGGGGGGGGGGGAAGCGATCCTCGCTGCCCCTCACTGCCCTGTGCTATGGGGAGGCGCTCTGCAATGAGCCCCCAGAAGTCCCAAGGCTGCTGCAGCAGCCAGTAAGTGGGAGCTATTTTTTTTTAAAGAGCCAGGCACGCTGGGCAGCCATGGGGGGGCGGGGGCTGGGAAATCAGGCATGGGCCAGGGGGCTCATGGCAGAGCCCCCACACAGTGCGAAATAGCGGGGTTCAGCGGGGATCACCCTCTCACATGGCAGCAGCCGGTAAGTGGGGACTTTTTTTTTTTTTTAAAGAGCTGGGAGCTGCTGACAGGTGGGACAGCCATGCGGGGGGGCTGGGAGAGTGAGTGGGGATCGGGGGGTGCTCAGGGGAGCTGGAGGATCAGGCAGGGGATGGGGCCTGGCAAGGGTCTTCCCATGGTCCCCTCCTCCCTCCTCCAACCCTCTTCCTCCCCCACCCCTCTACTTCCAGCACAGAGTCCAGGTCTAGCTCCCTGAGGCAGTGAGTGGGGACTGTCTGGATCTCCGAAGCTCTCTGAATCTTTTCCAAATCAATTCAGAGACATTTGAATTGATTTAGACCTTTTTATTGGTCCCCTGATTCAATTTGGGTTTGGTAATTCAGCCACTAAATTGGGCCGAATCTCCTCCTAATCAAATCAGCACCCACAGCTTCACACATCCCTATTGGTTAGCCTTACACTGTAGCACCCTCTTGCCCCAGACAGATCCTCTGCAGCACATTGAGCTGGGGTGGAGCAGCCCAGGGTTGGCAGGCTGGTCCCCCCACCCACTGCCAGCTGGGGTTGCTGTGCCCCAGCTCAGTGTGCCCCAGGCACACAGCATTTACACGTGAACTGTGCTGGTGTTTATTTCTATGTGCTAATTGAATGTGTAGATGCACTCAATGATTTATAAAAGGTGAATATTTTTGCACATAAAAGCCAACTTTGTTCACTCTAAGATTTCCCACGTAGAATATAGCTCATACGCATCATGGGCACAATCCTGCAAACACATAGAGCTCTTTTGGTCAGTGTGAATTATCCCTCCCTGTCTGTTTCTCATCAATAGAAGATATGAAGCTGTTACAACACTGCTCAAAAGACTGGTCATTTATCTCACGCCATTGATTCATGCTTTTAGCTCTGAAGACTCATGCTATGCGTGGTCATCATACACATGCATAGCTAACTTTACTTCTGTGAATACTTCCATTTAGTCACGTGCCTTAATGATTGCTCTAAATGATCAAGAAAGGCTCTTATTCCCAACCCCAAATCCTTATTTAAATCCAAACCCATCATGATTTCTTACTTCCCAAATGGCATTTTAATCAAAGTAAAACATGGATGTTGAGGTGTTAAACTAATTATAAATTTAGCAAGCACTTGGGTTAATTAAAATAATTTGTTTTCTATTCCTATTATATTGGTGCTGTCTGCCCATATACTGGTTCTCTCCTGAAATTAAAACCTCACTATAAACATCCTCATCATAGCATTGCTTTATAGTACCCAAAAGGCTTTGCTCTAATCCAAAAATAGAATAGTGTATTATTTTTTACTGTGACCTAATTAATATTGCATGTACTTCATTGGAATCAGTACAGCAAGTCCTCTGTTCTTTCTATCAAATGTTACAATGGCTGTTTGTTGTGTGCTGTCATTGTCAAGAACATAACTCTAGCACATGTCCAGCATGATCATAATTTTAAAACACTTTCAGATGACACTAGAGATTTCTGTGGTGGAATCACTTCACTTAAAGCACAACCCTAATTGTCTCCACAGTTTTGTCTGATATAATTATATTGCTTTATAAATTTTGTGTCGGGGTGGTCTGGACTCCAGTTTCTGTAGAGACCTGTCATGTAAAACACACCACCACAGTTGTTACCTAATTGTTAGCCTCAGAGATGCTAGGGTTTGAATTGCCAGCAGAATTTAACTGAAGTGTTCTTCCTTGGGTGGTTTAAGTCATAATAGCAGGACAATATGTGGAACGTAACATTGCCACTGCTTATACTGCACCTTCTTTGTTATGAACAGAGAACTATTTCAGTTCATGACAGTTCATATGACCATTGACATTAATTGACCTTGGCCAGTATCTTAATGTCTTTGCTGAATAAGGATGGGTTTACTGAAATGCTTAAAGTTAAGCATGAGCTTAAGTATTTTGCCCATACTTATACATAAAATATAAAGAATTTAAAAGCTCAAAACGGTGGAGGTAGCTAATGTTTATGATAGCAAAGCAATGATACAGCATCTCATTTATAGCTGCATACTACTTAAGCACCAGATCCTGAGATAATTACACTGAGCAACACCGTGTTTAGAAAGAAGTTCTACTTAGTGCAGTAAAACTAACCAGCAAAATAACCCATGTTTATAACTGTGCCATTGGGGACGCAAGCAGCTCAAGGAATTTGGGTAGGGAGTATGTGTCTCAAGCTTTATTCAAAACCCAAGTGTCTTTCACAGTTTACACACTTTTCTATGACTCACTCCTAAAACTAAAAGCTTAGCAAGGATGCATTGCTCATCTGAGGACATCATGGGGTACATGGGACATTATATTTAAATCATCCTAACGAGGATTAGATTGATCTAAATATACAATTGTTCAGGTGTTCAAAAGATTGAAATAACACAAAAAAGAGCATGCCCAATCTAAGTTAGTTCAGTCCACCTGAGGAGGCACACTATCATAGACTGAGATTGGGTTAACCCAATCTAGATTTCATAGACATTAGGGCTAGAAGGTACCTGGGAAGATCGAGTCCAGCCCCCCACCTGAAGGACAGGAAGTCAGCTGGGGGTCATCGAATCCCAGCAAGATAAGCATTCAAATTTTTCTTAAAGGTGTTCAATGTAGGTGCTTGAACCACCTCCAATGGCAGGCTGTTCCAGACCTCGGGGGCTTGGACAGTAAAGAAATTCTTCCTTATGTCCAGCCTGAAACAGTCTTGCAGGAGTTTATACAAGTTCTACCTTGTCATCCCTTGG
>NW_017728943.1:56751793-56864464 GCF_001723895.1 Crocodylus porosus | reverse complement strand
TGTTCATCTTGTGGTCAATGATGACCCCCAAGTCTCTTTCTTCTGTAGTGCTAGCCAGTGTAACACTGCCAAGCCTATAAGGATCCTGCAGGTTTTTCTTCCCAAGGTGGAGAACCTCACATTTTTCAGTATCAGGTTCACAATCAGGTTCTCATCCGCCTATTTGCTGATCCTGTCCAGGTCAGCCTGGATTGCCCTCCTCTAAGGATGGAGATTCCACAACCTCTCTGAGTAGTTCATTTCCAATGCTTTACTACCCTTCTAGTGAGGGTGTTTTCCCTAATATCTTACCTAAATTTCTCTTGCTGCAACTTGAGACAATTGTTTCTTGTTTTGTTATTTGCCACCATTGAGAACAGTCTAACTCCATCTTCCTCCTGTTTCAGAAAGTGGAGGCTACAACTAGAGGATCATCTATCTTGGTTCTTGTCCTGACAAGCAAAAAAGAACTGGTGGAGGATGTGAAGGTGATGGATAATTTGGGAGGAAGCGATTATGATACAATAGATTTCCAGAGGTTAGCAAAATTAGAAGACTAGATTTCAAAAAGGCCGGCTTCATCTTACTCTAGGAGCTAATAAGCATGGTGTCATGGGAGAATAGATTGAAAGATAAAGATGCCCAGGAGCTTCGAAGGGGCACAGCATTAGAAGCCAACAAGAAACTGTCCTGAAACAAAAGAAGCACAAGAAGACCAGCAAGAGACCAATGTGGCTGCTCAAGGAGCTTTTAAAATGCCTCAAATGCAAAAAGAAAGCAGACAGACAATGGAAGAATGGGCAAGTCACCAAGGATGTGTACCAGAAAATGGCAAGAACCTGCAGGGACCAAATCAGGAAGGCAAAGATAAAGAATGAGCTGCACCTGGTAAAGGAGGTTACAGACACCAAGAATAGGTTCTACATGGATGTTGGCTAGAAATGAAAGACCAAGGAAGTTGTGGGTCCTCTGTTAAGAAGCTAGGTGGAACTCCAAACCAAAGGTACAAAGAAAATGGAGCTACTCAACAGCTACTTTGCCTCAGTCTTCACAAAAATGTAAGCTGCCAGACACCTAATAGGGATTATCTGGATAAGGAAGTTATCAAGCTGAGGAAGCCGATAACAAAAGAGATGGTCAGAGAGCTTTGGTTAGAGCTAAATGAATTCAAGTCAGCAGAGCTAAATGAGCTTCATCCCAGGGTCTTAAAGAAACTGACAGAGGAGATCTCGGAGGCCTTGGCAATGATCTCCATGGGAGACAGGCAAGGAATCAGAGGACTGGAAAAGGGCCCCTCATTAAAAAGGGCAAGGAGGAGGACCTGGGGAACTACAGAATGGTTACCCTTACCTCAATACCTGGAAGGTTACTGGAGCATATTCTAAGAAAGGGTATTTGCAAGCATCTGGAGGCAGCATAGATTTATGAAAAACAAAATGCATCAAACAAACCTGATCTACTTGGGTGGATGAAGGGAATGCTGTGGGTCTGTCCTGGATCCAATGCTGCTCTATGACTTTATTAACAATGTGGATACTAACAATAGAAAGCTTCTTGAGCATGTTTGTGGATGACACAAAATTGCAAAGGATTGTGAACATGTTGGAGGATGTGAGCACAATTCAGAAGGATCCCAACAGATTAGAAAGTCGGTCTAGAGCTAACAGGACAATGCAGACAAATGCAAATTGCTACACCTTGGGAGAAATAATGAAAAGCACAAATACAAAATGGGGCTAGATGGCAGCTCTACAGAAAAGGACTTGGGAGTCTTGCTAGACTATAGATTCAATATAAGTCTGCAATGTGATACAATTGTACAAAAAGTGAATGCAGTTTTGGGCTGCATCAGTAGAAGCAGTAGGTACAAGACATGGAAGGTTATCTGTACTGTTAGGTCTCATCTGGAATACTGTGTGCAGTTCTGGGCTCCACATTTTAAAAAGGATGTGGAGAAGATAAAGAGGGTCTAGAGGTTAGAAAAAGGATATCAAAGGCTTGGAAGACAAAGTATATGACGACAGGCTAAAGGAGCTAGACATGTTCAGATTGTGGACAAGGCACTTGTGCATGGTACTGAAGGTAAGTCTTATATCACCAGACTCAAGAGCTTGAGCCCTCCAAAGACCAGGTCTTATTGGTCAACAGTTTGGCCCCACCATGTCCCAGCACTTGAGAGCTGCCCTTCCCTTCTCTCCTGCCATGTCTTGTTCTTATTTAATGTGCAGGAGTTTCCTTACTGTTAGAGGCAGGGGCTACACATCTGGGGTGCACGTGGATGCACGTGCACCCCCTAAGTATGGCAATGCACCCCTTGCAAAAATGTGCCACTGACATTGTTGGTGGCACCTGCAAGTGGTACCCTGAAGCTGACACTACTGATAGCATCTGCGGGGAGTCCGCAATCACCACTGGCCATTGCCAACACAGCTGGCAGTGCCTGTGGGTGGTCGCCGACCCTTGGTCCATGTGCCAACCAGATGTTAGGCTTTTAACTTGTTCTCAGTTTGCAGACTGAGGTGTCTGCACCCTTTGCACCCGGGCTTGACTGCAAGAGCAGCCAACAGGCTGAGTTTCTATGTCCTGACACCCTTAACTCAAAATCACCTCTCAGACTCACATTAAAGAATAAACAGATGCATAGCAGTCCTTATTTATTTCAGTGAAGTTATGCCTTAAAGCTAGGCTTGATAATTCATCAATTAGCCCCAATCAGTTCCGCCTGTAATTCATTAACTTAGTTTCTCTGGCCAAATATCATTCCCTGTAGTCTCATCAATCAATTTAATAATAAATTAATTGAGCTCCTGCTCCCACATTAACTTAGATACTGGTCCCTTGGACCTGCTCCTCTTAGCATTCCCAACTAAAATTGAAAATAAAGGCTTGCTGGTGCCACTTACACACAAAGATATGATCCCCAGCATGTCTGCTGCTACAGTGAGGTAGTCAGTCACTCTGGTCACTGTCTGGCTCCATGTGGGGAAGGAGAAACTTCCCCTGCTTCCTTTTCCCCACTTCTCCTCCAGGGTTCTGGGTGCCAGATGCTGAGTGCTCCTTTGAGCTCTTGGAGTCACAAGCTGCTTTCCTCACTGGCGTAGGAGAGGCTATGTGGGTGCTCTGCACATGGGGCAAGCTGCGTTCCACCTCCATGCCATGCCTGCTCCACACTGCACTGTCTCCCTTGACAGCTGGCACTGGACATCCAGGTAAACCAGCTGTCCCAAAGCTCCCGACAATGCACAGTGAGCATGCGTTGATAAAGCAGAGCTGCCGCCATGCACTGGCACCATAGACATTCCTACATGTTCATAGGAATCACCTCCAGCCCTTACCAGGCCAATCCAACATTCCCTGGTGTCCAGGAGTAGCTTCCCAGCGGGTCTCATTCCTGGGCTTCTTGGCAAGTCATGTCCCATGCTCCCACAGCACTTAAGAGGGGATATAATAGCAGTCTTCAAATACTTGAAGAGCTATCATAAAAGAGAGGGAAAACACCTTTTATCTTCTGCTACAGAGAGGAGGAGGTAGATTAATGGCTTGAAGTTTCAGCAAAAATATAGATTGGATATCTGGAAAAAAATTCTTCACTGTGAGAACAGTGAGGCAGTGGAATAGATCGCCTATGGACGTTGTGGGCTCTCCATCACTGGAGGTCTTCTAGATGCTGGACTGTGATGAGTTGGGGATGATCTAAGCTGGGGTGGGCAAAATGTGGCCCATGGGCTGGATGCGGCCCACGGGCTGGATGCGGCCCACCAGGCCATTCTATCTGGACTGCAGGGCCCCTGAAAATTTAGAAAATTAATATTTATCTGCCCTGGCTGCCTGTCATGCAGCCCTCAATGGCTTGCCAAAACTCAGTAAGTGGCCCTCTGCCCAAAATAAATGCCCATGCCTGATCTAGGCATAGCTATGCCTATTTTCAACCATGGGTATTTCCCAGGCTTCTGGGCTTTGCTAGTTGCTTCCACCCAACCCCCTTTTTCTGCTCTATGTGTCAAGGTATTTTTGAACCTCCCCAGAGAAATTGGGTGTTGAACTTCATGAAATTTCTTTTGGTCCAATCCTCTAATTTATCAAGGTCTCTCTGAATCATAGCCCTATCCTGCAGCATCTCTACTACTCCAGCCAGCTTGGTGTCATCTACAGACTTGCTGAGGGTGCACTCTATGCCATTTTCAAGATTGTTGAAGTAGAACAGCGAACAGCTGCATATGCCAGTCCTGGTCTACATTTAGGCAGCTTAAATAAGCTGCAGGAACATAGATTGTGTGTGGGAAACTGATGGACACACTGAGAGGGATTACTTGCAGTACTGAAAAAAATGATACGTGATTAAGTGAACATATGTGGTACGACCAGAGATGACCCAAGCAGAGTATGGGGCCCAGGGTAAATCAGCCTGTGTGGGGCCCCACCCCTGTGTGCTCTGGATGTGAAGAAGCCCGCAGTGGATTCGGCAGTGGGTGGTAGGGGTATGAGCAGCCAGATGCAAAGCTGGCGGTGGCAGCAGCAACACACAGTCACCACAACCACTCAGCCTGGCTCCATAGGGCCCCCCAAGTGTGAGGCCTGGGGCAGTCGCCCCGATTCACCCCCCTCCTCCCCCAGCAACAGCCCTCACATTGAGTTTCTTCTTTTTCTTTTTCTCAGACTTGCTCAGCTCCTGTTGCCTTACAGAAATCTCAAGGATCCAGTGGCAGATTAAGATCTATTGTGGCCCTGGGCAAACAGAAAATTGGAGGCCTTCCGCACCCCATTATAAACATGAATGTATCAAGGGGACACATGGGAGTGCCCTGTGTGGCTGGCAGGGAGGGAGGGGGCTTGCAGCTGCAGCTGGGCTGTGGGCTCACTGACATCATGGTGGTTGGTGACCTGGGAGTAGTTATCATGGAGCACATAGCTCTCCATGTGCAGCTCCATGGAGCCATGGTCACTGGCGCTGTAGCAGGCCAGCCCAAGCCAGACCCGGATCTTGGAGACATTGGGCCTATTGTGCACAGGCAACCACCACTGGCTCCCTGCCCAGCCCTAGCACAGGCCATCCTGGAGAGCTGCACCTGCCTGCCTGCCCATGGAGCCTTGCCAGTGCTGCAGACAGTGCACAGCCATGATCACCTAGCACGCGGTGAGGAGGCTGCCCCCACAGAGCGGCTACCCTAGTCACAGAGTTGCCAGGTAGGGGTATGCACCAGGAAGTACCACCAGGCCCCTGACCACACACCTGCACTGTGACTGACCCTTCCTGTAGCGCTGCCTACAGCTTGAGGCAGGGCCCCCACTGGCCCCTGCACACATCAACCCCACCTTGGCTTTGGCCTGGTGTCTGATGTCCTTTGTCACCATGGTGCCTGCAGGAAGGCAGCCAATCACAACTTGTCCCTAGCACACAAGGTTAGCCTCCCCTCTGAATTTTTCCAAGGGGGCCCCTGATTGTCAGGGGCCCCTGGGCCTAGGCCCCATGGGCCCATGTATTAATCTTCTCCTGCAAGGATCCAGTGCTGTTAGAACCTTGTATTCAGTTTTCAGGGTCGAGTTGCACTGTTGTGGATGTCTGGTTTATAATGAATCATAACTCAATAATATATCAGTAGAGCCAATGCTTTTTATGCAGTTTTACCCTGAGTCAATTACACTGAATGGTTGCCCTAAAGACATCAGATAAAATGATAAGATATGTCCTATGAAACATACATTTTGCTATGAAAGTCTTAGAAGCAAGTTGATTTTAGAAACTGCTTGTGGACAGTCGCTGATTATGGCACAGATTTATTTAGCATAACTGAATACAGCAATTAAGAGGTTTCGCATGACTTTAAATATATTCTAAGAAACTTTGTAATCTAACCTAAGCAAATGATATATTCAGATTCAGATGACACAGAGGATACATGATTTTTAACTGGCAGCAAATGGAACTACTTTGCAGGATTATACTAAACCCAACCTGAACAGTGAGAGTGCTAGTCTTCAAACTCATTGAAAAATTCTATTACTGGAAATAATTTCTTAACTACTTTGTTGGAGAAAAGAATCCTGGGGTTTGTAACGTGAGAGTACATCAGTGCCCAAGCTGAGAAACTTTCAAGTTCTTCAATCAGAGGCTAAAGGTTTTTCATTTTCTGAAAATCAAACCCCTTTCAGGTGTCTAACTTAGAATGAGTAAAAATCACAAGTCACTTTTGTAAATCTAAGCAAACCCCACTTAAAGGATGAGGGTAAAATTTTATACCTGCTATTGGCCTGCTGTGAAAATTGCTTCTTTTGTCTTTACCTCATCTGAAATAGAGGGATATGATACTAGACATTTTTGTAAAGCATTTTTAGCTTTACTTATGCAAAATGCTTCATAAAATTATTAATAACTCCTATTCACTTTGAACAAATTTGCCAACTTGTTTTAAATGGAGATATTTCATATTGTGACTATTTATACTTTACAAAATCATGTGGCTTTATTCAATTTAGATGTTAGAGAACTTAATTAACAACAGAAATGAGCTATCACATTTAAAAACATTTCTTTATTATGCCATATTAATGCCATACTGAACAGACAGAGGAGGAGATGTGGTTTCTTTAAAGAAAAACATGTTCTTCTCACATTCCAGTTGTCACATGGAGTTCCTCAAGAGAAAATAAGAAATAAATTTACTTAAATACTCCGCTAGGACCTTAGACTCCATGATCATGGTAGTAAGGCACCCAAACTCTCTTCTTGGTGTAAATGTCAACATAAACTTTTACCTAACACTTAGATTTGGAGGTTGCCAAACAATTGGCAGTTTTCCTGGGGAGGCCGTGTGTGCAAAGGATGTTGTGGTCATGGAGGATATGAATTACCCTGACATCAACTGGGAAGAGCAGTCAGCCAGGTCTAGCCACTCATGAAGGTTCCTGACATACATACAGGACCTCCACTTCGTGCAGGAGGTACACGTCCCCACTAGAGAAAACACCGTACTGGATCTGGTGTTAGTCTCTGGGGATGGTGGGGGAGGTGCAAGGGAGGCTCAGTGATCATGAAATGATTCAGTTTGCTATTCAGAGAAAGGTGGGGCGGGTAACTAGCACAGCGCAAATGCTTGACTTTAGGAAAGCCAACTTCTATGTGCTCAGGGCAGTAGTCAGAAAGGCACTCGGAGCCCAGGGTGTAGCTAGTATGGGGGTCCAGGAAAGGTGGTCCTTCCTCAAGGAGGCTATCCTTGGGGCACAGCAGGATGCAATTCCTCTGCACAGGAAGGTGGGAAAAGGGTCCAAGAAAGCTTCACGGCTGACCGTGGATATCCAGGCTGGCCTGAGGGCAAAGAAAAAAGCATACTGGCAGTGGAAGCAGGGGACAGGGACAGAGGAGGAGTACACCTCCCTGACCTGAGCTTGTAGGGATTTGGTAAGGAAGGCTAAAGCAGCACTGGAGCTTAGATTAACTTCTGGGATTAAGGATAACAAAAAGTCCTTTTTCAAGTATATAGGTAGCAAGAAGAAGTCTCAGGGTAACATTGGACCCCTACGGGGCGGGGCAGGGCAGGGCAGATGGTGACGGATGCGCGAGAGAAGGCAGAACTCTTCAACAAGTTCTTTGCCTCCGTGTTCCTGTCTGCTGACAATGGGGTGCTCTTGGGTGATAGCATAGAGAGGCCCAGGAAGGATGCAAGTCCCCCAACTGTTAGTTCAGACCTAGTTAAGGATTACCTGGAGGGCTTAGATGTGGCCAAGTCGGCGGGCCCGGATGACCTTCATCGGTGGGTGCTGAGGGAATTGGCTGGACTTCCAGGGGAGCACCCAGAGGGTGGTGATGTACGGGTTGATGTCGACCTGGGAGGGTGTGGGCAGTGGAGTCCCCCAGGGCTTGGTCCTTGGGCCAGTGCTGTTCAACATCTCCATTAGTGACCTGGACGAGGGTGTGGAGAGCACCCTGTTCAAGTTCGCTGATGACACCAAGCTGTGGGGTAAAGTGAATACACCGGCAGGCAGGGACCTCATCCAGGCAGACCTGGATAGGTTAGAGAAGTGGGCAGATCTGAACAGGATGCGTTTCAACAAGGACAAGTGCAGGGTGCTGCACCTGGGGAGAGGGAACCAACATTAAGGTTATAGGTTAGGGGCTGACCCTCTTGGCAGCACAGAGGCAGAGAGGGATCTTGCAGTCATGATTGACTCCAGGATGAATATGAGTCGCCAATGCGATGAAGCAATAGGCAGAGCCAACCACACCCTGTCATGCATCAACAGGGGCATTACTAACAGGTCCAGACAGATCTTGCTCCCCCTCTATGCAGCGCTGGTCAGGCTGAAGCTGGAGTACTGTGTCCAGTTCTGGGTGCCGCACTTCAAGAAGTACATGGAGAACCTGGAGAGGGTCCAGAGGAGGGCCACTCATATGGTTGGGGGCCTCCATGGCCAGCCCTATGAGAAGAGGCTGAGGGACCTGAATCTCTTCAGTCTCCGCAAGAGGAGACTGAGGGGGATCTTGTGGTTGCCTACAACCTTACCAGGGGCCAGCAGCAGGGACTTTAGGAAAGTGTGTTCACCAGGGCCCCCCTTGGAGTCACCAGGAACAATGGCCACAAGCTGAGGGAGGATAGGTTTAGGTTAGATATTAGGAAGAACTACTTCATGGTAAGGGTGGCCAAGCCTGGAATAGGCTTCCCAGAGAGGTGGTGCTCTCACCTTCCCTGGAAATCTTCAAGAGGAGACTGGATAGGCGCCTGGCTGGGGCCTTATGACTCCTCCCATTGCCGGTGCTCCTTCCTGCCCATGGCAGGGGGTTGGACTAGATGATCTGTCTAGGTCCCTTCCCACTCATTGATTCTATGATTCTATGATTCCTCTTCCTCTGGGTGGTGTGAAGCTTTGACCTCCAGTTCCAGTGTAAACTAACTAAATATCAGCTAGTCTCACCTACCTTACACTGAAGAAGGCAAGATAAGACATTACTCAGCATTAGCACAGAAAACAAAATATGGTTCACCCATGGTATTCAGTTTAAAGTCCACATCTCACAGACCCATAATGATACGTATAGGCTGTGGGATGTTGATTCACCCTCAATGAAATACTGTGCAAAATACTGATAGAAAAATTCTTACCTCTTTCATAGCTGAAATGTCACTACCTCTCAAGGGTCTGTTGTTATGTTCATTGAACAGTGTACTGTGACACAAAGCAAAAGCAATTTAGGATAAGTGAAGTACTATGCAATGCAGGTAAAATTTTGCTCCTTTTGAAGTCTCTATAGGTTTTGCCACTGGTTTCAGTGATATCTGTATTTAGTCTTCTATGGATAGGACTTGGGTTTGGTGAAAATTTTTGATCTAAGGCTCTTCTGATTGAAAACTGGGCTTTCAACTAAAGTACAAACTTCAGATTTCACACGAAAATACTGAACACCAGAAATTTCTCTCTGTCAGGACCCTTGGTACTCAAACCTAGGTCTTCTGGGTTCATAGCTGAAGACCTGGGCTGCATGCTGCTACCACTGTCCCCTAGCTGAATCTAGCTGTTCGCTACTGCCACTGTCCCCTCCTGAGCCCAGAAACCCTACATAACCACTCAAAGATGAAGGAGAGCAGAAGAGGTTCTGTGCTTGGGACTATGGCTCAGCTTGGTCCCCCTGTGCTTGGGACTATGGAAGTGGTGATAGAAAGGGAGTGAGATTGCACTGCCTCTACCTCTGTCTCTTTTGTCCTGCCTTCTGCCTTGCTTCAGTCTTTGACCCTTGTGCCTTGTTCTTGCCATGTGCTGCCTTGGACTCCCAGTACCTCATTCTTGCTTAATCTATCATGAAAACTCTGGCTTCTAACTTCTGGGCTGGCCTTAACCACAAACCCATCTAAACCCCTGGCATGATACATTGGACTCAGACTGACTCCCAAGTGTCCTTCAGCATTGGCTTCTGGTCCTCCAACATTACTGACCCTTTCCTTCTGAACCCTGACCTCCTCACACACATCTGGGTTGGACCTTTGATACTCTCTCTCTGTGTCTTTATATTAAACTAAAAAAGCAAAATTGTATACAGAAAACCTTTTTTCGTACATGCAAGAACATAGCATACAAGAGTAATATACAAGCACAGACAAAAGAGTCAGGGAGTTGTTTATAGCAAAAGATGAACCTGACAACAAGAAAGTTACTGAACAAATAGTAAACTCCTCAACAAAACTACAAGTATGTAGCCTGCTTTAAATGTGCAGAGAATTACAAACTGTGATGCTGCTGCCTTCACATGGTGCAGAAAGCTGTTCTACCAGTTAATCTTTCACAGAAGATGACACTTTGTTCACATCAAATGCTCCTAGATACCAGCACTTAGTGAATATTGTTGTTCTTGGTGCAGCCACCACTGTTGTTGAAAATAACCACTCCACTCTTCCCCCCACCCCCCCATTCCCCCATGTCTTTGGCAGTGATCACTTAGGCAAGGTAAAGACATTCAAAAAGCCCAAGATGGATTGAAACTAACTTGCGCAAGTTTCTCTAAATGGAGTAGGTTAGTTTGGTACTGAGCAGAACACAAGTTTGCCCTTTGATCGGGGGGGCATGCAGGCAGCCTGTACTGCCCAAGGCCAGCAGGTTGGGGGTGCTCATGCACTGCCAAACTCAGCTGAGTGGCTGGGCCACCCCCGAAGGGATGATGGGAACATGGTCCCCCTACCCCCACCCTGCCTGTCCTCTGTCAGCCACAGGCATCTCTCAGCTACAGACAAGCAGCAGATGCAGCAGTGCAGTCTGCCCCCTGGGTCTGCATCTGCTTATGGGGGTATGGGGATCCCTGGATGAGCTCCTGCACAACCACCCAGGGACTCTCATGCTCCCTGCAAGTGGATAAAGATCCAAGGAGTATAAGCAGACTGCAGGAAACAAGCAAGCACCCCTCCACCCCACCCCATCATCTTCAGGTACTGTGCTGACTCCACTCTGTGAGAGCCTGGGGACAGAGCCGACTGGGCACTCAGCCTAGCGCAAGCCAAGTTCCAGCATGCCTCCCTGCAAGGAGTGGGGTTTGCAGGGTCCCACAAAGGAGCCTGGGATGCCAAAGGACAGCAAACTAACTTGATTTGATAAGAGATCTGGGACAGAAGTTTGATGCTTAAACTGGGTTCCATCATTTTTATTTGGGACTATGTGTTCTGAACTTCTGTACAGTTATGGGTTTGGTTTGAATTCGGATCATTTAGTGCAGAATATGTATACATCTGTACCTAACCTTAGGGTTGCCAGTCACTATTAGCTGCAATTCAAAGCCAAAATTAGCTTTCTTAAATCCACCTGAATACATTTATTCTTGACATGTTAAAGGATATAACCATTAACTATAGACTGCATGTATTCATGTGTCTAGTCATGTTATTAGAGAAGTTAATTCAAACAGTGTAAACATTTTATAAAGTAATTTATAGCACAGAGAGAACCGAAGCACAGAGTGATAAAATGATTTGCACAATTTCATGGGATAGAGTCTGAATTACATCTCCTAATGCTCACGCCAGGTTCTTCAACTGGTTCATACTGCTTCTATTTTTGGTTGATTTTTATTTTTCCTTTTTCTCCCTTTTTTCCCCCCCATTAAATATAAGATGTCATTTTTTTGGAAACAATAGAAAACTACTCCCCATACTGGCACAAGGACGAGATCTATTTTTCAATGTGGGTTCAGGGCACTGTATCACTTGTTCCCACTGAGTAATGTTTCTGGCTTCATATCTGTTATCCATGTGTAGCTTATATTATTCATTTTTTTTTATCCCAACTGTGCATATTTAATCAATTTATTATGCAACTTGATGAAAGAGAAACGTGAAAAGGAAGAAGGGGAAAGAAAGGTTGCTTCAGCATTATATATAAATTGCATATGCTATTGCACCATATCAGAGAAGTTTGTTTTCATGTTCTCAAAATTACAACTCATTTTTTATTGTTAAGTATTAGTATTATCTTGTATAGATAGGACAACAGATGTGCCCAGCTTTTTACAGTTCTCAAAGATATTTTTTCTGTTTTATTTTAGGACAGTTTGAAGGCTTTGTTTCCATATTGCTTGCTTTCACAATTAAAGTTAAGGTGTGTGGAGGGTTTTTTAATATTAATTTTAAAGTGCTCAAACAGGGTGTGCCTGATCATTGGTAATTGCTGGAATGGCCTATAGGCCATTGTGCCATTATGGCAATTCATGTTTAAAAATCTATGGCATAATATGAAATGGCATTTAAAGGAGAAGAATGGCATCCTTGGGAGGAGAAGCTTTTTCAGCTAAAGGAGTCTTAATGAAAGGAGGCTATGGAACATGAAAATGACTGAGCTGCTGCTACAGTCTAAAGCTCAGGAGGTAGGAGATAAGATGTAGGCAAAGGAAGATTCCTGGAGATGTATGATATGTTGCTAGTGCATTTAACACTGTAGAGCATCTGTCCCTTACTGAGTGATGAAAGATGAAGAGGTGCATGATACACACTAAACCATTTTTACTGGATCAGCATGCAAAATTCACTGAATAGTTCAACCTCCATGAAATGTGACCATGCTACTACTAGTATAAACAGCAACACAATGGACAGTACACATGGGAACGCTCATGGAATACGATCAAGCATAGCTGATACAGAGTCCTCAAAAGGTTGCAGTAAATACATTCATTTAAAGACTTTCACCTGTTGCTGTAAATCATTCATACCAATGGCATGTCTGCCAGCACTCTGACCCTTGATGCAAAGCAGGGAACTTCAAAGGAAGATGTGAACAGATCGAGTCTCAGGTAGGTATTGCACCCCTGTTATGGATAAAAGAAGTGTCAGTAAGTTACAAAACAGGTGGAATAAGGATATTATCACCATGACACATGACAGATAATAGCAGGTTGAGCTATCTGCTTATGCACGGTCACAAAGGAGGCATTTCAAAAAGAACATTTAGAAAAGTTTTTGAAGTACTGTTCCAGTGCTGTAAGGCCGTGTGAAACTGTGTTGGTATGTACTCAACCAAAACGTCCATTGACTTCAACAGGAATTTTACCTTAGTAACATTTGCAAGACCTGACTCTACATAAGATAATAAATGAAGGTGCTTTAAAAGAACATTTCCATTAAGTATGTCAGCTTCAGTCATCCATTCAGATGCATTATCTATTCGTAGCACTGTCACCGTCTCACTTGTGGCAAATTATTCCTTGGAATCAGAAAAAACCTATTGGAAAGTGTGCTACAATGTACTGTATCATTTCTAGAGACTACATCTTAATGTATTTGATGCTGAAAATATATGGAAATCTGAAAAAAGTTTAGAAAAAGAATGAGAAAAAGAGCTTGTAAATCAAACATAAAAACAGTGCAGTTTTGGGAGGCTCTATGAGAAACTAGCAAATTAATCAATGTAAGGCTCAGATAAAGGGCCTGATACTGACCTCTGTCCTTTCAACTTTATATTTGTGAAACTCCATTGACATCAGTGAAGCTTCTTCCAACGTGCAGATATTTTGCTAAAAGCGGGTTATAAAAAAAGCCTATAATTTAACAACAAAGATGAGAACCATGTTGAAAACTCAACCAAGTTTTTAATGTGGTCACACATCATTGTAGTTTTTGGGGAACATAGCCTGAGTTTGAGATTTATAATAAGTCCCCAAACCATATGAGTCATGATTTTGAGACTAGATTTGCACAGAAGCTTTACTTTGTCTTATTTGTCTAGCTAAGTATTTTATACTGCCACCCACCATCTTCCACCTAACATTAAATAGTAATAACAAAGTCCCAAATAAATGAGGCAGGGATTTTTTTGTGTGGTATCTTTTATTGGAATTAAAAGATTGCAATAAAAGCTATCACCCAAAACAATCATTGCTCTCTTATATTTCCTGGAACCTCATGACTACAACATCACTCCAACACTAGCAACATCCTAAATGGATTTCTTGAAGTATCGGGCACTTTCCATTTGAAAAAGTAACTCTTTTGGTTTTAATATTTTAAGTTTGTCTTCATTTTAGGTTAATTTGTTTCAGAAAGAGAGTTCTTCAGTCAGTATTTTGTCAGTCAGTTCGGGCTTTTTGGGAACATGTGGTTCTGAGCATGATGTTAAGACCCTTTAGAAGAAGAAGATTTTGCAGCATTTTGCAACAACAGTCTGACGCTGGATTGACTTAATCTCCTTTGGAAGCTCATTCCACAGCACAGTCCACTCGATTAAAAATGCTGTCTCCAATTCTTGCATTTTCTCTTGAGATCTGTACCTTGCATCGTGCTGAAGTAGCTCCAATGTGGAGTGCCTTCATTACCTTCTGTTTGATCAGGGCTGGGCTGCATCAGCCCAGCTCCACCCCTGGTGCTGTCTGCATAATTGGATGGGGGAGAAGGAAGGGGAAGGAGCTAAGGCTGGGGTTTGTCCAGCTGTGCTGGTCAGGGACCAGTGGATTGGAGGCCCCCCATGGGACCCCAAACCACCCATACCCTGTCCAGCACAGGCTGGGCAAACCCCAAACTGAGCATCCTTCCCTCCCTTCTCCCCCCACCATGTTGTGCAGGCAGCACCAGACCTGGGGGCGGGGGGGTTTAGCAAGACTAGGGGAGAGAAGCTGCAGATACACAGTTCCTCAGCCCGATCTCCTGCCCTCCTGAATCAGCAGCATGTGTCTGTTGAGTCACAAAGGTTGATCTAACTCATGGTGCTTTCTTGGAAGCACCATGTGTTATACCAAGGAGCTGCACATCTGTCAGCACCCAGTGTGACCTAAACCATAGAGAAAGTGAGTGGCTGGAGCCTCTGAAGCAGCTAGAGCTTTTCTATCAAGCATAGCTTCACATGCAACTAATTACTACAGACTTCCCTCCAGGTGTTAAATGCCTGAGTCACTGTAGCCAAGTCTTTGAGTGAAGGGAACATAGTTTTCTAGCCAGCTGCAGCTGAAAGATGGTACTTTTAGATGCCAAGGATACTAGGTGATCCAAGCTTAATGGACCCCATACTTCATACCACTTTGATAAACAGGGGCTGTATGCCTTCAGCGGTAGGTGGAAACAACAGCTCAGTTGTTTCTTTAAAACATTCCCATTTCCATCTAGCATCTTTTCAGTTTTGCATGGATTCAGAAGTAGCATGCTTCTCTTTATCCAAGAATAGGCTTTTTTTTAAGCAGCCTGAAGACTTGGTAGGGGCATGGCTTGCATCATTGTATCCTGGGCTGGGTTTATGGAAAGAGGGCTGCATATTGATCTCTGATCAATAGGACACTGTCCAGGTACAGAAGTCGTTGTTACAAGAAACTCATGCAGCATGGAACCAGCTTAATAATGGCTACGGAACATGCCTATTAGAGTTTGTGTTATGCTGTCATATTGAGCAACAGTAGATCATGATATTCGAAGAGATGAGGCAGCTTGCCAGTTTTTCTATACTCTTCACTAATATTCAGTGAATAACTAACTCTCTTTTCTTCTATTTCATCTGCTATTGCTTTCAAAGCTAAGAGTTTATCACAAGATGTGAGGACTGAAACAAGGTCAAGGACATGGATCTCTTCCATGAAACAAATGCTGTGGTGAAATTTGGGCACCTTTAAGTTATAGATTCCCTTGAGCTGCATCATTTGCATTGCAATTTAGACCCTTCTCAAGCTTGGGGGGTGGTATTTGGATTTGGGAATTTGACTATATCTCATCTGTGGCTCTGAGACCCACAATGCAAACCTCTGCTTCTGTTGCTGTTGCTATCTGATCTAAGGTCATTGAGGAGGGTTCATGTCCATACTGAAGACAGTTGTTTTAAGACCTGGAAACTGAGAATTTTGCTTACCATAAAATCTGCGTCTGAAATACAATCATGTATTTTTCTTCATCTCCTTTCACATCACTGCTGATTATCACTGATGCTGGCTGGAAAAAGGAATCATTCTCCTTTGTAATTATCTATATACCACAGCTTAACAAATATCTCCACAGCAACCTTTTCCCCTGCCAGGCTGTGCACATATTTGCAACTGCTACTTGGTGGCACAAGCAAGATTTATGGCTTATGGGTTGATGCCCAGAAACCCAAAATATTGGCAGGGATTTGGGAGGCTGATTATTTTCTATTAGGGAGAAAACCTGGCTCATCAGTAGTTTTGCTATTAACCCTAATGGGGCTAGGATTTCACCCTTGGACTATCAGAGATTGTGAATAACAAAAGAAAATGTTGCAGTTTCATGTACTGCCAGTTTGTGAACCTTTGACTTAAAGTGGCTGCAGTGATACTTAGCACCATTATGTGAGCATACAGGCAGCCTCTGAAAGCAGTGTTCTGGACCTATTCATTGCACTCTCCTTATACCTAATGAGCAATAAGTTATTTTGTTTATTGACTATCTTATCCTGCAGCTATTCTGCAATATGCTACCAAACGCTTTCTCATGTTGTGGAAACTTCATATTTTATTTTGGAAACTTGGCTAGTGGCAAGCTAACCACAGATGCTAGGAATAGAAAGAGCAGCATACATGCACATGAGAGAATAGTTTGACAAAATTATAATAAATTACAGAAATTCTACATTTCTCACACAGAGAAGCACAGATTATTATTATAGTTTTTATGGCATGATAGTTCCTTGGTATTTGTGAGGATGGGAGAGTGCTGTTTTTCATAGCCAAATATTTCCTGTACAGGTTTCCAATTTGTTTTGAGGATAAAAACAACTCTCAGGTTTTTCTTATAATTGAAATATTGTTAAAAATCATAATAGATTTTTTTCCCTTTAGAAATGATGAACTAACAATGGGTCAAACTCTGAGCTCTTACTGAGAGCAAACTCTGGAGTGGGGGAAAAGGACCTACATTTGCTAATATAAGTAGTCTCCTTGGCTTTGATGGGACTGTTCCCTGTGAGTGAAGTCATTTGTGGAATTTGCAGGCTTAGGCCTTCAGTTTGAACTGATTCATTATTTGGGGAAAATATCTACTGAAATCAATTGGAAAGTTTCTCTGGGTACAGACAGAATATAAACTGAGAAAGGAGTTGAAGAACAGGCCATAATGAATAGCCCTGTTCCCCAAATATAAAAAGAGGAAGGCTCTGGACTAGCCAAGATAAATATATTTCTTGTTGGAATATTTTTGCTTTGTAAGCAATATGTAACTTTTAGTCATTCGTATGCTAAATACCATGCGGGTGGCTTTGAAATGTAATATATCTGAAAATGTTATGTGGCTTCAAACTATAGTTTTGTGTAGTTGCTCTTTGAAACGTGTTTAATTCATATCTAGTCCCAAGTGTTGCTCAGCGTGCTCCAGTTCCTTTCATTGTAGTATACAGAGACAATCAAGGCACTATGTTCTTTCCACAATGTTTTTCCTTTCAAAGTGAAGAGCTGGAATGGAATTAATATCAGAGGGAAAGTTTGCATTTCAAGTGCCAAAAAAAGAAAATCATAAAAGTTGAAAGTTTAAGTCAAGTATAAAATGCACAAAAAATCAGGATGGCAGTTTTCTCTGATTTTAAATGTGTTGGACCAAATTCTGTCTTCATTCTGAAGTCAATTGCTCCCATAATAAAACACCACATGCCTGCCTGGTTGTCCTTTGAATTACCCTACCCCGCCCCTGCTGTTGGTTTCTGAGTCGGACTGAGTGCTGATTCTAGTCCTAACCTACTAATCTTGGTCCTCATATTCTGCTACTCTCTAACTACATCCCCAAATCTCATGATTCTAATTCTGATTTCTTAAACATATAACGTACTTTGCAGTAAGTGCTACACAAGGTAAAAATAAAGACAGACCCTCTGAATTGCTTTTGCAGAAAAGATTGAATTCACTACTGTTTAGACAATGGCCTATGCTTCACATAAGCCATATCTAAGCCTTATTTTCAGGTCTCAAGTGATACATGAGGACTGCTCTATACACAAATGTTTCACTGGTTTAGACTAAATATATTTTTTAAATATTTTTGATTGACCTAACTTGCTGACTTAATCTAAATCCATATATGCCAAGTGTGAGTTGATTGAAGAGTCCAAGGATTTTGTATCAATTTAACTCTATGGCTTGGGAAAAAAAAGATTTATTTAACCTGGTGAAATTGGTGTGGATGAGCATCATCTGACATATAGCTCTTGTATGGTTTGTCTGTAGAGTGATGACTTTTCTTGCAGAAACTATTTACAAAACCAGTGAGCAAACAATTCGTCCTTTCCCTCCTCCCTTCCCCCCAACCCATTCCTCTGTAAAGACATTTTAACACAAACTGTTTGACTCAGAGGATACCATGCCTTCCTTCTCTTTACCACTGATTCAAATCCATCACAGTTACCATGAGAAGTATTTAGCATTTAAAAGTAAATCTTTTATGAAAACAGCAGCCCACCAAAGTCAGGATCTTATTTTCATTGACCTTAAATTAAGTTTTTCCAGTGTGAGGTCTGAACACTTGTTTTTGTTTTAGTGGTCTTGAAAACAGCAACCAAGATTGGGATTTTAATATTTTTATAATTGGAAAGACTATGTTATCTTCATAACAACAGATGTCCCTTTTTTCTGACAAGGAAGGTGCCTTTTAATTCACTTTTGCTAGACAGACTTATGGTTTTATTGGCAGGAGGTCAGGAAAATTAAATGAAAATAGGAATACAGTTGCCAGAAGTAAAAAAGACTGGGATGTACAACGTCTGCACCAGCGATCCTGTATTTTTTACACCGTTATTTCTGAAAACTCTTTTTCTTTAGTTTTGGTTACAATGAAATAGAGGGCCTACAAACCTGTTAATAACATAACACCAAATTTTCAGTACAGCTCTGCATGTTCAGTGTTGGACTCTTGGAAACGTGGCTGAAAGGGTCATAATGGGAGTTGATAAGTACTAAGCCATTTTGCAAATGTGCTCCTTCTTTAGGAGCACTTTCACATGTACTCTGGGGAAGGAGGGAGAGGAAGAGGGACTTTTGCTGTGAGAACCACTCTAATTAAAATGTTACAGCATCTCGTGTATCAGCGTCCCCGCGCTTCAAAATGGTGGCAGAGGCACTTTAACTAAAGCGTGTTTGATGAGCTTTAGTTCATGCATCCCTGCCACATTTTGAAGTGCAGGGGTGCTGATACATGAGGTGTGGAGGCTGCTGAAGCATGGTAATTACCATGCTCCAGCGAACTCAATTAATTGAGTCTGCTCTGACATGCTGTAATTAGTGCATCAGAGCAGCCTCCATGGTTGCATACAGGCACCCTAGGTGCTTTAAGAGGAGAAGCGGGTCTCTTGAAAATACAGCCCCAACTGTAGGTTCTAAGCTCTTTTGAACTTCGAATACAGGCTGAGATCTCTTGGATTAGGGATGTAGAAGACAGAAGTGAAGTATTTTGATTCAAAGAAGCCCAAACAAAGTAATGAATGGAACTGGGGAAGGAAAAGGACACATTTATGAGCCTGCTCACAACACAACAAGTAGCCACAAACTTCACCACGCAACCTAAAAAGAACAGAGGACATTCAGACCACAGCAATTTAAATCTATGAAACTTTCTAAACAGAGATGCTGGTTTTTGTAACAATAAAAAGAACTCTCAGAATCCCTGGCCATGAAAGGGAATAAACATACGCCATAACATGAACACTGGGAGAAGGTTCAGTTAATTCCAGATAGGCACAAGAAAACTTATGTAACCCCCACTCCCCCTTCCAAGATAGTTCATACATAATAAAAGGCATATGTCAGAGATGATTTGTAGTTAAAACAAGGTGGCAGGGATAGGAAGGAATTGACTGAGTGGTATGTCAGAGGCCTCATTAACTCATTGATTCACTGTGTGTGTAGGCAAACGCAGGAGTTGAATAAGGGGAAATTGCTGTGTTAAAAAGTTAAAACAAAGATTTTGGCTGAAAAGGGGTAGGACAATAGGGAAAGGAAGTACCTCCTTTTATTGTCTGTCAGTGGAGGACTTCCCTGCTCTTTTATTTAGCTCCTTGAGGGCCCCATATTGTGGCCACCTGCCTTGGCTGAGAAGAGATGAACTGAAGGCCCTAGCTTTCAAAAGGGCTGCAGAGTGATTAATAGTGCAGAGTAAAATTCTTCACACAACCCTAAACATAGAGGGTGTGATTCTCCTCCCTCTAACAGGCTGAGACCTTTGTAACTTTCATTTAAGTGGTCTTAATTCCCAATAATAGGAGGTTTCAGTGCTAAAAAAAAAAAATCCCTTGTGGGATTTTGCCAGTTCAGCTAAAGAACTGGGTAAAGCACTGAAAATACATGGGGACTGATTTTCTCAGTTTTTATAAGACCAAAACCTCACTAGGTTTTTCTTGTGTGAAGACTGTAGGATCTGGGCCTAAAATAAGAATATATGAGCTGATCAATTCCAAGTAAGTAAATCCTAATGAATAAATAAAATGAAATTAAAAAGGGTCCTCTCCTCATTTCTTGAGACTAAGATCTCACATGACAAATTCTTTAGCCAGCTGTCTCCCTTCAAGAAGCACAATGAGTGTCTATGGGCAGACTCATTTAATTTAAATCTAGTTTGAGCTAAAAAACTAGAATGACATATACAGCCCTACCATCAGTCCTTGAAACTGCTGTAATTCAGCCAGCAGACAATGCACAATTGCACATAACCATTTAGTTATTGGCAAAAGCAGAAAGTCCTATATATTCTTACAGTAAAAAAACCAACAAAACCCAGTAATAAGTATGCTAGTGTTATCTACAGAATCATTTGGTTAGTTCTGTTGGAATTTATTTTGCTACGTTTGTAAGTTTTTTCCAGAATTAATATTAGCCTTGCTAGATTCTCTATCTCTGAACTGACATGAGCAGAGTATAAAGAGAATATAGGAAGTTAGTTAATTTTGTGAGTATGTTTATTTTAAAACCCATACTCTGGATCTGAAAAATGGGAGCCAATACACTAAACAATGGGTGCATTGTAGCGATAACTAGCAATTTCGCTGTTAAGTACAAAATCAAAAAAAGACCCTGGTGCTACTGTTTTATCTTTTGCCATTGAGTGCTTTTGCCAAAATGCTGGAGGTGTAATATAATCCTCTGTAATTACATGTTTTGAGATAGTGCATTCCTTGGCTGTTTATATGGATTAAAAATTGACTTAAAATGCTGGAAGGCATTCCAGCCAAAATAATAAACTAATTAGCAATTAATATTGTGCTGCGGGTTAGCAGCCTTTGTTTTGTTGTACTTTGCCATTAAAATATAGATATTCAAGTAACCTGTGAACACCTTCAGAGTGTCTTATCTTGTTAGTGTGATACAGTCTTTGTTCCATGTCCCTGTTTCTGTTTGGAAAAGGAACAGCAGTTAAGGAAGTAAAACAGACTTAGGGCCTGATCCCATTTTCATTAATGTTGGTATAAACCAGGAGTAATTCCCCTGGAATTACATAGGAATGAAATCAGGATCAGGTCTGTCCCACACTGCCTTACACTGTTGTAACCTCACTAAATTCACTGCAGTGATTGCTTATTTTCATCTGTAGACCATTTAAAAGAGATGAAAGCTTTGCCAGGGCTGAGTTGTTATAAGGCATTCAAGGCTCAGGTGCTAATGTACGGCTGTGTCCAAATATATCCTGCCAAGTTGTTTTTCACAATGCTATCTACCTCTTTTAGGATGCCATTAAAAGTTCTGAAAAGGCTGTATGGTTAGATAGTAAAATAATGTCATATACATTCGTCCATACCTAGATATATTGTGGCACATTTATTTCTAATGGCGTATAAATCTGTTTGGCTTATATCAACTGCCAAAGTAAGAATGCTGCTTTGAACTACATCCATACCGAATATGTCTAAACTAATGGCTTGATCCATGACCACATTTTCAGTTGACTTCAATAGGCTTTGTGCAGCCCCTACTGATCTTCAACATTGATTTAGAAATCTAATGGAATCAGATTTTCTTCCATTTCTTGAACCTGCTTCCAACATGAAAACCAGGTTGGATAGAGTGATTCGCAAATGAAAAGTAACGACTAAAACATAGTTAATTAAACATGTCTAAAAAAGATACTACTCAGAGAAAGTAGAGTATAGGATGGATCCTATGTTCTTCTTGGCCTTGCATCAGTTAAATTAATTGGCTGCAGTGGAATTGGTGTTCTCCAGTTTAGTATAAGCAGAATTTGCCTCTTCATGAAAATAAGGTAACTAATTCTCAGCTTTTGTCATCAGTTCCATTTCCAGTTTCTATTTCCCTGGAAATGAGCATAATAGAATCATAGACAATTAGTGCTGGAAGGGATCTCAGGAGGTCACCTAGTCCAATCTCCTGCTCAGGGCAGGACCATCCCCAACCAGATCATCCCAGCCAAGGCTTTGTCTAATAGTGTCTTAAAAATCTCCAAGGATAGTGATTCCACAACCTCTGTAGGTAATTTGTTCCAGTGTTTTACTACCCTCCTAGTAAGAAAATTCTTCCTAATATCTAACCTAAACTTCCTTTGCCACAACTTGAGACCATTGCTTCTTGTTCTGTCATCTGCCACCACTGAAAACAGTCTGGCTCCATCCTCTTTTGAACCCCTCCTTTAGGTACTTGAAGGCTGATATTAAATCCCCCCTGCTCTAGACTAAATAAATCCAGTTCCCTCAGTCTTTCCTCATAAGTCATGTCCCTCAGGCTCCTTACTATTTTTGTTGCCTTCTGCTGGACCCTCTCCAATTTGTGTACATCCTTTCTGTAGTGGGGCCCCCAAATCTGAACTCAGTATTCCAGGGCTAGGGACAAATATTCAAAAAGCCTGAGCTTCAGTTGATTCAATGTTTGCAGGTTAGTCTAACCTGTAAAGCTTGAACTGATTTGGAGGTGGATAGAGATTCCCTTTTCATTCTAGAAATGTAGGCACAAGCCTGCATTGGCTCAGGCTAGAAGCCAGAGGGCACTAAAGCAGTCCTCCCTTCCCTTCCATAGTGCTGAGCTGAGGGGGGTATGGCCAGGTGGCCAGGCCCTGGCAGGACACTGAGTATTCCCGCCCCCAAGCAGCCCAGCAGGGAATGTTTATCACCCCTAACTCAGTGTTTATCAACCCATTAAGAAAACAAAACCTCTCTCCAAGGTCTTCTTAAACAGCTTTTCCAAGGAAGGACATTACCTGTTGATTAGCTCCAAAAAGCCTGTCTGCCTTGATTGTCTCCCACAGCATGGACTGGAGCCAGCATGTTGTCTGCTAGCTAATGCTGAGGTGTCTGTGTAAGGTGTGTGGGGGGGGGTATAATCCCTACTTAGCATGGAAAAGCCAAGCAGACACTCTGTGCCTGCAAGTCCCTGCTGGAGCTCCAGGCAGGGAACAGAGGGGAGGGGCCAGACCTGCTGTGGAGCAGAAAGCCCTGCCCAGCCCAGCCCAGTCCAGCCCAGAGAGCATGCCAGGATGCTGGGGGAGTCTGGTTTCTCTTAAACCAGCAAGAGGTCTGGAACAGACATTGCATAAACCGGTTTGACTCCAACCAGTTAAGTCTGATACTACATTCAACCAGGTTTATCTCAAATCGGTTTCAGCCATTTTCAAACTGGTTTATGTGCACTGCACATCTGTTGTTACAGGTTTAAACCAGTTCTTGATCACTGAAACTGGTTTATGTGTAATATCTCTCCCTAGACCAGATGTGGCCTCACCAGTGCTGAATAGAGGGAAAAAATCACTTCCCTTGACCTGCTGGTAACACTCCTACCAATGCAGCCCAGTATGCCATTAGCCTTCTTAAGAACAAGGGCACATTGTTGGCTCATATTCAGTTATTGCCCACTGAACCCAACAGGTCCTTTTCTGCAGAGCTGCTGCCCAGCCAGTCATCTCTCAGTCTGTACTGGTGCATGGAATTGTTCCATTCTAAGTGCAGGACTTTGCACTTGTCCTTGTTGAACATCATGAAATTTCTTTTGGCCCAATCCTCCAATTTGTCTAGGTCACTCCAAATCCTAGCCTTACCCTCCAGCATATCAACTACTCCCCACAGCTTGGTATCATTTGCAAACTTGCTGAGGGTGCACTCTATATCATCTTCCAGGCTGTTGATGAAGACATTGTACAAAACTGGCCCCAGGACTGACCCCTGGGGCACACCACTTGATACCGGCTGCCAACTAGAAATCAAGACATTGATTACTACCCTCTGAGTCCGATGCTTCAGCCAGTTTTCTATCCACTTTACATGCATTCAGCCCATACTTTCTTAGTTTGCCTCAGAGAATGCTGTGGGAGACTGTATCAAAGCCTTGTTAAAATCAAGGTATATCACATCCACTGGTCTACCTGCATCCAACTGGCAAGGAGAGAAGTGTTTTACAATAAAAACTTCTAAAAAAAACCCTTTTCCCTTTCTTAATTATTGCAGGTCTGACTTGGAAATGGTGGTAGCTGCAGCTCAAAATGAGTAATCTTACTTCAGGTGCTGGCTGTCAGCTCAGTTGCAGGTAGGGTGGCCATCATAGAGGACAGTCTGGTTGTCTTCTGTCCTCTATTGATATGAAACCAGACACCTTTATGTCATAAAGGCATCAGGTTTTGTATCAATAGAGGACAGAGGACAGAGTAGTAGAAAAACGGAATGTCCTCTATGATGGCCACTTGCAGGTGCTGTTTTGCAAAATATCACTAGTTAAAACTGTTATTAGTTCAAGTAATAAAGAAGAAAACTGTAATGGAAACCCTCTTTTTCTTCAATGCCTTCATATCTGTCAAATTTTACTTTTATCAGTAAGCCATTCTGCTCTCATAGATTCTGGTTTTCTGTTGGTTTACTTCTGTTGATTAGAATTTCTCCACTCCAACCATGCTTCCACAATTCCCCACAGGATGAGAAAAGCCCCTCTCTAACTACATCCTAGAAATCCTACATCTGAGGGAAGGTTGAAACAAAGGAAGAAAATATCTAGGGAAGGTTGTCCCTAGACTTCTTGGGAGAAGGATGTAGAACAGGGGGAGCAATTATTTCAGGTGGAGGACTGCTTACCGACTTTAGGCAAGCTGTCAAGGGCTGCATGGGTAGCCTCACCCTTTGAAAGTTTCCCCATCCCGTGGTTGCCATCTTGTGATCGAAAGTCCCACTCCCTAACCCCTGACTTTTGCCACCAAAGGCCCTCCCCTTGCCCCCAGTCCTTTTGGCAAGGGGTTTTGCCATCTCAGAACCAGAAAAATAAGAAAAACCAGAATAACATAGTCTAAAAATCAAACATCTACAACATTCATTAATTTGATTTCAAAAAATATTTTTGTCTTGATTGACATGTGTTCATGTAGTGTACATAGAGGAGATCACACAATAGCTTAAAATGAAGTCTTACTCTTATATATTGTTGGGGAAGGGTGGAAGGCATGAAGGGGTGGCTATAGGTTTGTGGGGGGTCATTGGTATGTGGATATGTGGAGTGTGGGTGGGTATGGAGTTTGTGGGGGGAAGGGTGGCTGAAGTGTGTGAGGGGGTCTGGGTCTGGGGGGCCTGCATGTATGGCAGTGCAAAGGGGGGGTGCATGTGCATGGTGGGGTGTGCGTGTGGGACTCGCCCTATGAACACACATGCACATACATACACACAATCCCTCCCACCCTCATTATACACACACACATACACAGACACACACACAGAGTCTTTCCCTCCCTCATTGCTCTCTCCATCTCTCTCCCCACTCCCTCACTGCAGGGACGTGCATGCACACATGGACACAGGCACACATGCGCACACACCCTCTCACTCCTGGCCCTAGGGTACTGGCATAGGCCCCATGCTCCTGCAGTCTGGTGATGCAGCTGGGGGGCTACGTGGTGCTGGAGCAGCCAGCAGTGTGCAATGAAGCAGTTAAAGATGCGGCAGGCAGAGGCTTCCAGTTGGGGGTGGGAGGGGGCTGGGGGTGAGATGGCACCGGGCTGGCCTTGCTACTGAGCCCTGCTGGCTCCCTCTGGGTCCTACTGGCCCTGTCTCCTGTCATCTTTGACAGGCAGCCAGGAGCACATACATATAATTTTTCTAAATTTTTTAGGGGCCCTGTGGGCTGGATAGAATGGCCTGGTGGGCCACATCTGGCCCGTGGGCCTTATTTTGCCCTCCCCTGATGTAGAAGGAAAGGTACAATGTAGGGAAGTAGATGAGTGTTCCTTTTGGTGTTTTGAACTAATTGCATTTTAACCCTGGAAAAGCAGCTGGAATTGGTATTTTGGTATGTAACACTATGGAAAATATTCCTAATGAAAAGCAAAACTGCTAACAAATGGTTTTCATATTTCATTATGAATTTGAAAATGGGCCAATTATTGTAAAAAGAAACTGCTAAGGTACATGCAGTTTTCAAATAAAAACAAGCCAGTTTTGAATGTCCCTTCATAAGCATATAAAATGCAGGACAAGAGCAAGCAAAAAAATGAAACCCTCTTTTATCAAATGTTTTCATTAAGCAAAATGTAGAGACTATGACAGCATGCCACTAAATGACAGTGTTACTTGGTCCACTTGCTAAAATCCTTGCTTCAAAACATAAACATGTAATTTCCCCACAGATCAACATACAGATCCTGCACACCTTGCTGCAGAAGTGGGATGTGAAGAGCCAGCTATTGCCTGCCACAACCCTGCATACACAAGGCCTACTTCACAGCAGCTCTTGTAGCTTCCAACTCTTGCAAGGATGAGCTGGAGGAGGAACAAAAAAAGGGACAATTCATTGCTACACCTCTCCTGAGGGCAACATGGTAACATATAGTGCTGCAGCTTCAGGGCTACCAGAGCACCCAGAAAGCTGCCCTCTTGCCCAGGGGCCAAACTTTGTTCTCAACCTTAATGAGGAGCCCTGCGCATCAAGCCTTGTCACTGCTTCCAGTTTGTGGTATAAACACAGGTCAAAACAAGTAGGAATGTAAGGGAGTCACTGTTGTCTGTTGCATAAGGCCTTCACTCAAGTCAGTAAACCTGAGGTCTATTTTATACTTTCTCCCTTGTTGACTATATGAATTTGATCAAGTGTTTTGGCCTCACATTTTATCCTTCTTATCTATTCTATAAGAATCTAGAAGGCTTTTTATAGGTATCTAGGGTATTTCAATGAGATTTAGTTACCTAAAAAGGTAGCTAGGTGCCTAAATAATTTTTTTCCTACAGTTCTTCACCTAGGGGACTTGCAGTCTCAGCTGGGGCCTCCGTATACTAATGTAATACATCCAACAATACTAATGTATGTTAGTATAATGTACCACATAATAATATAAGGCATAGAAAATTCTGTCAGGGCACTGTAATAGTTAATACTATGTTTTGTGCTTGGAGGGTGACTCTCTCCCATTACACTCTTAAATTTAATTAAGAGAGATTGAAAATTAGGTTGAATCAAATTGTGTTTGCATGTACCCAACTTATCAGCTGAGTGAGTTTCATGTGACCCAATCACTCAGCTGGATTCAAGCTTTTGTCCTCACTTAGAGGGGCATTTAGAATTAGCCTCATTTAAGTGCCTCATTTAGAGGACAATGTGAAAAAAAAGGGGGGGAGGTGTCTCCTTTCCAAGACTTTATTGTTCTTTAATTTTTCAATTTATTTAAAATGATGGGGCTATAATGCATACTGGCATTGCAAGTGTTCTCTTTGTTGCAGCAACAGGTACCTAGTCCACTTTAGAAGATTGGGAAAATTAAGTTCTACTAGTGGCTTTTTGTAAGCATAGTTGCTATCATCAGCTCTTATTTTTGTGTGTAAGGAGGAGATGGAAAGTCTATTTTTAGGCCACTCTAAATTTTGATTTCTTGTCAGCTTTATCTTGGGTGATACTTGCAACTGTCTGTGGCCTGGGGCTGGTTGCAATGGCAGCTCAAGGAGAATTAACAAAATCAGAAACATTCACAGATTCACACAGATTCACAGAAGTTTAAGGCTCCTAGTGAGATCATCAGGTCTAGCCCCCCCCCCCCCCTTGCTCTGGGCAGGAAAGACTCATGAAGGGAACAAAGGAACAGGTTCAGGGCTCTGGATTTTAATGTGAGGTGCCAAAGTACAGAAATTGTCCCTGTTGAAAGAGAGCTCCTTTGATAAAGCTATTATGGCTTGATAGTGAAGTGTTAGTAATATGCAAGAAGCAGGGAAAAATTGTTCAAACATCTCCCTGAATTCTGATTTACTTTTCATAATAACCATGATAACAGCTATTTGGGTGTCCAAAAATGTGAGGGTGTGGTTTTCTTTCCCTGAATGCTGAGTTGTTCTATACTATGTGAGTTAGGTAACCAATTATGCACCACAGAATGCAAATAATGAACAGAAAATAGTAAAAAAATACAGTTGTAGTGAAATAGTTTAAAGCAATCATACATTAAAATATGTTTGCATGAGGTGGGAAATCCTATCTAGGGTTGCATTAACAAAAGCATCATGTGTGAGAAGGATTGGTTTACTCAGCACCGGTGGTTAAGCTTAAACTGAAGTACTGCAAAGCCTTTTTGGCACCCCATTTTAAGAATGATGTGGGAAAATTGGAGAGAAGCCAAAGGTTAGCAATGAAGATGATCAGAGATTTGGAAAGCAAGCCAGATATGGAAAGGTTGAAGGATCTGGGAATATTGGGAGAAAAGACGATGAAGGGGTGACATGATAGCCTTCAAATTTTGTAAAGGTTCCCATAAAGAGGATAGTGGAAGAATGGTTTCCCATGGTTGCAGAGACTATCACAAAAAACAATGGATTTAAGCTACAGGAAAAACCTTTCCTAAATGTCAGAGTGACTAGGTATTGGAACAAACTGCTTAGGGAAGTTACAGAATTGCCTTTGGGGGAAGGGTGGGGAGGGTTCAGAAGCGTCTGGACAGGAATCAATCAGAGATGACTTGAGTACGACCAAAATGTACCTCTGTGCAGGGTGTTAGACCAAGTGATCTTTGAGGTCCCTTTCAAACCACTAATTCTATAGTTCTAAGTGTTGCACAAGCAGCCCTGAATGAAAGATGGAGTCACCCCAATCAAAATCGGCTGTGAGTGTTTTGTGGCTAGAGAAAAAAGGCGAAACCTTATTCTAACAATCATGAATTTATTGTATGGATCGAGACCTATATCCGGCAAACATTTACAGATATACTTAAATTTCTCACTGAGATGCGTAAATGTTGAGTCCATGTCTCCACTACGTATGTGTCTGTATAGAACGCACTGAGCTGTGAGGGCCATGTCCCAGCATGTCTGAGGCACATTATAAAACCTAGAAAAAATTGAGTAAGGGGAAATATCTGTTTTCTGTAAAATCCAGGTCAGGGATCTGAAGGTAAAAGTCAGTGATCGTGGTTGAGCTGGCTAATCATAATCCAGTGAGGACCTTCAGAGAACTCCTGCTGATTTTTGTCAGACATTTAATTACTGCTGACTTTGTGGATCTGATTTTCCATTCGTAACAGGCAAATCTAAGACTTCATTGGCTATCTTCATTTTATCTGAGGATGGTTATTGAATACTTATCCAAAATTCTGTGGACAGAAATCTCCTGAGATTCAACCCTGGAAATACATGTATGTCTCAGGAAATTACCTGTGATTGTTACATTATGTGCTAATTTGATGACCAGCTACCCCTGTCTTTCAAATAAAAAGGAACTAGAGGACTTTAAAAATACCGAACAAGATGTCGATCTCAGCAGAACTCAAGGATCAACCCGTTGACTTCAGCTTATGTACAGCATAACTGTGAATCTGATCAACCACTCTTTGCATTACAAAGGAGCCAATGTGCCTATGTTTACAATCAGCCATAGTCTAGACCAAGAAAAATATTTTTATCTGGTAAAGTTCAGTTTGATCTGTAAGAATCACAGGCATGATGTTAAAATGGTGGTTGTCTCGGCTTGTAGTGCTTTGAAACAGGAGCTTACATTTCACAGCAGTTAACTTTGACTGTGCAAAACAATGATTGGTGTGCCATGCAAAAGCCCCAGAACACAGTTCCATTTAAAAGAAGCAAAACAAAATCTGATCCATTGGTAATCTTAGATGTTATTTGTTCTAGCAGGTTAGATCACACTCCAGTAGCTGTGTTTCAAGTCCTTCAGAACTGTACTCTGATTCAAACAGTATTAGGTACAAATTATGACTGCTTAGAATTAATTCCCAAACAGCTTTTCTGTTTTAAAGGCTTTCCTTAGTACACATGGGTGCATCCAGCAATTTGAAATGATGGACTGCAGGAGATGCCACTTCCATCCCCTTCCTTCCCTTCCTCTCCTCTGACTCTCCTCCCGTGGTCACAGCAAGCCACTGCAGCATCTGCTGGGGACGTCTTGGAGCCCTTGAAGCAGGTAGATTCTCCCCTACACTTCTCAGCACCCCCTCCCCTGCAGTGCCGGTACTCGTCCCCTCTCCCACACTCTCCAGTAGGAGATGACTCTAAGAAGGGGGCCCTACCTGCTGTTCGTGACTGACCTAGAGGTGGGGGAGCCTCATGGGTGCTCCCCGCAGCTGGATGCCTTAGGCCAGCAGGAGAAAGGTGGTAGAGAGGGAGGGAGCAGGGACCTGGAACCCTGTGTAGTTGCTGCCCACAGCCCCTGGCTGGATTGGGGCAGGAGTAATTCTAGGGCTCCCCCTACCCCTGGATCAGCTGGGGACAGCAGCTGATGAGTCCTGCTTCCCATTTGGTCCCCTGGCTGTCCCACTTTAGCCTGGGGCTCCAGGAGTGCCTCTGACACAGCAGGGCACCCAGGCATCTGGGGTTATGGGGGAATAGAGCCCTCAACAAGTAACCTTTACTGTGGAAGGGCAGTGCAACAACTCCTCCACACCCCCTGGATCCACTTCTGTTCATACAAGGGGTTGTGTTTTCCTTGTACTGTCCCTTTAAGGCCAAAGTCCTCATTTTCAGCACTGCAGGGTTCAGTTGCTTTGTGGCAGTTTTATAGCACTGGGGACTCTGCCTTGAGGAGCCAGATGCATTCTTGGTTTCTCTCACTCCACAGGACTGGACTGGGTCAAGTCAGAGGCAGAGCAAGTATAAGTTCTGCATACATCTACTGAGGGCAGTTGTTAAGATCCACCCTGGATATGGTTTCAGAGAATTATAATAATAAATAACTGTTAGTTCAACACAGTGTCCAGTTGCTGAACTCACAACATATCACAAGGTACTTCGGTATACACTGAAACAGTGAATGCCTTTTGTAACAGAAGCTGTCGTTGTTTTATGCTAGATGCTGCATGAAAGTGAAGCTTCTCTACCTAAAGATCATTTAAGAGTGTGCAAATGCTACATTTGTATTCCATTGAAAGGCATCAAGCTGACAGTGAGGCATGAAATTATGTGCTTAATTAATTATATGCATTGAGCAAATATGAAATGGTAGCTGAAGTGTATCTCTGTCCTATCCCAGCCTGTTAATATGCATCAGTCCAAACGGAGCTGTTCTTTGACCAGAAAAAAATAGTTCAGTCTCTGTGCCCAGTCCTGGGCCTCCCTGCTGAGAGTATCAACAAAGAGAAAAATGAGGGTTCATTTTGCTGCTTTGTGCATGTGAGATGTAGATACTTAAGATCTGCCTCAGCAAAGACTTTGAGCATATGCTTGACTTACAAATATGTGCTTCAATCCATCGTGATTGAGCAAAGCTCCTAAGAATAAGCTTAACTGTAAGCAGCTGCTTACATCCTACTATATTCAAAAGGACTTATGCATTTGCTAATAATTAAGGGTCTTGCTGGATCAAGGACTTAACTCTTTGGAAATAAATGGAGACCACCAGCTAATTTCACATAGGCCTTAAGATAGACAGTAATGACTTTAAGTCACAACTGACCAAAGTTGGCTTTGAACCATTAACCTGAAGGTGAAAGGTCCTGTATCCTATTACCAACCCCTTGAGCAATCCAGTCTTCCTTATTTTCAATTATTAATGAAGTAAAATTGGCCAAAATATAGCCATATTGGCCGTTGTCTCCCCCATAATGTTTGTAAATCAGTCTCAGTAATTTTAAAGTGCTGAGTGGAAATCCAAAGGAAGAAGGCTTAGCTTAAATCACTGACACGCCAATCTCAAGAGCCAAACTTGTTGCTAAGTCTCTAAAAAATGGTTAGAAATGCGCCTCTCCAAGAATGCTGATAGCAGCCATTCATCAAGGGAAGCTGATTTATGGGGAACTCTAATGAATTATTTAGGGCTCTATTCTCCCCATGATATACAGACATAACTCTAATTGACACTAATGGGAGATTCATGTGCATGTCAAGGGGAGAAAAAAAATCCTCAGAGAGTGTTTAGAGTATAGTCATTGAGGGGGGGACACCATCAACATTAACATGAATTTGTCATTCCTTCATAGATATATACACAGAGAAAAAAATGATCATGAAGATCCTTAATATCTGCAGCTCAGAAACGTCTTGTGCATATGGGGAGGGGGGTAGATGTTGAATGTAGGCCAAATATGGCCCCTGACTTTAAAATGTAGGTGGCTACTATTGCTAAGAGATGCAAATCCTACATTTAAGCATGCAGAACAGTTTCCCATGCTGATGTTTAAATGTTTCTTTGTGACTATCTGAAAGCCATCTTGTAGGACTTCTGTTTGCACATCCCAATACCAAACTACATCAGGCTTACAGCATACAATTCTCATTCCAGAATCTCTAGTCATGCTTGTTTTGGTGTAAAATAATAGTATGCAAGTAGCCTTGTTACATTTTTTCAGCTTAGAAATAAGCAGTGACATTATGAGATTTATAAACCCAAATCATTTATCTATAAGGATAAAACATGTTAATGACAGCTTTAAGTAACCTGTATTTAATATTATCATTTACCATTTTCCGATATGAATCTGAAATGCTGTTTTAAGAGTAAGAGAAAAATTCTGCATTCCTCCAATAGCTTCATACAACTCTCCTTGCCATAAGTAACAACTGTTTGTCCAAAATAGCTTGCAAATCTATATGAAAAACATCAAGCCATGTTCATCCTTAATATAACTGCAAAAACTTCAATGAGATGAAGTGTGGCAAAATCCAAAAAAACTATTAATGTTTCCCAAGACTTTGTTTTAAAATGACATTGCCAAAATGGTTAGGTAAGATCAAAATACAGGTTTTGCAAATAAATAAATAAATATTGCTATTAACTTATTATTACTTCCTCAGAATTATGGATGAACATGATGCTCTTCATAAACGAAACCAAAGGAGCAGGCCTCTGTCTTAATCAGTCTACCATTTACATTTGAGCTACTAAGCATAGTATGCCCCAGAAATGTTTCACTACTTATATTGTTGTTATTACATTTAAATGAAAACATCTTATTTTTAATGGAACGTTGACAATTTAATTTGTTTATAACTGGCTAATTTCAAAATATCACAGTTTCTGACAAAGCTTATGTCTAAATAATACTTCCTGTTCTGCCCTCCCCTCCCCCTCAGCTGGTGATCGCTGGAGGTCACATTCCACCAAATGTTTAGATGAGAATAAATATGCTCCCAGGGTCTTTCCATTTTTGGCCATTGAGATTTATTATATTGGCTTTTCCTTTGTTTCAGGAAGTTCAGGAGCTGCCTCTCCTTGCTCTTTAATGGTTTGCGGTCCCCTAAATATGCGCAACTGGACTCTGGATATAAAGAACTTTCCAGTAAGGGAGAAACTAAGCAATTAATTGGATTTAGGTTTTGTATACACACACACACACACACAGAGAGCGAGAGAGAGAGAGAGAGCGAGAGAGAGAGAGAGAGAGCGAGAGAGAGAGAAGATCCGGAAAAATTCTCTTGGATTTGTTTTCCTGATAGAGAAACTTACCAGACACTGGAACAAGCACTCAAAAACTGAATCCTGAAGAGCAAAAAGCTTGCAGTGTAGACACTATATAGCCAGGAGGCCTCTGTGCACACATCTCAGAGTGTTCTGCAGGCACCTTTAGTCTGTCTGGCAACAGATGACAGCAGTGCACAATCTAACCCTGATTGTCTTCTTTATACACAATGTGGGAATTGTGAAAAAATATTCCGGCAGCTAGAGGCACTCACAGGAATCGGAGGCATTGGGAACAGAACCTGACACTCCCAAAGGTGGACCCAGGAACGCCAACTTTGCAGGAAACTTACCCAGGAGGGAGCCAGAGCTGGGGCTGGTGCTGCATGGGCTGGAGCTGTGCTGGCTTTTCAAGCACCTGTGAATCAGGCTGGGCAGCGGCCTGTTGTTGCCACCACAGGAGCTTAAAAAACCCCAGTGGATGCTGGGTACGGGGGGAGTGAATGGGGTAAAACACCAAGCCCACCGAGGTGCATCCCAGCCAGCCTGTGGCTCCCATGATGCTGATCCACTGGAGTTGGGCGACATCAGTGCAGGGAAAACAGAATGAGCTTCTCCATGCAGAGCTCCCTGAGAATGGTTTTGGCTCTGCCTCTTTATTGTGAACTGTGAATTGTTGCAGCCATCCTAAGCCCTCCTGAGGGTACAGCTGTTCCAGGCCTGCCAGAGGGATGGAGCAGGGTCAAGAATTAGGGGACAAGGGCCAGGCTGAAACTACAAACCTGCACTCCCTACTGAGGCCTGTGGGGTCAATACCTAACAGGAGGCCATAAGGGGCCCAAGCCAGTAACTGGGAACGGCAGCATGACAGCCTGCAGAGTTAGCAAATGGACTGGGTTTTAGGGGAGACAGAGTGCCAGGACTGGCTGCACCAGTCAAGTGAGTATTAGTCAAGTGAATATTATCATCTCCGGGACAGCATGGGAACACTGCTGAACCCCTCCTTCAATTGTGTTTCCATCAAGTCGTGGCAGATGAGTGCCAGACCCAGGGAACAGGGAGATACTCACACCACCAACTGGGGACATCACAAATATGTTCTGCTTCCTGCTTGGCTGGAGCACTAGAATCAAGCAAGCTATATGCTGTCTCCTTTTGGGTGGAGAAGACATAAGCAAAGCATTCTGGGATGCTGGAGGACTGTGCTATGGCTTCTCTCAGAAGAAAACATATACAAACATTCACTCCCCCAGAAGTGATTTAACTCTGGTTGCTCCTGAGTTATTTTTTTCCTGGAATGGTCATTTTTGCTTTGGGAGAAAAATTCTGAACATCTGTATACCTGTGCTTTCCCCTGGGAGAGCAAGAACTCTCCCAGGGAAAACTAATTGTTTATATATGTGGCAGTAGAGCAGAAACTATGATATTGACTTAAGAAATCTGCTGAGCACAAAGCATTAAGCTACAACATTTTTTTGAGTTACAGTAATTGACTTCTTCCATATCTCCCATGTCTCTAGACAAGCGAGAAAGCATGAGAGGAAGCATGACTTTCTGTTTCTCCTGGAATGTCTTGGCTCCATAAATCCAAAGCTCAGCGTGGCCTTTGCTAATCTTAGATGTTTATCATAACACTAATAGGTACAAAACTTCCAGACAAAAATGTGATTTTTAAGTTCATGATGTCCCTTTACTACAAACGTTTCTCATCAGTGCTGGAAACCCCAAAATAACAACATTGTGCTAATGCACAGTTACTGGAAAGTGAAACTGGCTTGAAATTGACCTGGAACCAAAGTAAGACTGAGCAAATTAGTTGCATTGTTTGAGGGCACCAAAATTCAAACTAAATAGATATAAATAATGGTACAAAGTAAATTAGATTATTAAAGCACTTTCAGTTTAATTTGTGATGGTATCAATAGTTTATATAATGACTGTTTGAAAATCTATTATCTTATCCCGACAGCATGGCTGTTAAGGTAGGAAAATTGCTAAACAGCAGTACAGAGAAAAGAACTGACCTAAAGGAACATTAATATTTCTAGGAAATAAGTATCCTGGCTTGAGAAGCTACTGTCCATTTCATTCTAACTTACTTTCCAGAAACATACAGCAGTTGACATAATCACATCACTTTCTCTCTTCATATTTTATGAAGCATATTTTATATGCTGATAAACTACAAATAGATGGATATATTTATTACTTTTTATACTGCTGGATTTGAAGATTGTATTAAAAAGAAAGCCAAAGAGGAAATATCAGCACTATTAAATATGGGCTCTTACTAAAACCTGAAAAGCTTCACTTTGGAATGTTAATAATCTGGGCTAGTGAGCCAGTTCTGGGTTGTGACTTATATTTGTTTACCTGAAAGATCTTTTGGTTGTAATTTAATTAATTCTTAATTAAAACAAAATTCCATTTTGGAGATTTTGGGAGATTTTGGAAAAAACATTAAAATCATATGTTCATTTGTTGAGATGTAAACTATTGTTTCATTGGATAGTACTTGGTCTTTATCTTTTTACATTCTGGTTGCAGGATTTAGATTCATTTCCTGAAACAAATAAGGAGGACTTTGAAACTTTATTAAGGAATTTATCTGGAAACTCAATAATGTAATTTGCCATATCTTTCATGTGATCCCCTTTCATGTTTGATAATCAGTCACTGTAAGAACAGAGGCAAGGAAACATACAAATATGAATTTCCATTGTTCAGCTGGGAGTCTTGGGATTTTTAAACCTTATCATCCAAGAGAGGAGATGGTGCATAGGAATGCTGGTAGCTTTAACACAAGCTCAAACATATCCATAAGAAATGTCAAAATAAGGCCTTTTACTCTTGTTTCTCATCACATGTTTAAAGTAGTTCCATAGCAGTCTTTTTAGGTAATGGTATTTGCTTTGTTACTGTAACGGGGCACCTACCTACGGTGACCTAATTGGGCGGGGCAGTCCTGGAATGGGAACTTCAAGGCCTGGGCTATGTGATACCAGGACAGCATTTTTCCCAGATTCACAGTGTCATATAGGGATCCGCAGAAAATGGCAGTTTTCCCCTTGCAGGCTGGTAGTGTTCCAGCCTACAAGGTGCTGCTGGGAGTGGGACACAGGGGTGCCATGTGCATATTTGCATCTGCACACATATACATGGCTGGGAATACAGTTGGGTAGCACGGAAAGCAACTCGCTACAGGTTAGTCTATGGAACGGAGGAGGTATGGGTGGAGCGGGGGGGGCAGAGTCTCTCATGATGAGGGACGGAGTGAGGCAGGGACTGGGGGCTCAATCAGGTCAGTGCATGGGGCTGGAACATGAAGCAGGATTGAACCATGGGTGACTAGTCCACAGGGTGTGGGGCATGTGGGGGCGTGGCTCCAAGCTACAGAGCACACCCCCTAGAGGGGGTAGGGGGCATGTGCTACCCCAGGTTTGTGCATGGGGCAGGGGAAGATTTGGGCGGCTTACTGTGAGCTTGAGGCTCCCTGCCCTGCTACCCTCCCCCCCAGGAGCCCCGTGCCACCATTATGACATACCCCCTGCCCACCTGGCAGCAGCAGGGACAATGGCGGCGGTGCAGAGTTGTTCCCCCTACTGCTACCAGGAAGGCAGGGGGTATGCAACCAGTGAGGGGCTCCTGGGGGAAGGGCAGTGGGGGGGGGCCCAAGCCCGCAGCAGGCAGCCCGCATCCACCACTTTCCTGTTTGGCTGTGCTTCAGCTGTGCTGCCAGTAGAGGCAGAGGGCAGGGGAGGGAGGCAGGCACACCTTTTAAAAAGGTAGTCACCTACCCATATCCCTTTACTGAAGGAGCTAGGGAGCCAAGGATTAGCTAGCTGGCTCCAGCCACCTGGACAAACTGATAGTAGCAGAAGACCCTTGAAAAAAATGGCCACCCACCCAAGGTGTGGCCAGTGATTGACAGGCCTGGGGCAGAAGTAGTGGGTCTGGTGACCCAGAGAGAGAGATAAGCCCAGGATCTGAAACAAGGAAGTAGTCTGGTCCTGCAGGCTGCAGGAAGTAGAGCTCCAGGGAGAAGTGGGGCCTGACCAGACAAGAAGGAAGGACTCAAGGCTGCAGAGAAGCTTTGCCATGGTGTGGTGTTAACCCAGGATGGGGAATCTTTTGTTGGAGAGCAGATGCTCATATCTTTTCATTTGTGTTTAAATATTGGAGGACTAGATTTTGGCTGTAGGGATGGAGGAGGCCACCGAAAAGAGTGCCAGGGGTACCCTAGTTCCTATACCTTTTGAAGAATCTACCATTGCTGTTAGCAGAAGGACTGTGGTGTCAGATAGCAAAGACTGGGGGGTGCAAGCCCAGAGCCTGAAAAGGTGAGACCAAGGTCTGAGGGACCTAAAGTCCACAAGGGCAAGATCAGGGCCTGAAGGGCCCAAAGCCCATGAGAGCAGGGCTGGAGCTGGGGCCCGGGGGCCTATGGTCCTGAGACAGTGAACCTTAAGCAGAAGGGCACAGCTAAAGCAAAGTGGGCCAAGGCCAAGGGTCCTTAGCCTAACACCGCAACTCCCCTGCCCTCTAGGGGCAGCACCCCTGTCCAATCATAACATCAAGGTGTGGCAGGAGAGACAATAGGGTGGGGGCATGAGAGGCCATAGGAGGCAATTAAGGCAGAATCCAGGTAAACGCCAGGGGAGTGATTTTGCCTCCCCAGTGCTGGACTTGCTATAGTTAGCCAACAAACCAGGTCAGGTAAAGCAGTACCAAAAGTGTATATTGCATTCCCAGACATCAGAGTCTTTAACTGAACAGTGCAATGTCCACTGGCATTAAAAGCATAAGAAAGAATGGGGACAGGGTCTACACTAATGTCATTTCATTTTTACTTAAGGACAAATCTGGTTCTTACACCTGCATCTATGAGGGTTTATGTCGCAGTAGGCCTGCCCAGTAAAGATGGTCCCCTCTGCTTGGGGCCTCCACAGACAAGGAGGTTTTACGCACAAGAGAACCAGATACTAAGTTCAGGCTGCTCTACTGATTTTGCCATCCTCTTCCTCATGATCATAGTGTATAATTCTAATGGAGGCTGCTGCTTGTTCTGTGGCTGTAGTGCTTTGCGGGGTTCCTCAGCATCCTGGGACTTAGCCTGGGACTGGGGCACAGTACTGCCTTGATGTGCATGGCCTTCATCGAACATTTGCCCAATAGAAAACTGAAGGGTCATCACTGCCTTTAGGTTAGATATGCTTGCCTTGGGGCAAGGGACTTAGATAAACCTGTTTTACAGTGGGGGGTTTAAATGCACCTCCTTAAGAAAGACGTTTGCTGGGATTAAAGGATATTAAGCTCCCCTTCCAAGTTTATTTAAATGCACTCTTTGTTAAGTACACATCAAAAGTGCCATGGATTCTCTTTCTTTCTGGGTGGCATAAAGGGTGCAGAGAAATGTTATAAGCAAAAAAAATAGAGTAAGTTTGAATTTAACATCTCCACTGTTTCTTTTTTACAAGCCAGACTAACACAAATGTGTGCTAGTTGTAGAATCCTTTCCAGCAACATAACACCAATTAGCCTTACTTTCAAAAGTTTTATTTTCAGGGAAATGTCTTTTATGTTGATGTTATAAGTCATGCTCATTATTATAATGTAACTTAAGCCTATGAGTTTTTGCAAGCTTTAATTAAAAAAAAAAATCCTTTAAAGCAAAAACATGTTAGGAGGGTAAAGTCCCTAAAACAGTGTTTTGTTTGCTTGCTGCTAAATAATTAACTTGTCCCCTCCTGGAACAAGGTAGATATGCACATGCTTTCAGCACAGTGATGTTAAATGTTTTCTTGGGTTTTGTTGCATTGTTTTCTTCTAAGTGAATTGAGTTTTCAGGACCTTATGGGTGCTGACTGATATGACAGTTTGTCACATAATCAACCACTGAAAGTGCTTTACAGCCATGCACTGACAGAAGTGCATGGCTGCAGAATGCTTAAAAAAGACCAATTGTGCAACATGAGGGTTCAGATGAAGGCACTCCAAAGTGGAGGACCTTCATTAACGTCTGTCAGCACAGCCAGGAGCAGGGCTAAGCTGACACAGGCCAATTCTGCTCCACGCAGTCTTTGGGATGGGAGGGAGGGGCGTGGGTTCGGTTTGTAGCTTTCCAAGCTGGTGCTGGAGGGTGGGATGAGTGAATGGATTGCAGCCACCCTGAGGTGGGGGAAGGGGCTCCAATCTACACTGCCCTCCCCATTCCAGTGCATCTGGGGAAACCTGAGACCAAACTCACCTCCCTGCCTTCCCTTCTTCTCTCCCCCAATGAGCTCCAAAAGGCAGCTGGATCACACACCCTCCCAATCTAACAGCGAACATGTGTTGGATCAGGAGGGTCAGTCAAACTCATGACACTTTCTGTGAAGTGTCATGAGTTAGACCAGGGAGCTACACATCTGTCAGCACCCAGTGTGTCTTACTAGTTGGCAAGTATTCCATATTTAATACCGCCCAGTTTCTCTAGCTTGGCTCAGTCTTACGGCATAGGGATTTATCAACATTTAGGTACCTTATGACAGTACTCAAGGCACTCCCTTAAATACCCACCTCTAGTTTTCCTTTCCTACACATGTCAAATAGCAGATTTGGAACAAATTGTGTAGAATTACAAGTGGCACAACTGCAGTGCATGATTACCTACCTTGCTGCCATAAGAGAATGATAATTATGGGGATTTTTTTTTTTAATCGCACTGTAGAGATAGCTGGGTTTCTTATAGTTTTAGTGTGGCCAGGACCATAATAACACTTTAGGCTGCTAGTTAGAAACTGTGGCTTAAGCTTTTTTCCCCCTGGAGAAAATTATAGCCTGAGAAGCAGTAGGCAAATAAACACCTTACTTTACACATTGACAACACATTACAACTCGACCGAGATATCATTGCCATATACTCAAAAATACATTTAAATATTTCTGATGAAAGTCTGTATAACACGGGTATAGTCTCAATGTGGTGAATGGAATACTAGCCCTGTAACAATACAAGAATTAACATCTATTTTTCCTTCATCGTTCATGCACTAAAAATGTACTTCTTGCTCAGACCTCAGATTGCAGTGTTTGCATATTGAATACTCAGCAGTATTTTAAGGGAGGAATATGTACAATATGGCAACTGCAGCTGTGAGGGGAAAGGATACGAGCTGTCAGTTGGCCCAGCTACTCCTTATGGCAAAGATGTCAAACTGTACTGCCTCTCACCCTTTACACATGTCACACTATCCACTGTTGTTGTTTATTTGCTGTAATCTTGGTCAGAGCCTTGGGACCCTCATCCCACCTGTTCTTTTTCTCAGTACATCAGATGCGCTAGTGCATTTGTGGCCATGTAATTTGTTCCTGTCTGTTAAGTCTAGCTCTCCAATCATTAGTGTAGATTCCTAGCCAAGAAGTTATCAGTGAGAGAAATAGCCATATGGAATCTCATACACTGTTTTCTAAACATTAATATAAAGTATGTTGAGTCAGAGATTTCACACTTGCTATTGTCTGCCATTAACACTATCAGTGTTCTTATACTATGCAGGAGCCGGGTGTTAGAGCATCTACCAAAGACAAAATGGTCAGAGTACAACACACTTTTGTCTTTTCCCAGATGACTCTGTGTTACAATCAGTGAGCAGTAAAAATGTCCTTCTCTTTTCACAAGGAAAACAACCAAAACCTGAGGAAGAGAGATTGTGGGTAGGAAGAGCCAGATCCAAAATAACACACATTGCACATCCACATACATAAGATCTGTGTGAACACGCTCTAATATTCCAGAGTTTCAGCGGAAAAGAGTCGCTCGCTTCTCAGGGTCAGTAGCATTTGGAAGTAGTCTTGCAAGCTCAAGTAATGACCCCAACCTTCCTTTCCTTGTGTCAGTGACAGGTGTCTTTCTTTATCCCCTGCCCTATGCTATCACTCATCATTCTCACCTGTTAAAAGCCCAAATCCCACCTTACAGGGCAGAAACACCTCTTTTGTTTATTCTGTAACTCCACTTTGCGTGGGCTACAACTCGATGTAGCCCTTTGTAACCCTGAAGGCATACATTTTAGCAAGTAAATGCACTTCTTTGCCACCTGTAAATGTCAACCACCTGTGTTTTCCAGATATTCTTGAATAGACTTGTGAATGAGGGTATCTCCTCAATCTCAAGACATTTGAAAACAATAGTCCTACTGAGGCAGAGGCACTGTACTATGAAATCCAAAGGTATTTTGTTTACATGAGTCTTAAGATAAATCCTTCCTTTCTTTCTGCTGTGAAATCCCTCTTTCAATCCCCCAAATAACTCTCCTGAATAAAATCATTCCAAGCAGAACCATTGCAATTACTGCTATTATGCAAACCTGCAGTTTCAGATTCGTATTGAGCTGACAAATGGTTCTTCAGAGCCATTTTTTTCATTATAACTCTACATTCCGGCACTTGTAAAAGGTGGTCTTTCCAGGTTTTACAGGTTTTACCATGGGCTAAGATTTTCAAAGGACAGTCTCCTAAGTCTGCCTTTAGGTACCTAAAGAGGAGTATCTGCTGAGTACCTAGCAGAGATTTTGGTGGGACCTGCTGGACACTTAGCGTTTTTGAAAATCAGAATGTCTACATCAGTGCACTTTTTTAGTATCAGTATTTGAGGCAAACAAATTGACATACATTGTCAGGACAACTGACGATAGGACAGAGAGTTTGCTTTAGCTTCTATTAGAGTGTGAAGGTGAGTATATAAACCAGCCAACAAAATGTCTAGTTCTGCTGGTTGAGTGCCACAGGACTTTGGGAGCATGAATCACAAAGGGACTTTCCACAGCTTGAATGTTAAAGATATCTTTCATTTCTGTGAAGCAGGGAATTTTATTGAATGGTTCCTTAAAGAAATTAAAAATCAGATCATTTCATTTGGAACAGCTCAATAAAACCTCTAGAAAATTAGGGTTACTTTTAAATATCCACAAAGAGCATTTACGCTGATAATTAACAGCAACAAGCAGGGAGTGTTAGAGGCAAGAGTAAGCATCTACCCAGTCCATAAATGATTGGAATTTGGCTAATCCTCTTACAAAGATGTTGTTTCATGCCAAAGTTTCTTTCTGCATAAGGCAGTCAAACTACATTTTTTGAGTCAGTGAAGAGTCATGACCCAGATCCTCAAAAGTATTTCAGTCCCCAGTGCTCACTGGGAGTTAGGCAGCTAAACACAGTTCAGGTTTTCAGTTTGTTGTCTCATACAAATACAACAACATCTAGCAGAAAAGAGAGATTATTTTGCATGATGCTATATTGCATCATAGATAAATTATGGACCCAAATTAACTACATACATCAGAAACATATTCCTTTTTTACTTGAGCATTTTGATATCATCTACCACATATGTTGCATCTCAAGCTTCAGAAAGTACTAAAAACAGCTTTTTATTGCAATAAATTAGCAGATTCCATTTTAAAATGGAAACAGTTTCACACTTACTGCCAACATCAAGGTGGTCTTTAATTTTACTTGTCATCTTTTATGTGCACTAAGGATTATTACTTTAGGGGTGTGGGACTCCAACTGTTGTGCCGATCACAGACATGCACATCAACGACTGCTTGAAAACATTAAGTAAAGGAAACCAATTCTAATATTTGTTCCATTTTAGTAGTATGTAGGAATCCTAATCAAGCATCTTATCCTAAACATTGTTCAAAGAAGTATCTGAAAGTCCTCTTTCTTGCAACTTTTGGGGGTTTTTTCTGGAATGCCCTGGCCTGAGCCCATTTGATACCTCATAGGATCCTGGAGGCTGCATTTCCTCAGTGCAAGGTCTGTAACTGCAGATTTTGCTGAGCTCAAGTCTTCTAAACCCCTTGTGAGCTTCACATTTGAATGGATGGAGGGAGGACCTGCATAGCCTGTTTTCATCACCTAACAATTCCAATGAGCACTTTCTAAGGAGTACAGTCCCTAATAACTGACCCCACTGCACCTTTTTTTCTATACCTGTGTTCATGGCATTTGCCGCACATTTCATTTGACTGGAACCTTCTTAATACCAGACTACTTCCTCCAAATCCAACATTGAAAATCTCTGTTTCTATGAAGCCTGCAAGTCCTATTCTACCAGTATACCCTGAGTGACTAGGATCCCATATTTGTTGCCTCTTGTTGTGTTCTTTGTCCTTTATACAACAGATGTAACATATGAAGGAATAATGGGGTCCAAATACAAATGTTTACAACACAGATGTTTACAGACAAATGTTTATAACACAGAAGACCTGTCTATAGACTGTGTTCTGACATGGTGACTGATGGCTTCTAGACCAGGGAAACTGAATTTTTTAATACACGGGGGTACATTATTGAGTTAGCATTAACATCAACATAAATATTAGCAACATGGGGGTCATGGGAGTCAGTTTGTCAGTCAAAAGCATAATCCATGCTTTATTCCATGCCTCCAATCAGCCAGGCACACACATATTCAATGCACGCAAAAAGACACAAATAAGGCTTCTCTACATGAATGGTGAAGTAGTTCAGCAACACCATCTGTAGCAATTTATGACAAGATTGCAGCTTAGGCTTACCAGACAGTCAATGACAATGCCTATATTAGGATATTATTAGAGAAATTGGGTTAAGAAATCAATACAAGTCAGGTACATGTTCTTTCTTATCCTATTTTAATATAATTAGAATGTTAAAAGCAAAGACCGCTAATTACAGTGAACATTTTTGTGGTCAAAAGCCTATTGGTTGGGTAGTAGAGTTCAAAATAACTCAATTTTTTTCTTTCTCTCTGAAATGTAATATCCTGTCTTCAATTAAGGAATAAACAAAAGACTGACCCATTTAGCATGAGGCCTAGGGGAGCAACAAGTGAGTCAGTTCTTTCTAATTTTACACATGACAAAAACGTAAGACATGCCTTGGGCTAATTCCATGGTGTGATGACTTTCCAAAAGCAAGGGATGTGCTTCTTCACAAGTATCAAACTGGTAGAATCACAGCTCATGCATTTGCCACACCCAATAGTTTTGGGAATTGGGCCTTAAACCCTGAACTTTCTAGGCAGAATCCTCACAGTGCTCCAAAAACCTACAGTGTTAGATTAAGGGCATTCACCTAGCCCTGAAAATGGGCAGCATATATGAGGAGAGGGTACGGGACCTTAACCTGTTCAGCCTTCACAAGAGAAGGCTGAGAGGGGACCTGGTGGCCGTCTATAAACTTACTAGTGGGGACCAGCAAGGAATGGGAGAGACCTTGTTCCCCCGAGCGCCTCGCAGAGTAACAAGGAATAACGGCCACAAGTTGTTAGAGAGTAGGTTCAGACTAGACATTAGAAGGCACTACTTCACAGTCAGTTGATCTGGAACCAACTTCCAAAGGAAGTAGTGCTACCTTGGGGGACTTTAAAAGGAGGCTTGAAGATTACCTAGCTGGGATCATTTGAGCTCAGTTTTCTTTCCTGCCTAGGGCAGGGGGTCAAACTAGATGATCTGCAAGGTCCCTTCCAGTCTGCTAGCTAATACACAGACACCTCCTCAGCAAGGCAGAGGGGAGAGGGGAATTTCTGCTTAGCAGGGAGTGGTAACGGGGAGGGGGGAAACAGCCTACAGTCACTGGAGCTTCATCTAGGGATTAGAGGGGAAGAACCAGCTCTGCTGTGGAGCAGAGAGCCCTGCACAGCCCAGAGAGCATGCTGGGATGCTGGGGTGTCTGGTTTATCTTAAACCAGCAAGGGGTCTGGGACAGACATTGCAAAACCAGTTTGACCCAAATCAGTTAAGTCTGATACTACTTCCAAACAGGTTTACCTCCAACCAGTTTTGGCCATTCTCAAACTAGTTTTGTGCACTGAATATCTGTTCTGTTACAGGTTTAATCCAGTTTCTCATCACTTAAATTGGTTTATGTGTAATGTCTTTCCCTAACCCTGATGTTGAAAGACCAATTTTAGATTCCTCTTTTGGGGAAAACTAATAAATTATAAGAAATAAGCTGTGGAGATTCCTTTGACAGTGTTCTGTGATTCCCATATGAAAACATTCCACTTGGAGGAGGGAGGTGGAGAATCCTTCTGACTCGCCTGCACTAAGCCTATAGATGTTGGTGACTCTCCGGTAATGCATTTCTGTAAAAGCATCTGGAGTCTCAAGGGATTTCTAGAGTGGTTTGAGACTCATCAGAAATGTCCCCCTTGCTCAAGCAGTTTATCCTCCACTAGCCTTGAAACATAATGCTATCTAATTATACAGACTTTGGGGAATTATGTAAACCACATAGCACACCCATTCTTATCACCTACAGCAAGAGGATGAGAAAAAAATCACTGTGGTAACCTGGGACCTGTGGACTTCCCCACCCTACTTGGAAAACTAAATGTTACCAAATACTGGAATAAAAACGACAAGGCAACAGAGCTAGGCTACTCTAACATAAGTAGAACTACCAGGATGATGCATATAGAAAAACTAAGTTAGAGGCAAACAGCTATTTACTTTCTGTCTCTCTTTATCCTTTATTTCAGTGCTAAGTTAGAGGCGAACGGCTATTTGCTTTCTGTCTCTTTTTCTCCTTTATTTCAGTGCAAACCAGGCTGATTTTTTAGCTCTTGCAATATATAAAACATGTTAACTTTACAGTCATGTACATAAAAAGTTAATGTTGTAGTATGGGAATACTCCTGCGCAATTTTCAACATTTCCAAAATAGATCAAAACACCCTTTTGAAATAATAAGTCCAATGTGTATATAATGCTCTGCTCTCCATTGAGCATATGAATCTCACATCATGTACATTTGGCTGCCATGTGCTGGTAATGCTGCTTTGTGAGAAGCTTGTCATGCATGGTGATATTTGGATCCATGAAAAGATGCCAGCAGTTCAATCCTGCAGCCCTATTTTTTATTCAAACACAGCTGTGGTTTAAACTAATGCCTTATGCTGAGATCCTTTTGCATATCTGTACATTTGGTATGCATTCGTGTAATCTGGATTTCCCATCAGTTTACACCACAGTATAAATCATACCTTAATTTTATCCCTTGAATTTCCAAACTAAAGCACTTCGATGATTAGACTCAAAATGCCATTACATTCCCCATGAAGGATTCTAGTGGAGTGGGTGGGTTGTTTAATGCAAGCAGCAGAGATTATAGTTTCTTTTAGATCTAGAGGTTCCACAATCTGTTCATGCAAAAAACTCAATCAGTGGTGTTATGATAACATTATGGCTGATTAATTCCTGGAATATACTGGTGTCCTGATAGTATTTGGGGAGTAAATAGAGGAATTGCTGCAGTGTAATGGAGCTGAATTAGAATCAATACAGTGCTGTAAAAGAATGGGGCTGTTTATTTTGTTCAGGTGTAAAAAATAAAGAATAACGGGCTATACAGGCAAAATATATGATTCGGTGAAAGCAAGATAGTTTTCTGCTTCAGGCATAGCTTTGTTCAGCAGTGGGTTAAGTTTATCCCTTTTTTATTTTGTTTCACTTCATCATGTTTCTTGCTGAGAAGCCATCATTATAGGCCTGACCTGAATGCTAGAGATATGAAAAAAAACCCTACCCTGATGGAGGACAGATAACGACAAAGACTTTATTCTCCTGTCCAGACCATCAACTGGGAGGAACCAGTTATCAGTAAAAACTGAGCCTTGAATTGCACGTTTTCAGCGCTGCAGGCGGGAGATGGTCTTGAGTTACAAAGCTGGGTCTCACATCAATTAAAGTCTGTGTGCACAGCAGCTGCATTCAGAAAGGTGGAGGAGATTTAATCTTCACCTTTCACCTTGGGTCAGAATACAAGGTTACTAAGACAGACTGTTATTAAAAATGGATTGTTTCTGCCAAATTAGTGTTAAATGTTTGCAGGTATTAGTAAAGCACTTGATTACTTGCTGCCCTTATTGAGGTAACTTGCAATTAAATAAAAAGGAAGTAATAAAACTGTTGAAAGGGAAAAATAAAATAATTACACCAGATTTCCAATGACTTCAGCAGTTTTACTCTTTTTTTTGTTTTGTGGTTCATCATTAGAAGAATATTTTCCAGTACAACTTCTTGATGGGTAGATTAAGTATGCTGGGTAAATGTATGGAACAACTTCAAGGATAAGACAAGGAATGCATGGTTAACAGCTCACAATGAGGGCGTACTGTGTGCTTGTCTTAGGGTAAGATAGGTACATTTAATGAAAAAAAGACAGCAGACTTACATGGTATTAGCTTTTTTTGGCTACAGTTCTAGAAGTCAGTAAGATCCCAATCCCTCCTCAGTGAAGACAGTATCTTTCTATTGATTTCAGTGGAAGTTTCCAGAAGAGCAGCATTACTTTGGCTGGTATGCATGCCAGATGGACAAAACAAAGGTGCTCAGGCTTGTATCTGAGTTCCGCTTAGGTTTGGTTAGGTCCAAACCCAAATCAGAGCAAACATTTGGCTACGTACAGATATTCAAAAAGTAGAAGGTGGACTAGACCTAAGTTCTGCAGTTTTCTGTAAGCGGCGTAGTTCAGATCAATAGCAAACAGAACACATATTTTCTTTTCAGGGAGGGGGCAAATCTTAGACTGATTCTACCATGTTGAAACTTGGCTTGTGCCAAATGTCTGTTCTGTTATGGGTATGGACGGATTTTGTGTGCCAAACTTCTATTCTGTTACCATTGCGGACCAGTTTCCAATCACTTATGCCAGTGAAAGCATAATGTTTGTACCTGGCCCTTCAGATCCAAGTGACCTCTTGCTCCCTTCAAGTTCTCTTTGCATGGAAAAGTAGAAATCGCTGCAGAGAGAAAAATTCTGAGATGTTTTGTGTCTGCGTGTGATATGATGCTATTTTTTTGCAGTGTTTCTTCCATGGGAAAATATGTACACCATTTTGAACAAGAAATTTTGTTAATTTATAGAAGCATGGTAGCTTCAGTAACCACTCAGTTACCCCAGTCTTATGCCGCTGACTTTAGTGGAGTTCCCAGGGATGAGCTTTTATTGTGAGCTATGTCAAGTTATTGTAAAATCAACCCGAGTCAGTAGCAATTCTCAGTCTTTCAGGGACAATGCTTACTTGTGCATGCATTTTTAAAAAACCAGTCAAAGCACTTGGATGACAGAGATGGAATTTATACTTCCTAACATGGAAGTAGGACTTGGAATTCCCAAAGACATATTCAGGCACTGCTGCACATATGTATGTGCAGCTCCATTTGCCAGGTGTGCCAGGTGTGCACGGGGTGCAGTGCAGGATGGGAGTGCACCCTTTTGAAAAACTGATCCAAGTTTTTTTTATGCAGGGAACATATGTGCAATGTTTCACTTACAACTGAATATGACTTTTTGATATGTTCCAGATATATTAAGCAACAACTGAAGAAGTATCTGCAGCATATTCAGGTTTTAATTGTAAAGCACATGTATTTTATTTATATATGTTAAAACCACATGTTCACCACAGTAATACCATTTTGTCAGTTAGCTGTTTTCTTATTTAACTTAACTTTTTTGGAGGGAGGTGGGGAGTGGATTGGAATGATGTATTTGTTGAAGTCTATGGCAGATTTCAACTTCTTGCTATTGAATTGTGTTACCTTATTGTATTTCATTCATAGTGTTACTATGTAGTTACTAGGGAATGTTACCAGTTACAACTGTTGTATATTAAGTTAGTATGATATAGTGTCCTCATCAGTGGCCTCAGAGGGCGCATCCAGGCAAGCGTGCACATGCCTCTTGCAGCATCTCAAACACCTTTGAGATGCTGCAAGAGGCCCATTCAGGAACAAAAGCATGTTTCCTGTGCCACAGATTTGCAGTGTGGGGCCAAAATTAGTCCCCTGGATATCCAGGACTCAAACAATACCCTGGGGAAAAAAAGCAGGGCAGGGCACGGTCCCGGACCATGCCCTGAGGTAACCAGAGGCTCAGTCCTCCACAGAAACACTCTGGTGTCATGCCAGAGTGTCTCTATGGCTGGCCCTTGCCCCAGTATTCCAGCATGCTGCCTGCCCGTGGAGGGCAGGCAGCGTGTTAGCTGCAGGGAGCTGGACTCAGGCTCTGTGCTGGTAGGTAGGAGGTGGGGGGGCTTTAGGAGAGGGAAGGGAACTATAAGGGGACCCCCACTGGCCCCATCCACTCCCTGAGCCCCAGATCACTGCCCCAAACCCAATGATTGCTGCTCCGCCCACTCCCAGTATCCAGCAATTAAAAAAAATTTTTAAAAGCCCCACACTTACCAGCAGTAGCAGCTGCTGTCAGGGTCATGGGGACCTCATGGCAGACCCCCCCAGGTGACAGCCACAGTGCCCCAGCTACCCAGCAGAGTGCAGAGCTGTGCGGTACCCTCCTGACCCTGGCTGCACCTGTGTGATGGGGCAGTGGCAGCGCAGGTGCCAGGCAGCTGGGGCTGGTCCCTGCTGCCCCCCCACTGCCCCATGCTGGGTGGAGGGGCTCTGTCACAAGGCTCCAGTGACCCCAATGACAGCGGCTACTGCCAGTGAATGCGGGGCTCTTTTTTGTGCCAGATGGCAGGGCAGGGGAACACATGGCTGTAGTACCCCACAAAGGCCAACTCTGCAGCCACAGCCCACTGACAACTGGCCCAGAGAGGAAGATGCCTCTACTGGCTGTGCAGTCCCCATCTGGGTCTGGCAGGTGCGCAGCAGGTCACAGCCAGGCAGTAGCCCCCACTGCCAGACTGCTGCAGTGAGTAAAGTGTGCAAGGAACTCTCTGGGCTGCTTCAGCAATCCAGCTGGCACAAGGGATCATGTCCCTAGGTAACAATTGGCTGGGCCCCAGAAGCTCCTGAGAGCGAGTAGGCCTGAGCTACTTGACAGGGCAGCTTTTTGTACTGATGGGGTCAGGACAGGGCAGATTTTACACTGCTGGGGACAACACGGGTACTGGCCCCAGGCTCTAGCTCCTCCTGGCTGCAGATCTGGGAGGAGCCAGGTAGGGTTATATTGCCCCAAGTGGCACAACTTGCACCACACCAAAATGCACGTCCGGGCACATGCACCGAGGCAAAAAGGTCCAGCTCAAATTTGCACCGCTTCTATTTGAGCTGCTGCAAGCGCACCTGCCTGCATGTGTGGACACACCCCGAATGTTCATTTTACATGAGGAAGAAGTAAGGCACGACAAGGTTAAGGGCTGAACTGTGTCTTTAAGGAAGATCCTCCTTGCTGGGAAGTAAGGGGCTGGAGTGGCATGGGTGCTGAGGTTCACAGTTGACAGCCCAGAGGTCACATGTTTGAGGTCATAACAGAAGTGTTTAGAGCATGGCCTGTTGGAGTCCAACAAATCTGAAAATTCTGCTAAATACCTTGTCTCACAGACACAAAAAAGGAAGAGCTGGTAAATATGTAGGTGGTCGCTTTGCACCTTCCATGGGACAATCTGATATTAATGCAAGATCTGAACAATGATATGGCTTGTGACTGCAATTAACTTATACATTGTAGTATAAAGATTTAAGTAGAAGGCATTCAGCACTTTCTGAAAGCTGAGTCCCAGAACCAAAGTATGGCATAGACATCAGACAGCCAAGAAGTCATATCATGACTTTCATTTAAAAAGAAGGCAAGTCTGTTTGTGCAGGTTGAAAATGCAGTTCCTTTCTGAGTTCATTGAAAGCCTGAAACTATAGCTCTGAAAGGTGTGAACTGACACACTTATCTAAATGAGGGAGTCCACCATCATCACCCCCCAGCTGAAAACTATATAAGGAAAAAAGTGCAGCAGATGTCCAAGGACTTCTCATAGCCATACATGTACAATGGTTTCTGGGGAAGGAATTCAGAGTCCTCCACTGCAACTGATACAGCTGGTCTTGAGGAGAAGGGAGACCCTCAGATTTGGGGGGTTGAAGGAGAACATGCTGTTGTTTCACTGAGAAGGGAAGGAATTCCCACTAGTGCAATTCCAGGTATGCATAGTAGCATAATATGGTGCTGTTGGGAAATAATCACAAAAGGCTCCATCTCACAGAGTTCCTATGTTGAAGCAAAATATAATATTTGGGGCAAAAGATGATATACAAGTATTCAAGATACAAAGCACACCATTATCTAGAACTGCTGTTACAAATTTTCCCTTTCTACTTTGGCCAGAATAGAGTAAATGGAAATATTTATTTTCAGAAGAATTAAAAAACCAAAGTAGTTGGAATTTTAAATATTGCAGATACAAAAACAGGTCAGCCTTTCAAAAGCACAAAGCATTGTCATTTTTAAAGCTCACCATGTGTTCCTTGTGGCTGATGTCAACCTTAGATAGGAGAAAGAAAGAACAAGCTTTCAAAATCAGCAGCTGACACAATGAGAAGGAACAACTGTTTGTAGTAACTGTAAATAACCTTCTCCCCAGTGCCCAGCAATGAAAAGCTTTGAAAGAAACAGCAATGATGTTACAAAAAAAAAAAAAACTCCCTAAAGAGAAATCCCCTGTCAGATTAAAAACCAAACAGAAAGAAAAGCCACATCTTTCAAAACCCTGGCTTGCTGCATATCCAATGTTGTTATGATTGGCTTGCAACACACAGGGGAAAAATAAAGAACTAACTCTTCTGGGCACAAAATCTTCATCATGCCATGAGTTCCACTCAGGTAGACCTGCCCTGCATGGAGCCCATTGATGTTAGCTGGACGTCGCAATACCCCTGTGCACGTATGATTTCCATGTAGCTTTGCACATGTATATGGAGTGCAGTGCAGTGTAGGACTTCAGTCAAAATCACCTGAAATGACGCTGGTAATGTAAAATCACAGTGTTCACAGCCTTCTTATATACACAGATCTGAGGGCAGAGCTGGCACATCAGATCCAGTGTTGATTATTCAACATCAACTGCAGTGGACAGGGCCTAATGTACATTTACCAAAACAACTGCTATACTTCTAACTCAGCCAAGGACAAAGGACACATGGGGGCCAGAGGAAATGCTTCAAAGACACCTTCAAGGTGAATATTAAGAAGTGTAGTATTGACATCACACATTGGAGAAAAACTAGCTCAGGACAGAGAGAGAAGGTATACCTTACTTGGAGGAAAACCATCTTGCCCTGGAGGCAGGAAAATTACAGAAACAGAAGAAAAGGAAACAAGACCAAGAAATCCATGGTTTAATCCTCTCTTTAACCACCACCTGTGGCATCTGCCAGAGAGTCTGCAGCTCTAGGATCGGCTTCTGTAGCCATCAACGGACTCACCTACTACCCTTTACATGACCCATGGAAGTGATCATCCTTGATGATGAGGTCATCTGCAGCTACACGGATGCTGTTCTCATGGCCTTATCCACTAGGACCAATAGCCAATACGTGAAAAAGTATTAAAATCCAGAACAGCTTAAACAATAAACTCTGGGAATGCAGGAGAATGTTAATTTTTAATCTATTAATCTGGGAAATGAATATCTTGAGTGGAACAATTCTATCCTAACTATTGGGAAATGGAATATGCAAAATCTTAACAGATAAATATACTAATTTATTTGTAAAGCACTATCCCTTCTCTTTGATTGGTATGTGATTTCCTGATATCCAAAATAGAGCCTATTGGATTTCTTCCCCCTAAAGAACTGGTGTTTCATTGGAAAATGCTGATTCATCCTACCCAAACTTCACAGCAATATACTGAGTTGTGCTTAAGTTTCCAGTTAAAAATGTTTCTTTGATTCAGCCTAGAATTTCTGATCAAAAAGCAAAGACAAACAGAGAGACTTCCCTATCCTGGCAATCTAAAAATTCTTCTGTGATGTCTTCAAATCCTTGGTCAGAATGAGTCAGGTCCAGGCCACACCTGTAAGGGGTGAGTCTGTCTTCATAACATGAAAATCATTTCCTGCTTGCCTAGCAATAATCCAGAGTTAATTCTGCCAAGACAGTCTAATTCTGTGGTTAGATCTCTGAAAAAGAAATATGGTAAAGAGATGATTGCTGTGCTAAAAGTTAGCTTCTACAGGTTTTTAAGTACCTGACCCAAAGCCCATCAAAATCTATAGAAAAAGCTGCTATCTATAGAAAAAGCTCCCAGTGGGCCTTGGAAGTAGTCTTCTTGCATGTAAGGCAGATGAGAAAAAACCTCACGATCTTTAAAGGATCAATAAAGAAGAATGCTTCTGAAATGGAATTTAAGCATATGTTTCAGTGAGCGAGATTTACGCTCTGATCTTGCACTAAGGTCTGCTAGTGTTGATTCGTGGCTCCATTTAAAGACCGATTTACTGCCCTGTGACATGGTCCACAGTATTGGATCTTAGTGTAAGATTAGGTTTTTAGAATGCCATGAGGACAGAATTAAAAAAAGCCTCGAAATTTGGACTCAGCTTATCCAAAGTTCATCTGAATATTTTGGCTTTGCAACTGAGATGGAAATCTTACAAGAATAGGCTTCTTGGCATGATCTTTGGTATGTCCTACTTCTAAAAATACAGCAGTAAACACAATTTCTTAGTGAAAAATACATGTGCCCAAAGTCCAACAGCTCAGATGAATTTTGCTTGCTATATTTATTGGGCAATGCCAGTTACACTGTAGTTAAGACAGCCAGACACAGTGTTGTAGTGTCTCATACAATGTGTCACTGATCAGCATGGGTTATATAGGGCCCACTTTGGCAGTGGTTAGGGCATTAGCCAGGAGTGGGGAAACCCAGATTCAATTACAAATCTTCCCACAGCCTTCTTGTTTGACCTCAGATAAATCATTTAGCTACTTTGTACCATCACATTCATGTAATACACTAACATGAGAACTGTAGATGTGTACACAATGTGGCTAACCACAGAGATAAGTTTATATGACCATCTGGCCATACTAGATTGATCATCTGTTGCTTCAAAGAAGAAAAGAGCAACTGTATGAAAAGTACAGGACATATTTTAATGCTAAGTACCATTGTCTTATTCATGGTAGAACATTGGAAGGCTAATTTATTCAAGGTACTGAGGAATACCCTTCAAATTGCTGTACTTGGCTCAATGGTTTAAAGCAGTTTATCAGTTTAGACCTCATATTTGACATTAATTATTTTATTCAAGCTCTGACTTAATGGAAATTATATATTATATCAAGCTGCTCTGCCATCTTAGCCGGGAGTCAAGGGGAGCTTTGCCACAAACTGCAATAGAAACAGAATCCAGCTCCTAATCTTGTAGCTGTAAAAATGAGTCATAACAAACCTCTGAGACAGTGGGGTCTCAACCTTTTTGGCTTATCACCCCTTGTTAGATGCATGAGGCACTCCTCAGAAAATGCCAGCTCTTAGTTTTCTCCTATTTTTGATTCCAGAAAAATAATAGAACAGTTCTTCTGTGGCAAAGAACTCAGAATGACCACAATAGGTGAGAGTGTTTTTAATACTGTAGCTTCCTATTTGACATCTCTGGCCACATCCACACAAGTATGGACATTTGGTTCCCCAGGGACAACTAGCAGTGGACACTTTGTGCTGCTGCTGCTTGTTCCCAGGGAACACCTGTGCTACATGTCCTCTGGTACATGGCAGATTACCTTGGGTGGGGTAGGGGAGGCTGAGGCCAGCATTGGGTTAACCCCAGAAGCCTTACCTGGGGTCCTGGGAGCCTCCTTGGGCTGCAGCAGCGGCAATCCTGCCACTCAGAGCCTGGCTGGCAGCAGGAGTGTGGCTCTGGGTGGTCAGGCTCCAGTTTTCAGTGACATGCACTGCCCCCTCATGCACTGCTTTTTTTTTTGCACCACTTTTTTTCTGGCTATTCAGGAGTCAACCTCCCCCCCACACCCTTGAAGTATGGAGAACAGCTGAATGAACATATTACATAGCTGTGCTCATCTGAACACAGCCTCTGGGTTTATGTTATAAATCATGTTAGCACACCTAGTGTGACACCCTGCAGCATCCTTAAACAGTTCTTAAGACACCCCAGGGTGGCATGGAAGCCTGGTTGAAAATTATCTCTCTAAGACATGAAGGAGGGACTTGAGATAACTAAAGTGTGTTGTGTCTCCCTGCACCAGATCCACAGATGGTATGTGTGTGTTACATTAAAAAGCCTAGACTTTTAACTTTGAAGGCTCCCAGCAAAATTGGTTGTCAGCCAAGATGGTGGCTATCAAGTGACAGCTCGTCCAGAATTTGATCAGCTGTAAACCTCAAGCTGTATGTACATGCCAAACTTGCCATGCCTATGAGTAATGCACTCATGTAAGCTGCCATGTTCTAAATCATGCTGCCTACTAAACTAGGAGCTGCGTGGCTGAGTATGTGCAGTACTGCAGGTGGCCTAATTAGCCTGGGGACTAGCTAATTGGCCTATCACTTACTACTGCTAATTAGCATGCCTGTAGTGCTGCGCAAATGTGGTTAAACCATTTCCAGTTTAGAAGGCATCCCACAGAGAACAGACCACTTAACAGTACAGCTGCTGGGTGTGGTAAGTTTGCTGTGTAGACATATACCCACGGGCTCAGGACAAGCTCTCTCACCCAGTGAAACACAGATCCCACTAGTTGATTTGTGTTAGAGGATGTGAGTATTACAACCCCCATCCATGCAGCATTTCTGTTTAGTTCAAGCCCTAAAGACTCATATTTGGGCTCTAGAGTTCCTTAATTCAATCCCCAAAGTATCCACTGAAATAGCAGCCCTCACACCAAGTCCTTGGAAATCTGGTCCAACTAAATTAAAAAAAAAATTGTGTGAATGCCAAGTGAACCTTTATCACTCTCCTATACTAAAATTAGCAGTAAACATACAATTAAACCGCGGCTTCAACTTTAAAAAAAAAGATATTTATTTAAACTGCCTGTCCAGTGGGTTTTTATTCATTTTACAATAGAAATGTGAAGTTAATATCTTCCCTATTTTAGCAGAAGGAATTTTTGGAGAACCAAATAAGTGAAATAGAAAATATTAGCTCCCAAATTTGACCTTCAGCTTTTGGGTGATTGTCTCCTTTGTTCCTGAACTTATTTTTAAAATGCTTTTGCTCAGTCATCCTGAGCAACTGTCTAATGGGTTTTATTTAAATTGTCTAAGCAAGAGACAAGTAAATAATTGTGCATGGGCCTGGGGATGAATCTGGTGAATTAGAAAGCATCAATAAATGAAGGCTGTGATACAGTGTTGATAAACACCATGTCAAATCAAACCTGTTGTAAGGAATACTTTCCCTGGTTATTTGGGGCCACATCCCAAAAAGGACTTGCCTAAAACAGGGCTTAGGCACTTAACCCAAAACTGTGACCAAAAAAACCCAACTCAGAGTCTGCCTAAGCCAGAGGGCCCCTAAAATTCACTGGACTCCTCCATATTCAGCCTGACAGTTCCCTAGTGTCTGCCTTTCTATTGTTCAATGTGCCTACAACCACTCTTGTCTGAGCAGTTTAGCACCTAGCTTCTGGTAGCAGGATGCAGAAATGAGCTAAAGCAACACTGTGGCTCTGGGCCATGCTGTCACCACCACAGAATCCCACCCCCAGCCCTGGAGCAGTTACCCACCCAGCTTCATGTCCTGCCAGCACGGCTTGGACCGATTTCCATGAAAACCACACTGTCACAGTGCCTTCCCTTCTGGGGTCTCCATGGAAACCAGTTCCAGCGATACGAGCGTGGGACACTGGAAAACGGAGTACCCTGTGGGCCAAATCTGGCCCTTGGACCAGACTTTGTCTGCACCTGCTATAGGTATATTTTTTCTCACCAGTACCATGAACCTGGCTGGTCATTCTGTGAAATGAAACAGCTTTGACAGAAAGTGAAGAAAATGCCCACTGCACCCTCTGTCTTGGTTGTAGCCTAGTAGATACAACACTCTATTGGGCAGTGTGGGTTTGAATCATCTTACACTGAAGATGGCATATGATGCTAGCCTTCCATTTCCTGTGAAAGTGCTCTGACTATTAGATTGTTATACAAAAGATGGGCAGCACTACCACAACTACCTCCAGTAGCTGCTTTTAAAGAAGACAATAGTGAGTCCCACCACTCCCTTCTCTAAAGGCTCAGTTGTAGTCGCTGACCCTCTAAAGAGGACCTGGGAGTCTGGATCCTAGATGATTTAGAGGTACCTGCCTACAACTTTGATCCAAATACTGTCAGTTTTAAAGAAGAGTTGTGAGTTCAGATGTACCACTGTGTTTACTGTTTCTTATTGGGTAGTTCCAGGCAGCTGCTTGCTCTGCTTGTGAATTATTTCATTTGCTCTTCTGCGCTACCTACTTCTCTCTAAGCCCTGTGTAGGCCACCTTGGGATCAAGAAGCTAAAAGAAAGGCATCAAAACACTTACTGGGCACGTCTATACAAGACACTAAATGTGCAGTAGACTAATTCTACTGTGCATTAGTGTAGCCAGCAAAAACCGTGGTAATGTGCAATAAAATTAGTCTACTGTGCATTAGCATCACAAAAAAAGCATGTGCCAGTGCTACTGTGCAGTAGTGCCAATTACGGTGCATTAAGTTAGAACCTGTAATTACATGTACTAAACTTAATGCACCGTAATTATGGCACATTAATGAATGTATAGATGCACCCACTTAGAGGCACATATAAGTCTTCCTACTTCAAAGTTACTCCCATATAGACCTTTGCTCCCAGCATGCCTTTCTATGGCTGGTTCTTTAAATATGGCAGAGCAGCAAAGCTGTCAATTCTAAGGTAGTCATTTTGCAGTCAATAACTAGCTTTAGTTCCCTATTTTTTCAGCTGGCAAGTTCCTCTTACATTTTCATCAGGTTTTCTTTTTCTCATTGCTAAGGAGACAGCACATTCTTACAGTTGGTCTTTGTAGACTGTAGTTCATGGTTAAAGCACTGTCCTGGTAAACAGCCAAGGCTTACAATATGCAAAAAGAATACATATTGTTTATCTTTATGTTGTCCTTGGTTTAAAAAAAGCAAAACACTTTTATCTTATTGGTTGCTGCTATTTAACTCCTCTTGAATAAAAAAAATGGTATTGAAAATGGCTTTTAATTGAATCTTAGCCTGTCAACTAACATTTACCAAATAATCTAGTAAAAAAACCACTGTTTTATCATTCACTTGGGTTTGTTCTCAGTGTTGCTCATTATTGCCGGTGTCTTTCCAAAAGAGGCTGAGCACTTTGTCACCACAATTTCTGTCAAATGAAAACGTACATATTGCAGACATGGCTGTTTTGTGAACTGGAGGGGGAGAGGTATTCAGTTTTTAAGGCAGTGATTCTCAACCACGGTGCTACAAGATTATTTCAGAGGTACTGTGGAGTGCCACGCAATGTTTGTGCTGTTAGGTGTGCAGACTCTGAGATTTCAAATAGGAATCTATAGTGTTAAAAAGCATTCTTGCTCATTGTGGTCTTTCTGAGTTCTTTGCAACAGATAGCTTTCATTTTCTGTGTGGTGCCTTGAATCTACTGAGGTGTGCCTTGGGTGTAAAAGGTTGAGAAACCACTACTGTAGGGCTGACACAAGGTACTTAAAGGTTTCTACTTCTAAATAAGAAGGGGTAGGAGCTCTGGACTTCCTAAAAATCAGACATCCTCAAAATATTTCAAGACAGATGCCTAGAACTGACCACCTCAAATCCTTTGTCTTTCTTGAAAATTGAACTCTGTGTGGACTCTACAGCTAGGTAGAAATCTAACAGTAATTGACATAACTTACCATAGTATGGTCAGCAAAATAAGAAGATAGTTTACAGCTGAAAGTTTTCAGCTGTGAGTTTAGGTTAAATCTGATAGTTTTCACACAGAAACAAGTATAGAAGGTGTATCACTTACTCAAAAAGCCTATGGTATTGTTTAGACATAAACAGAGACAAGCAAACTATAGCAGAGGTAATTGGAAAAGGATGCAAATTCTCCCCTAGACTGAGGATGGTTCTCTTGGGAATTCTTCTTTATGGATGTGCCTTTGTCACATGGAATCAGAAATACAAGTTTCAAATCTACCACACCATGTTTCCAGCCTCAGGTGTAAACTACCTTACAAACAGTGGATAAAAGGCAGGCCAAATCCCCCTGTTCCACACACAGAAAGGTCAGCAAAGCCATCTGGGTACATAATAGGAAGCATTTCTATAGTGTTCTAAAGGCTGATACAGTGGAGGTATTTTACTTCATGTCACTAGTGACCACAATGCCTTCTACCCCTTAGGAAGAATCATTTTGGTATGGAAAGCCCATTTAAAGCCAAGTATACAGCTTGAGTGATATTATACAACTACTACTTCCAGAATGTAAGGGAAGTGCAAGATCATGATAAAAATAATCCTTTAATAAGAACAGAGACTTCATTTACCTTTCAACTGGATCAACAAGAGACAATGGGCCTTTGAATGACCCAAGATGGCTTATCCATTAAGTATCTGACTCTTTTTCTGATCTTTATTCATGGGAAACTTGTTTTCCCCTCTGTGCACTGCAAATAACCAGTCTCCTACACATTAAATAATGAAATTCAAATGTACTGAGTTAATCACTGGAAAACTGCTTCATCTGAAAACTCCGTGGGGGATCACGTTTCAGAACATAAGTGTCCTTGTACAGTATGCATTTCCTCTTTGGTTCATAGGTTTGCTCATACCGAGGTTTAGGGCAGTATTATATTACTGCCTGAAGCCATGCCTGACTATCTCTCTCATTAATTACCTTCCATGGCTTTGGGACAGATTAACTGATAAATATATGAATCCCTGGTGTAGCTACCCCTACTGTTTAGTTAGAATAAACTGACAGGCTTGTAAACTCATCAGAGTCTGTAAAAGAAACTTTTTTTTCCTTCATTTGTTAGGAATATGTTTGTTATCAGCATATCCAGATGCAATGCACACATTAAACAGCATTATTCTTTTAGCAGCTACAAATTGCTTGAGGTGTTCTGATTTTTCAGAGCAAAAGCAAGAGTTTTATAGTCAGTCACATAGAGCCATATACAGAAAACATATCTGCCTGCTTTTCTTTTTTACACTGATATTAAAACAGGATAGGCCTTTTTCTAGCCTATACTGTCTTTTGTTTGTGTGGATGGCTCAGAAGATGGCATCAGACAGCCATTCTGCTATTTTTGCCCATCTCCAAATCTGGTAAATAAACTGAGATTTACAAATCATTTTATTAAAGCTATCAGATGGCAATTACAATCAGTCACTGGATTGCATACATAGATGTGAATGACTTTGCATTTTGTTAGCAATGCCTTAATAACTGGCATTTTTGTAGCCACAAAGTAGAAATGTTTCAATTGTGGAAAATCATCTTTACATTTTCCATTATTTTATGTTATGGTAGAACAAGAATGAGTGTATTGGAGTACCCTGAAACTGCATGAAATAAAAAGCTGAAACCTTTGCTGTACCCCTTTGAAAGTTTTCCTTGGTTCAATGCCTTTCTTTTCTTTCTACATGATTGTTTAGAGATTTAATTGTGGTAGAATGTTAATCTGCAATTTCAAATTCTACTCAGTAGTCAGAGAGCCCAGCCAGTGTTCCAGTGCCAGACCCAGTAAGCTAATATTAAGGTTTTAACCTAATTTTTCATGTGTTTCCAGTATTCAGCAACTCCTATTCACGCATATTCAGAGGTAATTACCTAAGATGATGGAGCTGAGGCAAAAATCCTAAATGCTGATTTAAAAAGTCTGTCTTCAAAAGATGGGATTTCCAGAAGTGTTTGGAACTGGCCTCCATTCCCACAGAAATTTCTTTTAGAAACTCTAAGCCACTGACTTCCTATTTGCTCTAATTTCACAGTGCTAATATTATTCAGCCATCTTCTGTTGGTCTCTTATGCAAGCTTACGCTTAGGTTTTTCATAAATAGGTGGTGCAGAAAAAGAGGCATCATGTAAGATGCCATTAACTGTTTTAAAGTATTACAAGATCTAGCCTTTCAGGTATAAACCTGGGAGAAAAATAAGCCCTTGTCCTCCCTGGGGAGAACAAAGGAAGGTAAAGCTGTCTAAATTTGTTCTTTTAAACTTTCAATATGCAATACAACTCTGGGAAGGGTGTGGTTATCAAAATCTTTCAAGTTTTTGAGTGTCTCTAGCATATGGCATATCATCTTCCTTCTCCTGAAGATGCATTTTAAGAGGTTGTAGATAGTCGGAAAATATGAAAATTATTTTACAAATGTGGGGCAGATAGAGTTTAGCTTTGGAATAAATCACATAGCCATAACATAACCAAGTCAGTGTATGGCAACATATATTCTCCCGACTTTTAGAGGGGTCTTTAAAGCAAAATACTTTTCCATCCTGATTTTAGGATCATTACTAGTCTTTCTAAATTTAAAATGGAGACAGTACACAGTTTAAGTAGAACAAATATAAAGACAGTGCTGTTATTTTTCCTTATAACCTTAAATACTCTCTTTCCTATCACTATTCTAAAAAAGAATTATAATAAATAACCAAACACACTTAGAACAATTATAAGTGGCTTTACTTCACCTGCCAGTTGTATAAAATTAGATTAAGTTCAGTCCTTGTAGCCAGATACTTTTTCAAAATCAAGAAGCCATAACCATGTAAACATTGGAAGTAATTAGGCAGCCTCTTCTTTTCTTTCTTTTTTTCTTACTGCTAATGTTAGTTGTTAGAGAAAAAAGTCAACTTGAGTTTCTGAGTGTCTGGCAAAAGCCTTTGGCATTCCCTGGAGGACTGAATTTTACATTCCTCAGCAAACAATGTCTGTCTCCAGAAAAGCAAGAGAAAAACGCTGTTCCTCATCTTCATCTTGTACCAATGATTAGACTTAATGCAGCTCTGCTTTTTCTTCCAAGCCCAAAGAATATATTTGGTATTGATGTTAGCAGGGGCCTTGTAAAGCTTCATTTGTTATCTTTAAGCTGCTGTTAAAGTGTAAATAACATTTAGTAAAAAATAAAAGCTGTTCTTCACCCAAAAGCATTGTTGTTATTGTGCGTGTGAAGTTATGTTAATGACAGTGAAAACACAGTGCTAAACCCAGCAGAAGTGATTTCAGAGCCCTTATGATCTATGAATCACTTAAACTTTTTTTCTTTCAATTGTAATTTTTCCCCATTTTATGACTTATTGGATTTTTAAAAAAGAGTACAATAGCCACATCAGTAGAGGCCAGCTATGAATCCTTTCAGGATGGATACAGGAGAAAAGAAATGTTTGTTTTGTGACTTTTCATGTAGGTAATTGTGTGGTTGAGATTTTAAAAATGATAGGTAGTTTGCGTACCCAACTTCAGCCCTTTTATGCAGTCTCACTTTCAGAAAGTACTGAGCACTTAACCACTAAAAATCTGGTTCTTTTCAGATACATTAAGCTGTGGTTCCAAAAATTAAGATAGTCAAATCACTTGTTACTTTTGAAAACCTTGGTTGGTGCCTATGTGCACATATGGTCATGTGTGTATATGCATATGTGGGCATCAACATGTATAACAACACAAATAATTTAAAGTTTAGATTTTACCAGTTGTTCAGTTCAAGGGCATTTTCTGACCTCCCCCTCAAATTAATTAGCCACATTATTCCTATTAATTTGGGAGTAGCTGCTTTTTTCTTTAGGTTGTAGATTTTGCACTGTTAAAGGTAGATTTCAATATCTTCCATATTTTGATAGTGTTGCAGTGATGCTGTAGCCAGAAACTGAGAGGCAAGGATTGTGTTTGGGATATCTTTTATTGGACCAGCTACATAGTTGAGAAAAGTTAGACAGGCTTTCAAATGCAAGGCATTATTTATCCTTTCCATTCAAAAGCTTGTCCAGCTTTATCCCAACCATGTGGTTGGCCCAATAAAAGAGATCACCTTAAAATAAAATCCTTGCTTATCCCCAAAACAGTGTCATGTTACAGCTTTCCCATTCAAAAGTATTGCAGACTTTTCACAAAACTGTGCTCTAAAAAATCCAAGCTAAAAATGAAAATCATCACTTTTCTAGGATTTTCATCTTCACTTCAGTTTCCCCTTGTATTGACTACTGAAAGGTATTTTTCCTCAGTTACCATACTGTAGCCTGGGTCAACCTTGCCTAAGTGACAGAGACCAGAGGCTAGAAATTACTGTCCCCTAGCCAGACAGCTTCCTATTAGCTCTGTTTCTCAGCAGTCACACCCCATCCTTGCTGCTGGCTGAGTCTGCCCCAATGATCTTAAAATCAGTGGAAAATGAAGGCTGCATTTTCTTCCACTTCATCTCTGAAGAGCTAATTGAGGGTCAAAGTGCGTCCACCTCTGGCCTGTGTAGTCATCTCCCTCTCCTTCCCAGTCGGTACCTATGCCCCAGTTTAGATGCAAAATATATGACTCCTTGTTTCCCTTTCTTAAATATGGGCACTATGTTTGCCCTTTTCCAATCATCTGGTATCTCTCCTAATCGCCATGAGTTTTCAGAGTTTTCAAAGAATAGTCCCATGCAATCCCAAAACAGGATGACCAAGGCCATACCAGAGGATGGTTGAGTGCAGAATTTCTGGGGTGGTGGCAACAATGTGTTTCCGCTTCATGCTCTGCCTTTTACTCTTTGGATCATACTGGTGGACCCAGGCCCCATCCCTAGTGATAATGCATGAAAGGAATCCTTCGCCTGCATGCTGTACATAGATTTCATAGATTTCATAGACATTAGGGCTGGAAGGGACCTCAGAAGATCATCAAGTCCAGCCTCCTGCCCTAGGGGCAGGAAGTCATCTGGAGTCATAGGATCCCAGCAAGATAAGCATCCAAACTTCTCTTGAAGGTGTTCCAAGTAGGTGCTTGAACCACCTCCACTGGCAGGCTATTCCTTGGGGACTCAGACAGTAAAGAAATTCTTCCTTATGTCCAGCCTGAAATGGTCTTGCAGAAGTTTGTACCATTCAACCTTGTAATCCCTTGGGGCGCTCTGGTGAACAAATGTTCCCCCAGATCCTGGTGAGCACCCCTTATAAACTTATAGGTGACCATCAGATCACCCCTGAGCCTGCGCTTTTCCAGGCTTCTACATGTTGCAGAAGCTGGGTACAGACTTCCACACACTCTCATTTATGCACATTTGTCAGTTGCTTTGGCCCCCAGTGGGCACATGCTTCCCAGTATTTCAGGTGATCATGCAAAATAGCATGGATTCTGTCAGCACTGCCACCTACTTCTGCCACTGGTTCAGGAATGCACACACACACAGCTGCATTGCCTTCTCTGTGGTGTCCTCTACTGTGGCTGGGTTGAGGCATCCTGTCCAGAGTTTGACCCTGATGGACATGCAGTCGTTTTGGAACTTCTCTATCCACTTATAGAACTTCTGCTGAGCCGTGCAGCTCTCATTGTATTCACCCTATGGTGAATGTCAGTAGGCAATACACCTTTGATCCACAGAAAATGAATGACAGGCCCGTGTTCTTCTTTGGTGCACCCTCATAGCTGGGCAGCGACATTCTTTATGTGCTCACTTGTGTTACAAGTATTTAGTGCAAAATGATACATGTGCTCTCCAATACCTCCATCAGTGTTCCCCGCTGCTGTGTAGTTTACCGCGTTGGCACAGACATATAGCATTGGCCACCATTTTGTTATTAGTTTCTGAAACACTCTCATATTTAAACTATTTTACAATTTTAATTTCTATCTTTGTCTAGGAATTGTCAAACACTTCCACCCAAAATCGCTGCTAGTATAAGCTTGCAAAACTCAGCTGGATATGGCCAATCTGTTTAAGTTTATGTAACTCCTTTAAAGTCTCTTGAAACCTTCCAGGAAAAGTTTTAAATATACAAATCCCATTGCCAGATTGCCTTTTCATTTTTTTTCCCTAAAGTCTTTCTAACTTTTATTTATTTCTATTGCATGCATTCTCTTAGATATTCAAAGCACAAGGTGTGAAACCACCTTGACAAATAAATATACAGAATTTGTAGAGAAAGGCAAATACACATACATGGCCAAATCTTGTGCTCTCTGCTGTACTATGTGTACCCTGTCTGGCACACAGTTTGGGAGCCAGCAAATGGCATATTCAACCTGTTTAGAGAAGGCTCTGGGTTATGGTCTCCTCTATCACCCAAAAGCCACTAAAAAACAGGGCTGCACACTCTCCTTTCGGGATCACTCCAGTCATGTCGTCTGTTCTTATACTGTGTTCATCACTGTAGTATCCACCTGAGAACCTTTGAGTAGCCATAGGACTAACATAAAACCAAAGGTGATAAGGGAAATCATAAGCTGTAGCTCCTATGGGCACCTTTTACACGATTATGAGCCAGTCCCTGAGAGAACTCTGTCTCCCAGGGACTCCAGGTGTGGTATAGGTGTGATATAGAGACTGCTAACATCAGCTGCACACACATTGGGAACTCCAAGATAATCCCCAGCTGCTTAGGTCTACTAGAAGGGCTTGCTGAAATAGGGGAACAAAAAACAATGTAGGGCTTATGTCTGAATCTTGCAAAAAATGACAACGATAATTTAGCATATGCTATTTATCAATAGTAGGCATATGCTATTTAGCTGACCCTTCTTTCCCTCACTTCCTGTGAGAATTTGGCTGGGTTCATACCTTCTAGTGACAGAAATAATTATAGCATGTTTTTGTCTCCAACTGTCTCTTTTCGTACTGTATTGTCTTAGTTTATGCCTAGTTTTTACCCAGCACCAGAGCAAGATATTATGTCTAACTACTGCAATGAACTTAGAATCCATTTTTAAATGTCTAGAATACAACCTTTTTTTTAACCAAAATGTGATCTTGTGCCAGTCACAGTGCTGAGATTTTTTTCCTATAGTCAATATTCACATTGCGTTTTGCAATTCAAAAGTGTAATAAGTAATGCATCAGCATGCTTTTGTGCGTTCTGCAAACCATTACAGAAATGGATTACAGAATGAAACAATTATGAGGCACTTGCCCATTCTTTACAATTACCTGGGTAAAGGAAACACTGAAGATCTATAGATATACCTGGAGACATGGAGTCACGAATATTTCCATAGCTTTCCTACAGAAAAAAACCATTAGAGATGTCAACTTGGACTTTAAAAATGATTGGGGTGATATTAAGCCTTATTTGTACTTTTTTCTAAATGTGATTAAAATTCCCACTGACGCCATTATTAGAGGCTCCACAATCTACCATTTTGGAGACCATTATGGAAAGTCAATACAGTAGGGGGTCAAACTATTCTTACTCGGAAGAGAATTAAATACATGACTTTCATCCAGGCTGCAGTCCTGCCATAATAGACTCTAATTCTTACCAAATTTTACAGCCTAAACCTAGTTGGGCCTGGTCAATACTTGAATGAGTGAAAACTCTGTATGTAAGGCAGAAAGCAAGCATTCTTGGTGATGTATTGACTGGCTGGCTGTCTTCACAGCTGGTATTGATTTTATTCTGCTGTAGGGAGCAGTGTGTTATTCCAGGTCATTCTTCAGGACGCATTTTTAACCTTCATTTCTCCACCCACATTTCTAATAAAGTTAACTTAATTTGTTCAGTCCTCCTCTGTTTCTACTGGATACATTGTTTGGTTAGGTCACCTGGTTCTTTTCTACTTTTTTTTCCCTACTGCTGTGCATTGCTCTTCTACAGTGTTAAATTGTTGCTGTGTTCATTGCATTATGGCTATACTTGAGTAGTCAGTGAGTTGATTGCCAGATTGACTATTTAGCAAAGTACTTGTGATCTTTCTGTATAAAGGATACCAAATGAATGCAAGAAGGTTTATAATTTGTGACTGAAGAAATCCCCCAGATGTGAAGAAATCCCCCTCTACCTCTCACTTGGGTCATTCCAGGTGGACTCCTCTCTCTCTTGCTTGCTTTTTTTTCAGTTCAGGCTGGCCAACCAGGTGACCTGGCCAGATAAGTTCCTGGGGGGGGGGGGTGTATAGCAGGGGGCATTTTGAAACCAACAAGCAACATGCCTCTAGGCAGCTACCTGAATGATTTTCTGTAAGTAAAAACCTGGAAATTAGCCAGGAGTTAGGATTTATATCTAGGCCAAGCACATTTTAAAAGGATTATGATGTCCAAGACTGTATAAGACTCTGATTGATTATGTTTGCTCAAAGTCTATTCTGACTTCCTTGTTCTAACCCCCCCCCCCCCCCTCAATCAATACAGGTATCAGGCTACAGCATGCCTTGCTGTGGAGGAGGGAGAGGCAGGCCTTTTTGCTCCCAGCTTGGCCAGCGGAGCTTGTTTGTTTGTCTGTTCCCTCTGTCCTGCCAGATTATCTTGGTACGCTTCTGGCTGAAAGAGGCACCTAGAAATATTGTCTACGGACAAAGGATCCTGAAAGTTCACAGGGTCTGTGTGCTCTGGGCTGCATAGAGCCCTAATAGAGACCAGTGCCCAGGTGGTGGCAGCATTGCCCCAGGTTTGTGGGTGTTCTCCAGGAAGTGGGGCAGCCAGCTGTAGGCACCCTGTGGAGACTCCCAAAGAGAGGTTTTTGGGCCTGGCAGAATGAGGCATGTGGCCCTGTGTAGTAGCTCCCCCAACTTTGTTGCCACAGTGACCACTTCTGCACATGCCTGGAACAAATTAAAACTTTACTGTGTTTAACAAAACAGTGGACAGATTTCTCATTGACCACACCATTCTTGTGAACAGAAAAGAAAGAGAATGTAATAAATACTGTATTTATTCAAATACAAGGTCTGTCCCCATCCCAATCAGGATGGGGGCGAGGGAGCCCCTCTTCTTATAACTGCATACAAGGAAACCTTTTTAAATGCATTTTCTATCATTAAGCTGCTCCGAAAAGCAGCAACTATTCAGTAAATGGAAACCAGACTTCCCCAAGTCCCTCCAGATCCCCACTTCCATTATGGTGCTTTATGATCTATTTAGTTAGCTCCTGTCACTTCTCCATACTCTGGTGCATGCTCTAGCACCCTTTCCAACAAAAGCCTCTCTCTAACCGCTACATTTATATCATCCATGTATAATATGTGTTTTACCTCTCCCCCTTCCGGTATCTTTACTAAGCTTATGACCTTGTCTTTTCTTATTCTTTGTGCTAATTGTACATAAATAGTAGAGGCAATGGGGTCACCCTTGTCTCACCCCATAAGGATTTTGAAAGCCCTGCTTAGATGCCCATTAATTTGGACTTGACTCTCTGCTTCTCTACAATAATCAAATGCAACTTATAAATGTATCTGGGAGTCCTATTTTTCCTAGAACTTTGACTCCATAAGCATGACCCACTCTGCCATGTACTTCTTCTAAATCTAGGTTTGCTATAACTGTTTGTTTTCCTCTCTTGGATGTGGAACAGTATATCTCTGATCACTCAGATTGCTTTGGAGATCATTCTACTTGGTACTGCACATACTTGGTCTTCATGTATTATCTTCTGGAGGTTTTTACTCATCCTCAAAGCTAGCATCTCAGCCATTAACTTTGCAGGTCATATTAAGGAGTATAATTGGTTTCCAGCCTTTCAAGAGTTCCTTCTCCCCTTTCTTGAAGAGTAAGATCAACACTATCCTTGTAAAATCTTTCCCCACTTCCCCTGTTTCCACTAGTTCCATGTCTTAAAAATTCTCATAAAATTCCATAGGTAGTCCATCTACTCCTGGTGATTTCCCTCTTTTAAAGGTTTTTAAGTACTTCTCCACTTCCCTTAAGGTTATCTTTTTTCCCATCTTCTTTGCTTCCTCCTCCTCTATCTTCTCTTTAGTCTCTTCCAGCAAATCCTTCATCATCTTCCTGTCTATTTCCTCCTCCTGATATAGCTCTCCATAAAACCTCCTTGTAGCTTCTAATACCTCCTCCAATTTTTCCATCCAGGTACTACCTTCTTCCCACACCACTTTTAATTCTCCTTTCACCATCTTCATTCTAGCTGAAAAGTATCAGGACCATTCTTCATTTTCTCCCACACAGGGTGCTTGTGCTAATAATGTTCTCTCACTCATCTTTAAACCAGCTTTCTATCTTTTGCCTTGTTTCTTCTAGTTTTTTTTCATACCTGTCTTCCTTTTGAGACTTCCTCTAGCAGCTTCTGCATCTTTCTCGGCAGCTCTCTCAACTCTCATTCTTTCCCCTGCAGTTCTTTGGCCTTCCTTCCTGAAGAATTCTCCCATCTTCTTCTGCACTATCATCCACCATTGTCTCCTACTCTTAAACTATTTTCTCAGTCTTCTCTACCCCTCATACTGTCTAACATATGCTTGACATATCTTTTCATCTTGTAACAGTCACACATTTAACTTCTACACTTCACTTCCCCTTACAGGCTGTTACCCAGACTCAGTTCCATCTTCAGCATCTGGTGATCACTAAATGCTACACGTGGTTTCTTTCTTCCTCATCTTTATTTCTTTTGAAACAACCACAAAATCAATTCTTGATTGATTGTTCCTTTCCACTGGGGTCAGTTCTAGTGAAAACTTTCTCCCCTGCTCACATACCTCTGAGTGACTCTCTTAATCTGGATGAACTGTCTTAAGTTCCATTTCCTCCTTCCCCTGATCTGTCACCTGCTTCTATTATGCAACTGAAGCCCCCTGCTATTATCGATGGTCTCTCTTGGACCCTAGAAACTCTAGCTTTCTAAACAGAGCCTTCCTCAGCTCCTGCTCTGGTGGTGCATATATATGTTGAACACATCTAATTCTGCTCCCCCAACTGACGTTATCATTTGCTGCTGTTTGCCACTGATGATGTCTTCCACCTGCTGTGTTTTCACCTCCGGATTCTTGAATAGTATTGCCGCTCCAGCCGCTTTGTTCTCATTTGTTCCTGACCACCAAGATGGTCCCTATCTCCACCTCTTCTCCCTCTCCCCTGGTATACCACATTCTTGTAGGCAGATTATGTCTGTCTTTACTTGTTTTAACATTGATTTGACCTGTTCCCATCTTTTTTTTGTTTTTAACACACTCCTGACACTAACTGAACCTATTTATCAGTGCAATTCTGCTTCAATTAAACTGAACACGCTGGTTCTTTTAAGGATTGTCTGTACTGCTGCTCATCATGGTTGACTCTTCTTTCCCCCACGCCCACTTGCATGCCTGTTGCTCTTGCAAGCTGCCTGATAATTTGGCAGGTAGGAAGGCTTCCATTTTCCTGCCTCCTCACTGCTTCCCACCCCCTGCTGTCCACTCTGAGCTGAAGCCCAGGGGAGTTAGTGACAGGAAGCTGCTTTTTGGCTCTGCCTTTGACTTGCCTCCCTCTTTATGGGGTTTCTTTCTCCTGACTTTCTGTCCCCATGCTTTTTCCTGTTCCTCACCCATCTCTCTGGCTCTTTTCCTCGCTCCATCTCCACTTCTGTTGCCTGCTGGGCTTCTTCCTTCTTCCCCTCCCCACACCTCCATGTCTTTTGATCCTTTGCTTTCAGTTCCTTCTTCCCCTTCCATTTCCTCTCCAGTTCTCTCTTGTGCAGTCTCTCTATTACAGAGATTACTTCCTCCCATCTCTGTTTCTTCCCCCTGAGAAGTCTCTACCATTTCTATCTCAGTCTTTCCCCCTTTTTCCTCAATGTCCCTTTCTGATTCTTATGGTTCCTTGGAGGGAGGGTGTGGTAATCTTGGTTGCAAAAGCTGTTGGGCACCTATGGTACAAATGTCTCTCTCCCCACAAAGTGCATTTTATGACCTCTTGTCACTCTGTGACTCATCCCTTCATATGCTGCGAGGAGGAAATGTGCATCCAAGTGCCCTTCCTTCCCATATCTACTACACTGCTTCAGTTACCTGTGGTATATTATAAAACCCCAGTCTGGCCCTATCTGAACAACCAACAAGAGATGCTACACCCCACCTGGGCTCCACTCATTTGGTTTTAACACTGTTCAAGCTCCAAAACCCTGCCCAAATACCACATTTGCCCCTCACTTTTTCTAGCCATGAAACTTTTTGCACATACTTTTTCCAAGCACCTTTCTATGTTTTCTGCCTCTAATATATCCACATACATTCAGACAATAATCACTCTTTCCCTTGACTGTTCTGCAGCTACAAACTTTAACCCTTTCAATTTCCCCCTTCTTCTGCATATATCTCCCAACATTTATCCATACTCTTCTTTATTTCAATAAGTCAGCTGCCATGTCTTTCAGTTGGAGAAAGCAATCATGCTGGTGAGGTGTTCCATCTGCACCCTGAATATCTCAAACCAGTATTTTCTCCACAAAATCCTATCTGTTTATCATTAATCCCTTCTGTGCCCTGTCACCAGTTAATGTTGCCCTTATCCATAGTCTCTACTCTGGACTGCCATCCCACAGTGTCTCTGCTGCGTCTTCCCACCATGACAGTCCTGGTGGGCTGACTTTTTGTCACGTTCCCTATGATCGTTCTCCAGCTTTCCCACTTTCCTCTGTTCCTGTCATCCCTCTGGCCTTTCTCTACCACCTTCTTTGCCACTACCACTGTTGCTGTCTCTGCTGTTGCTCCTGCTTTCACCTTTGCTGCTTTCTTCTCTCTCTGCTTTTCCACCTTTTATCCACTCTCCCTCTATCTCCAGACTTTAGTTTCTGTTCTTCATTTCTCTTTCCACCTCCTGGTTATTAGCCACCACTGCCATTGTTCTGGACTTCATGTTTCTCTCCTCCACTTCTGCCATCCTGACAGTCTGTCAATCTTTCTTTGCCCTCAAGGCATTGATAAGGTGCTCTGCTGATCACTTGCTCTTGGCCAAAAGGCCAAGATGCTGATGGGAATCTACCACAAGAGTAGGTTAGTGCAGCACATCTGAATAAATTATATGGTAGTGACCAGTGCATGCCATGCCCCTCAGCACTAACTCTTCTTCAAGTCATGATAAGCCACTGCATCGCATAACTTTTATACATCATCTTCACTCCAGGCAGTGCCTTTCTTTCCCATTTGTAGTGATTCCTGTGTCTTCACCAGCCTCAAACATCTGGCTGTGTCATTGAACAGGGCCCCAAACAGTTCATCCAGAATCCCTCTGGCATCCTGGAGCAATTAGCCAGTTGGTAACAGGCCACCTGCCTAAGGGGCTGCAGTTGGCTCAGTTAATCAGTAAATGAGGGCAAGCTGAATGGCTCACCCAGCTACAAAAGGAGACAAAGAGGAAGTGAGGTGGTGAATCTAGAAGGAAGAATGTTTGTGTGGAGCAGGAGGACTCCTCAAAGGAAGACCCAAGGGTAGGAACTAACCCATGTTAGGAGTGTTATTTTGGGGAATGTTTGGTAGTCACAACTGAGTCCTATGGTGCAGACTAACTTGGGGCTTTGATTTGAAGCTTGTATTGCTGGGAACATGCTAGAGGTGTGCTCATTTGGATTATCTGTTTGCTTTTGTCTGAGCCCTGGAAAGCAAAAGAATGCAGGGCATTACAGCTTGTGTTTCTGAGCCCAGAGACAAACTGTTGTTGGGACCAGATTGAAGGACAAAGACTGACTTGAGCCAGGTTAGCTGGCAACCTACTACATACACCCTCTTTCAGCCTGTTATATAAAATTAGTATGGCCTCAATCTCAATAAAGTGAAGCCAAACCTGATTGCCCTGTGCCTCATGCATATACATTTTTGGAGGATCCCCAAGACTTGTGACAAGAGCACCTGGTTCCAGTCTTGAGTGGGGGGCTCACTAGCACATGGATGCTTTGAGGGAGGGGGGTGGTATCTGGAGTGTACTTGCATACTAATTAGTGCTGAGCTGTGGGGTCACGATGGCTTGAAACTTTGTTGACTCTGATGGGTTCCAGTCCAATGAACTATATGACCAATCTTGAGCATTTTGACTTTGGACTAATATCATATACAGTTTGTACTAATACATAAGTACGTGCCAAAGTACTGCTTAAGCATGTGCCAAAACTTGCAGCAGTTTCAAAAAATGTAAAATTAATCCATGTTGGATGAACTAAATCTATCAATACCATAATAATTTGTCTATATGGTAATTTATGTTTATTTTAAGGTCAGTGTCTTGAAATTTGCACCTTCCATCCATGTGTTCAGAGCAGGGTCTGATAGTAAGGGGAGAGGGAGAGACTGCAGGGGGGAGGGAAGAGGCTACCTGACCCCCCAACTTGTTTTCCTTCACATAGCAGTGGGAAGGGGCCAAATTCAAGACAAACCTCCAATAATTAGATTTTATACTTGGAAAAATTATAACTAATTTATAATTTTTCAACATATAGAACCTAATTATTAGGAAGCTGTCTTATTTAGGGTCATCGTAGGTTCTGGTAAATACGGTGTTGACATGCTGCAAGTGCTTTGCTAGGCTTTTTTGGTCTAAAGGAAACGGGTACCCCACTCTTTTTTAATGCCATTTTAATAATCTTTCTTTTGTGCCTTTTTAATAACAACCAGCTTAGCTACATTCGTTTTCTGTTTTCAGGCCATGGCAACTACTTTTTATATATTTTTGCAGTGTGAGAAGGTATAGAGGACTAAATAGTCCGTGGTTGCTCAATTGAACTAACTGATCTAGATAGACGGATCATATTCCTTTTTCTCAGGAGTACTTACAGCAGTGATCTCCAACTCTCCTAGCCTCCCCCCCCCAAGGCCAGATCCAGACCCATGAGGTTCCTCATAAGCCTGATTCTGGTCATAAGGAGCCTTGCAAGTTGTATCTAGGCCCATCTCTGGTGGTAGGGGGCATGTCTACAGAAAATGTTTACTGCAGGGTCTAATTAGATTCACAATAAATGTCTTGGCATCTACATGTACGGCCCTATTAGGCTGCAGGAAACTAATAAACTCTTCAGCAAGTAAGTACTTGAATACAAGTACTATTCTGCTGCAGAGTTTGGGTCAGGAATCTGTGGTTGTTAATGCTGCTGCTAGTCACCTAGGCCTGCACTGAAGCACCCTTGTGCCCTAGCCAGGCCTACTGCAGCATGTTGAGCTGGGTCAGAGCAGCCCTGGATTGGCAGACTGACCCCTGGGGGGCTGCTCCAACCCAGCTCAGTGTGCTGCAGTCCTGGGCACCCATGTAAAGGCAGCATCTAGAAGCAATCAACTCTGGCACAATATGTACGAGAGTTTATTGCTCTGCACTAATATGTACAAATAGATATTGCCAGGGTGACCAGCAGCAGCATTAACAAGTACAGGTTCCTGAGCCACCCACTGCTTGCAAGAATTCACAGAATTGGTTTTATTGGAATTTCCACCACATGTATAAAATCCTGCCTCTACCCTCTATCTCCACCCTGATCTCACAATCTACCAATGACACCCCATTTAAAATATTTGAAAATAGGACAGAAGCAGTGGAAGAAGCTCCCTTCTTTAAAGGAGTTGCTTTCATTTCTATTTGCACCTAAACTGCATTTTGCAGTGCCTTAAAGCTGTCTGAGGCACTGCCAACTACACATGGCATATGTGATTCAATTTGCCATGCTGCTAATTTGCAGTGCAGCGCTAAAATTTGACCCAATGTCAAAAAAGCCACTACTAAAAGAAGCTACATGACATGTATAGCAGCAGTATGCACTGCCAGAAATGGAGCCAGAGCATGGCTCCAAGTGGCTGGATCAGCAATGCTGCTGACCCAGGAGGCACGCCCCCCAAACCCCAGGTAAGGCTGATGTGGCTAACACCAGTGCTTGCTCCAGGCTCCCCTACCCCACCCAAGTCAATTTGCCCTGCACTGGAGTATATGTGCAGGGGGGTGCCCAGGGACAAGAAACAATGACATAAATATGCTATTTGTGCTGCGGGAAACGTGCACATTCGTCTATTTGTTCTACCATCTAAAGTCAGAGACATTTGTTTGTTTACTTTTATTTACCAAAATAAATAACTAATATGCTTGAGTGAAATCATAACCTGATCAGCAATTCATGTGACTTGAGTGAATTCCCTGGAATTCAATTATGGTTCCATTTAGTGCTTGGTAAGTGAACTACTGTTATGTTGCGAAAGACCATATTTTTTGCATTGGAAGTGGGATATTTATTCCTTTTGAGTTCCTGCTTTGCTGCTGAAGCTAATGTGAATGCTGCCACCTAGACAGAAACATCTGCTGAAAATCCAGATACTTAACATGAAATTCAAACTGATTAGCATAATCTTTAATTTTTATTTTTTTTTTTTTTAAATCCAGAGAACAGTTGTCAATGAGTCTCTTCCTCCTGTCATTCCCAGAATGGTATGGAGAGAGAAAAAAACCCTGGGTGGTATAGGAGGCAAAGAGGGAAAATTAAAATTGAAAAGCTATACTGCATAACATGCCATTGCATAAACCAAAAACTGATTCGTCACTTCAGATGGTTTATATTTGCTTTAAACATACTCACTGACACCGTTTACTGACACCATTTACATCAGGCTGGACTCTGGTCTTATACTCTTGTAAAATAGGGGGAGGTCCACTGAATTCATTGAAATTTTGCTGCTGGAAACTCTGCATGAGATCCTACCCAAGCTCAGGCTTGCAAATTTTATGTAAGCCTTTGTTGTAATTCTACAGCTGAATTTTAGAACTACATATTTGCAAGCATGAAAAAATGCATATAGTTTACGAAAGACATCTTCCACTTCTAGTGTATTTACAAATTAATTCCAATTACATTTACAAAGCATCTAGTGTGTACTTTCTATGTTTACTCCACTGCCCAGATGCACACTTTCAAGTAAAACGTATGGCTGCTGCAGTCCCTAAACCATAGCAAAGGGATCTATTGGTCAATTGCTGTTAATATATTGACTCTCTTGGTTGTTTATCTAAAGGCTTTTCTGCAACTTATCACATGTAGCAAGGGCATGATTTGATTATGGCTTAGTGTTTTAGGGGCTGTGGAGCTGGAAGTTACAGATGTGATCTTTGTATCATTGAGATCATTGAAAATTTCAAAAGTACTCAAGCAACTTGACCTCCTTACTTTCATTTTCAAATTTAAAATACACTGAATAGAATTCAAGGCCCTGAACAGGGTGAGTCCCTGTGGCCTAACTCACTAGCTCTTTGAGGTTAGCCCAGGTTCCAAAAACAGTTTAGCCATGGTGAGAAGCACAATTTTATTAACCCAGGCAATATACTATGCCAGAGATTTGCAACCTATGGAAGAGTCTGGATCCAACCTGCAGTGACTGGGGAGATCAGTGGCATAAATGGGCAGGGAGCAGTTGCCCAGTCAGGGGACTAAAAAGAACCCAGCTGGGGAGTGAGGGGGAAGCAGAGATGGGAATAGCGCCGTCCCAGGATGGGAAAGCAGTTGGGCTTTTCCAGCCGTGGGGCCGCACTATGAATGTGGATAGGTATTTGTGAGATTGGGTTAACCAGATCTAAGAAAGGGTTAACCTGATCTCAGTCTAAGCTAGTGCATCTACTCAGGTAAATTAACTTACCCAAAAACTGCCACGTTTGATCTGATTTAAACCCTCTGCATGCCTGTACAGTCGGGCATCTGGTTGATCTAACCCTGGTTAGATTGATCTATACATACCCTCAGTGGCAATGACAAGCAGAAACTGTGGTTGCGGGCTGGGGGGCACTAGAGAGAGCAAGAGAGTAGGGAGTGCTAGGGAAGCAGCAGAGGATGAGTATCCCATGGTGGCAGCCAGGTCACTGTTCAAAAAGGTTGCTGCCCCTGCACTATGCTATTGCAGCCCATAGGGCCTCTAGTACCCAAGTCAGATTAGGTATCTCCCCATGACAAGGTGCAGCAGCACTGCTTAAACAAAACCTTTTAAATGCTCCTAAAATTGTTACTGCATAGATGCTTCTTCCTACCTGTGCCCATGCACCTAGCTTTAATAAATCTGTAGCTAATACAGGGAGAAGGATCTGTGCTTAAAAAGAAACAGAGGCTAGGAATTCCTAAAGTGACTGTTCAACTACAGACAGTCAAGGAGCTTGACTTTTTTTTTTCTTTGGGGTTTTTTTTTGTGTGTTTTGCCTTGTTTTAAGACTACTTAACATCTGCCCCCTATAAATCATTTTCCTTTCCAGGTTTCTAAAGCTAGACACCCAAGACCTCCACTCAAACATTAGGGATGAGAACAGTATTTTTCTCAGTGTTTTTTCTTTGGAAAGATTTTCACATAATTGTCTACTTTCCCTATTTCAGTACCCATCACTTTTTATCACCTATACAGTAGTTAACATCAGATCTTGATTTGGTGATATTCAGTAATGTAACTCCTGTTCAAGCCAATTTGTAAATTACCTCGTGTTAGAAAGTTAGAAGCCTGAAATCGCAAGTGTCCCAGTAAATCATGGTTTTTCGTGTTAATAGTAACATGTTTTCTTCCATACCTTTTCATATAGAAGAAAAAAAAAAAAAAAATGGGAGCATTTGCTGTCTTTGGTCCTTCCCCCTTTCAGTACCAGCTTCTGTAAGCAGACTTGGTATAAAAATTAAGATGAAGGAAAAATTCAGAAGTCAGGATCAACCACTTTGTAATTAATCTGACCCAAAATGCAGTATGTGGCCTTTTCTAGCATTTTCCTGCTCCTCTATTAAAATGGAAGTTCTGTGAGCCTTTCTGGAAGCTGCTACAACTTCTTGTAGTGATTACTGGGTGGATTGGGAAAGTTCAGTTTAGTTCCTTAGCAACCCTTTACCCTTAGCTAGATCACTTAATTCATCCTAGGTCTTAGCCCCTCATCTGTAAAATGAGAAAGCTGATAATTAATCTCACAGAAGCACTCTGAGGATAAAGCCATCAGTGATGTTAAAGTCCTTATCACTGTAGTACTTGATAGGTACTTGGATTTCACTCCTGGTCTTTACACTTCTGCATGCTCTAGAAGAAACTACTTGGAATTACTCTACAATCGATTTCAGGGGGAAAAAATGAGTGGCTATGGGTTGATAGGATGATAATGAAGTTTTCTTACCACAATTATAAGTGCTATATGTTGTAGGAGTCACTCAGCTGGATCAGAAACTTTAGGATTTCAATACCCCTCTGGAATTGTGATGCCTTACTGGGACACTAGGGGTCTCTCCTACAGTGATACTAAATTTAGTTTCCAGCTTTCCCACCCCCACAGAATCAAGGCATACCACATCTATAGTGTCTTCAGACAACAGTGAGAAGTAATGTGTGTAATGCATTCATCAGGATAACTTAGATTTATCATTAAAAGATGAGAAGACACATTATGGTGCTGAAAATTTGATCTTTACAGTTCTAGGTGCCAGGCTGATCAGCTTAGCCATAGATACTGGTTGATTTGTATCTATTTTTCCCCCTTCTTTTTTCTTTTTCTTTTTTGGTCTATATTAAGCTGTGCTTATAGAGTAAAGCTTGTGCATTAAAATCTTCACTTAAAGCAGGTGTTGTAGACATCCCATTAGTAACCTTTGACTTACCTTCCCCTTCGAATTTTTTCATCCCAAAGGACTAAGATTTCAAAACTGCTTTTTCTTCCCCTCCCTCCCCCTTCCAAGTTTACATATTGTAAACATTTTTCTTCACTGCCCTTGTGGAATGGAGCCAAAACTCTGCACAATGGGGAACTAGATGTTAATGAGCAGAGATTGTGGGAAAATGTGTACCGAGCTGCCCTGCCTGACCTGCATGATAATGCTACATTTAGCACATTCTTTTCCATTGGTGTGGCAGACCTTGAAATGGTAGCAAACAACACATATTGTGAAGTTTTTCTTTTAAAGAAAGCTGCCTTTCTAGAAGAGTGGAAATAACAAATTATTTATTGTACACAGTTGGCAGACAGTTGGTCCTGAAAATATTTATGCACAAGCTGCCATGTGAAATTATACAGTCTTTTTTCATCTTGCCACTGAAATTACATTGTATAAAGATTTTAAACCCCTACAGGACGCAAGTACCACCTATGGACACGTGGACTCGGAATCAAGTAAATAAATTTCCGTTCAGGGTGTGACGGGGAGGAAAGGCCCTGTTTAAGGGCTTGTAAAACTGGGGGGGGGAGCAAGGAGATATCCAGGCACACTGGCACCCTGTAAATAGAAGTCTGCTCTGAACAATCTCACACCTCTCTTTCATACATGTTTTCAAGGGTGAGGCTTTATTTGTACAAATGTTCCTGAAAAATGAATTGTGGTCCTACATGCCAAGATTCATTTAATCACAAAACAGACTTCATTTCACGAGCATATGAAAATCATTAGGGGCAAAGCATTCAAGGAGCATAAACAATACCATGTGACTGAGATACCCAATTGCACAGCTTGAACCTATCAAACAGGGAACACATTAAATTCAAAAGAGAATGCCTGCACTCAGCAGTTGGTGTGCAATGAATAGGGTGAAATTTGTTTGCACAAAACTTCTGACTAACAGAAAGGAATACTGAGGGATTTCATAACAAAGTCTGACTTGTAGATTGTTTCTGAGCAGAAAAAGGACTGAACAAACTGTTTCTTGCACACTTTTCCCCCTAATTTCTACTAAAAAAATATGGGTGGGGGCATATTTATAAAGAAGGTAACATTCCTTGTTTGTGTTAAGAAAATGGTACCTTATGTACAATATATCATCTCTGCCATGTGGGAAAATGTACAAGTGAGATTCCAAATCTCATGTTGGGAAGACACCTCCTTTCTCATCAGAAACCTGAAGACATTTTGTAGCCGGGTGGGGTGGGGGGAAAGTCCATGTATTCTCTAATACAGAAAGAAATCACCATTTTCCAATCTTGTGGAAATGAACCCTGAGCAGTATCCTACAAACTTGTTCCTTAAAGGAGCCTCTGTTAGTAATGAAAGAAATGTAAAAGCCTCAATTCAAAAAGAACATTACTCCAAAACAACTGCTCACTTGCTTTCCCAGTTCTGTCAAATGCCTTATGATTTTTTTTTTTCTGGAGATAGCTTCAAAGCTGATTGTAAATATGCAGAAAATGACCCCTATGTTTTGCAGATGAACATATTAAGCTATATGTTTAGTGCAAAATGGAAAATAATACAACTTTCCTGGCTATGAGGATGGTCAAGCATTGCTGGAGCAGGCTACACAGGGAGGCTATGGCATCTCCATCCCTGGATGTTTCTAAAAGTAGTTTAGACAAACACATGGCTGGGATAGTTTAGGCAAGGATGTGCGGGCTTTGAGCAAGTGGTTGAACTTAATGAGCCTCCTGAGGTCTCTTCCAACCTACTGTACTGTGGTTCTGTGATTCTAATTATTACACTGTACTTCTCAGATCTCTGAAAAAAGGCACAAAGTGTGTGCAAGTGAATCGGCTGAAAGCATTCTTTTTGACAAACTTCTGATCAGTTTCTTCAGTGGTGCTCCACAAATGATTTCAATGAGTCAATAGTCTGTGGCTAATCATTGTTGCTTCAGTACACCTCACAATAGCTACAAAGACATTACTGATGCATACAAAGCCTGTGGAAAATAAAGGGGCTGTTAAGTGTATGGGCTTGCACCATCCTGAGGTCAGCAATGCACTGGAGCAACACACATAGCATGCAAAACGTGAGCATGGTGTAGAAAGTAGCCATGGATAAAACAGAGCTGTATGCAGTTCTTGCAGATGAACTGTCAATGCTAGGAGAGTGTGCTTGAAGGCATTGCCTACCTTGGGTGAATGGCTTTATGCTGAGACCAAGCTTGTGCTTGGCGGAGGAGGGCTGTAAAGAGTTTTATTTTATGTATTTTAAATGGGGTAATGATATAGTCATGATGGTTCAGGAAAAATGCAAGTGGCAAGGATTATTGTGGGTGTTATCATCATTGGTGATCCTTCATAGTCAAGGAAAAGCACTTCCACAGGTCAAGTAAAGGGTTTTAGATGAGTCCATCTGATTCTAGAATTGGACTTCTTAGCCACAGACTCTCTAGCAAATGGTGGTTAAAGGGAGCGTTGGACCACAGATTTCTCAATCTTGTATCCTTCCTTCTGTTTCTGTTTTTCTGCCGTTAGGGCAAGACTGTTTTCTTCCAAGTAAGACAGCGCTTTCTCACACAAGGCATCACCATGTAGCCTTGCCATGGGCTAGTTTTCTCAATTTGTGGTGCCAGTGCTGCACTTAATGTTTGCTTTTAAGGGTGTCCTTGAAGCGTTTCCTCTGGTCCCCATATGTCCTTTGTGCTTGGCTGAGTTGGGGTATAGCAGTTGTTTTGGTATACATGTGCACACAATGCTCTGTCCACCACAGCTGACACTGAATTATCAACACTTTCATAATAGTGGACCTTAGTTTTGACCTGAACCACCTAGTGCTATTCTAAGCCCAGCTTTCCCTTGAAGATTAAATCAATCCTGCTAGATGGCGTAAGAATCTGGGGTCAATCCTTAAAAATGCTCCTATGGCTTACCAAATCAGGCTATTTGTGATGGGGACAGTATTTTTTCTTCATGTCTTCCTACAAACCTTTATTTACTATAAACAGTGCAAGGATGCCTTTGAGTGTCTTCTTTGCAGACAAGCAAAACTTGTGACATGGGTGACACTGTGTGTGTTAAGGCGTAGCAGGGTGAAAGCTGCAGGCCTGCTAGCCCCTGCTGAGACCACAAAGCCTGCCAGCTGTCAAGGAGAAGTTCTGGGTTTTGGGGCCCTGCACCTCTGGCCACTGGGAAGCAAAACTCCTGTCTGTTTTGGGGTGGGGGGGGACCACTGCAGGCCTGGCTGCTAGGCCTGCTGTGGCCACAAAGCCTGCCAGCTGTCAAGAGGATAGGTGCAGGGGGGTTCTCGGGTCTTGCACCCCTAGCTGCTCCACTGCTGAGAGGGGACTTGGTAGCAGCTTACTGCTACATTAGAAGCATACATCTAGGGCTTGGTGAGCAACTGTTCACCATGGCACCCTTGGGGAAAACTAGGAATAATGGTCACGAAGTCCTGGGAGATGATTTCAGGCTCAACATTAGGCAACAATACTTCACAACTAAGGTGTCCAGACTGTGACCATTACTCCAAGCTTTTCCCAAGGGTGCCCTGGTGAACCGAGCCCTAAATGTAAGCTTCTGATGTAGTGGTAAGCTGCTACCAAGTCCCCTCTCAGCCTTCTCTTTTTCAGGCTGAAGAATCCCAGGTCCCTCAGCCTTTCTTTGTATGGCTTGCTGTGCAAGTCTCTGATCATATGGGAGCCCTTCTCTGGACACTCTCAGGTTTTACCACATCCTTGTTAAGGTGTGAAGCCCAGAACTGGACGCAGTACTCCAGCTGCAGTTTAACCAATGCTGCGAAGAGCCAAGTAGAGCAGGACAATCACTTCTTTGCAATAGTTTTGCTGGAGATGCATCAATTGATGCATGCCAGTGTATTGTTGGCTCTGCTGGCTACAGCATTGCACTGCTGGCTTATGTTCATACCGTGGTCAATTATTACCCCCAGGTCTGTGGTGGCAGGTAATGGGGGATCATCAGTCCTGCTGCTTGATGAGAGGCAGCAGTTGCACAAGCACCCGTCATGAGTTTTGCCTGTCCGCAGCTAGGGGTGCAGGGCCCCAGAACACCCCTGCACCTATCTCCTTGACAGCTGGCAGGCGTTGTGGCCGCAGCAGGTCCTAGTAGCCAGGCCTGCAGTAGTGTCCCCTCCCCCATGCCCCAAGACAAACACAGTTGCATAAGCACCCATGTCACGAGTTTTGCCTGTCAGCAGCCAGAGGTGCAGGGCCCCAGAACCCCTGAACCTATCTCGTTGACAGCTAGCAGGTTTTATGGCCTCAGCAGGGGCACCATCCCTGCAGCTTTCACCCTGCTGCGCCTTAATGCACAGTGTCACCCATAACATGAGTCTTGCTTGTCCACAGCTTGAGGTGTAGTTTCCCCCAAACCCCTGCACCTATCTCTTTGAAACTTAGCAGGCTTTGTGACCTCCACATGGGCTAGTATGCCTGCAGTTTTAACCCCACTGTGCCTTTAACCCCAGAAATGACAAAAATTATAGGCTGTTTCAACCTTCCCCATTATAGCCTAATGGCGAAACGTTTCTGCTTGCCTCATTTTGTTTAGAGGCTGTTTCGACCATATCTGTTTTGTTTCAATTTTGGTGTTTTGACCTTGAAATGCATCAAAACAGCATCGAAAAAAACTGGTGGCAAAATTTTGCACAGCCCTACTTCTTATCTGGTAAACTTCTCTAAAATGTATCCTGAGAAAATAGACATGGATGTCTCTTTGATTGCACTTTGTCCTAAGATAAAATGGTTTATCTCTGGATCAATGCAACATCTGGCTGCAGCTGTGCTGGCCTTGGGTCCCTTACCAACCATAAAGGCAAATGCTTAAACTCCTAAAAGTTTAAGCTTAAAATCCAAAGCTTTTAATTTTATTTAGTTGCTACTGCAACTTCTTGTCCTTACTCAGGAAAGTATCTCTATTTGAGAGAACATTTAATTACACATTTAATTTAGTCTTTGATAGGAAAGGACAAGCAGGTGCTAAAGTGAGTTTTCTATATTAGGATCTTGGAAAACTCCACTACTGTATAATCATTGACCCATCTTAAGTACTTGGCCTCTTTTACAATGGTCTATTCCCTCTGATTTTGATCCTGACAAAACATCTGTGAGGTAGGGAAATGCAACTACCCCATTTTACAGGGGTGGGGCTGAGGCACAGAGACTGAATGACTTAAACTTCCTTAATGAAGCTGGGTAATAGAGCAAATTAATGAACCTGGGTCACCTGAGTCCCAGGCTACTACTTTAATGATTGCATCATCCTCTTCTTCCTTTTCTAGGAAGAAGCAGGTGTTGATGGAGAGAAGGAAATCTCCTCTGAGCATAGTGCTTTCTAGCTTCACTGTGGTTCTACTCTCAGGTTACAGTCCTTTGTGCTATTGAAATCCACTTGTAGCAAAAGTTTACCTCTCTTCAGTGGACAGTTCTACATATGGGTGACCCTGTGTTTAAAATACAGTCCAGCTGTGCTTTGTAAGTGACTACTTAATAATTGGATTCAGTTCTTTTTAATACACTTGATATCAGAACTAGATGTTCATAAAACAATTCACTGCCAGATCTGGTAGACTAGTTAATCAATCTGTAGTTAGTCAGATACTGTTACCATAAACCGGTGTTAACATCTACATTTAAAATGTTTCTGACTGATTATTTTTCAAGAGCTGACAGAATTTGCTAAAGTTGAATTAATTTAAGTGGACTTGGGAAATAATGCTAGAAAATAAAGTCTTGTTGTCTTGAATCTAACAAAACAACTCTGTTGCTGATCTTGTCTGGCTGTTTAACAGATGGGCCAGTGTCCCATGAGAATACGACCACTTCCTTGAATAATAAACAAAGAGGGAGAAACTGTCTGCAAATCATTAATGTATTGTAAAGTTAGATGCAAAGTCTTGATAGTACTGGCCTTGGCCGCATTTCTCTAACATTCAGTCATAAGTCAGATACAAGACAGCAGTAAATCAGAATTAAAACTTTAATAGCCTAAAGTATTTCCACAGAGCAAAGACAGTAAAAAGATACTTCATGTTCTTAACGCTGATGAATGTAATAAAATAGCTGGTGCATGTGTGCCTTTTCCTAGGATGGAATTAGAACTGGACCCTTGTGTTTGAGCACGGTCCCTATGCTCCTACAGCTAGTCAAGTTGTTCATTTTAGAGCTGATGGCTGGAGATCACATGGCGTACCATGAGTTCTAGCCCTGCTTCTGACACAATGTGCTGAGAAGTTATGGTGTGCTCCAGCATGAGTGGTGAAATTCAAGATGTCTGTCAAGTAAAAAAAAATACTGTCAGTTTCATTTTACATAAAGTTCTTTTAGGGCCTATTGAAGTCATCGACAGCAGTTTTGCCATTCATTGTAAAATATTAATTTTTTTTATTTCACACAATTTTAAAATGGCGCATTATAATCACAAAGGAAGAAGATGGCAAAATATTTCTTGTTGGTCCAGGAAGGCATTTTTTTTTCTTAATTTCAAAGGATGGTGATTTGTTTGTTTTGTTTTTGTTATATCTGGGTCTTTCTTTCATTTTCTTCCAAGAGTTACTAACATTGAAGTAAACAGCAAACTTACATTTTTGATGTTTTTACAGCAAAAAATATTTTGTGCTGAATTGACATGTTTGTGGAAGATGAAACACTTTATTTCCTTGTATTGTACTGTATTTAAACAATTCCAAGGTAAGTTTTTCTCCCTCCCCCCTAACAAATTTAACATGGGAGGGGAGAAGCCCCTTTATCTTGGATTTTGGGTACAAGGTGGTGGTGGTGGTGAAGCCAGGTAGCAGCCCCCACCCTCCTTTCAGCCTTGGCTCCCTGCCACCTCTGCCTCCCATTTCCGTTGCACCCCATAGCCTCTGCCCTAATACCACATGTCCCGCCACCATCTGCCCCTTACTGTCCCCTACCACCTGTGCCCTACCACTGCTTGCCCTGCTACAGCTGTGAGGGGGACACATTTAAGATGACCCTCCAACAGTTAGATTCTATACATGGAAAATTATTAAAAAATTATAAATTTTCCACAAGAATCTCATTAATGCAGCACTATCTTAAATTCAGGGTTATCTTGTACTCAGGTTTGTTTTTTTTCCCCCGGATTTACCAACAAGGGGAATTTTCTTTACAGTTCTAAAATTCAATTTAGTTAAATAATCTATCCAATTTATCCAAAGGAGACAAGGAAGAAAAAATAAGGCTGGTAAGTATGATGTGGGATCTGGTTATATAAAGACTACAGAACTCTGACTTGCTGAGACATACCACCATGCTTCAGCTGAGGTATTCAGCTGAATACTAAAAGTTCAGAAAAGACCCTTGAGAGAGAAATGGCTCAAGATAACTCATATTAAAGAATATGAAATCTGGGATCTGAGTGCACTTTTCTTCATTCACTTAAAGCATTAGAAATATTTTACGAGATACTCTATAAAGGATGCAGTATGCATTGCCTGGGTCCTAGGTATTTATGCAACTATGGTTAGTTTAGTTGAACCAAAAATATGCACTGACAAAATACAAAGAGATTCATAAATAAGCCTGAGGACTGTTCTGTGATGGTAGCTGTGTTGACTTGCTGCATCTCTGATTCTAAACCATAATGTTATCAGTTAAACAAAACTTCATGGGGAGGTAAAAGAGCTGAAAATAACAAGCTGCTTAGAATAGTGTGACCTCCATTGCATGTTTCCTTCTCTCCTCTAAGGCTGACTGAAATGGGTCAAATGTGTTGAAAACCAGAGGAAATTGGAAGAGGAATTTTCAGGGTGCTCAATTATGTCTGAGTGTTCACAGCTGTAAATGAACATACAGTACACTGTTTTATTAGGATGTTACATGTCTCTTAAAATGTTTTCACTTTGGATTGGTAATTGTATATAGTAAACTTTTTTCTTTTTCATCTAGTTCCCTCCCTGCAGTCTACTAATAAAATCCATTTCCCTCCATATTGTGGATAGCATAAATACTATAAATTATACAAAAATATTTTTCCTGTTAATATAGCCTTGTTTCTCTTCTGATCAGTATATAATTAATATTGGTTTTGAATAATATCTCTTAGCACTAGATATCAAATTAATACAGCACTTCACTTTGTACAGCTAGCAATAGTTATAACAGTTCACGTCAAACCAGAGACATAGCTTGAGAATAAGGATTCAGACAGAAGTGACAATTTTTGCTCATTCTGGCCACAGAAAGCAGTTTATACCTGTGACCAAACAGAAGTGCATGGCTGCAGACAGCTTCAACAATGGTCAGTTGGGTGAAAATCTGACCTCACTGCATGAGGTATCAGATAAAGACATTACAAAATGTAGCATCTTTTGTAATTTGTGTCTATGGAGCTCCCAGCCTGTCTCTGTTTTCAGAATGGGGTGGGGGAAAGGAAGCAGAGGGAGTTCAGTCTGGGGGTTCTTCAGCTCCCCCTGGTAGGTGGGGCAGGTGTATTGAAGCTCTTCCAATTCACCCCCCCCCCCCTTCAGCACCACTCAAAGCCCCAAGAATGAGCTTCCTCCTCTGTCTTTTCCCACTGCCATTCTGAAAACAGCAAGCAATGCTAGAGAACCCTGGCCACTGCTGTGGGAACCTGGCTGCAGGCTCCCAGCCCACAGCTAGATTTCACCCCCCCTGGAACCAGCAGTGAACTTCTGTTTGGTCTGGCATAACGTAACTCGGAACACTTTACAAAAATCGTTCCAAGTTACAGCTGCAAGCTGCACTTCAGTTTGCACCTTAAGTCACCCAGGACATAACCTCTTGTTCTTCTCTATGACACAGCACACAGAGCATCAGCAAGCAGCAGGTATGGGAAGTGTGTGAATAGACTGCAAAACATTTAGGGAATCTGTAGTTGTCTAGACTGGAAGTGGAATTCACTGCTGCTGGGGGGATTTTCACCATATATTTTTGCCACCAAAGCCCATATCAAGAGGGCCAAAAAAATGTTTTGGCAGCAATAAAAGGAGTTAATTCTCCCCCTGCCAGCACTGAACTCTACCACTTCTCTATGAAACCGATTCCCAGAATGTCCTGCACTCTGGCACACGTTGCCTGAACTACTGTAATGTGAAGCTGAGCAGTGCAAGCAGAGTGGAGTAATGGGAGAGTGAGGTGTCCCCCCCACCCTTTACAGTGAGGTGCCACCCCCTGTAGGTGAGATCTACAGTACATATCCCATATGGTAACCCCTCATAATGCTACTACTTCAAATACAAGTCTTTCTAAACTATTTCATTTATGTTTTCATTATATTTTTGTTAAATAATGCTATTTCCAATGATTAAATGTGTTGGTGTTTTTTTTCCTTTTTATTTCCTATTGTTGCCAGAAATTCACTAATGAATCATACTATTTTCATATGTCATTAAATAATCCCCTTGAAATGAAAAGGAACCATGCTGTGTTTTGGAAATTCAATTAAAACGTTACTAGACATACAGACAAACAAAGCACAACAGAGCACAAAAAGCAGCATTTTTGTACTACTACTAATTTTATAACAGGAAAATATACTATCACTGATAACCAAAATTGATGGCATCTCCCCAAACTAAATTCAGCCTTCATGTAAACTGATGCTTTCCTAGCCACATACGGTTACCAAAACTGTATTTGGGCCCAAACCTCTAAAGTTCTATGGTCAGATCTTGGATATTTACAGAGTTATTCTGTAATAGCAATGCTGTGGCTGGCAAAGCAAACCAAACCCTGGTGTGCATCCACCGATGCATCTCAAGCAAAACTAGGGAAGTCATCCTCCCACTGTACTTGGCCCTGGAGAAACCGCAGCTGGAGTACTGCATCCAGTATTGGGCACCCCACTTCAGGAAGGATGTGGAGAAGCTTGAGAGAATCCAGAGGAGAGCCACTCTGGTCCAAGGCCTGAAGGGAAGGCCATATGAGGAGAGGCTGAGGGACTTGGGACTCTTCATTCTGGAAAAGAGAAGGCTCAGGAGAAACTTGATGGCAGCCTACCATTACATAAGAGGGGTGCATCAGGACCTGGAAGAACAGCTGTTCACCAGAGCTCCCCAAGGGATAACAGGGTCTAATGGCTACAAACTCCAGGAAGGCCGATTTTTTTTTTTTTTTTTTTAGACTAGATGTAAGAAAAATTTATGGTGTAAGTGGCCAGGGTCTGGAACAAACTCCTTCCAGAGGTGGTACAAGCACCTACTCTGGACTCATTGAAAAAACAGGTGGATATATTTCTTGCTGGGGTCACTTGATCCCAGCTGACTTCCTGCCTATGGTGGTGACGAAGCTGACTTCCTACCTATGGTGGTGGCGAGGGGTGGACTCTGATCTCATTAGATCCCTTCTGACCCCTAATGTCTATGAAATTTTATTCCATAGTGTTGCAGATGAGCTGAATTCAGTTAGCACAGAAATAAGGGTGTTGCATACCACTTAAGCATCTGATTAAAACAAAACTCAAAAGTTGGATTGGAAGGGACCTCCTGGGTCATTGTGTACAGGTCCCATTTATAGCAGGTACCACATCACAGAATCCAGTTAACACATTTACTAAACTCTTTTTTTAAAATCAATTAGTTTTCCTATACCCACTGTTTCTTTTGTAAGTTTTACTCCTCTTTAAGAGCCTAGTAGTCTTCTGCATGTGTTATAGTCTGAATGTGAGTGATTAAATGAGATATTAATAATTGTTCTAAATTAGCACTAAGACTTCTCTTTACTGCAAAATACCTAGCCTGATACACTAGCAGATCTGAGAATGGAGTAAGGAGGTGTGTAGCCCTTTAGTGTGCATGTGTGGCACTTTAGCTGTGCCACACATACACAATAAGATATGCACTCACTGCCTGTTCAGCACAGGCTCCTGCCAGAGCTCTACATGAGCAGTGACATCTGAGTTTACCTGCTGAGTGAAACAGGGTCTGGTTGGAGCCGCTTCTTTTGCATGGCTTTTGAGCCCAGAAGATGAATGCTTCTGGAGCTGCAGACACTTTGGAGGGAAGGGCTAGGATCAAGAATGACCTGGATAGATTGGAAAAATGGTTCGCAAGTAAACAGATGAAATTCAGCAAGGACAAGTGAAAAGTCCTGTATTTGGGATGGAATAATTGCAGGTGCAAATACTAACTGGGGAACAATAGGCTGTGCTGCAGTACTGCAGAGAAGGACATGTGAGTTACATGTGAGTCATGATGTGGCCTGTGGGTTGTTGCACTGACTACATGCTGGCCAGGCCCTGTGCGCTGCATATGACATGCAGGCCAGACCCAGCACCAGACACCCTGCACACAGCACAGGCTTCATTCCAGGGTGAACACTAGGGCTGTGTGAAGTTTCAGGTAATGATTCAATCTGAAGGAGATTTGGCCCAATTTGGCAGCTGAATCTCCAAATCTGAAGCAAATCAGGAGACCAATAAAAAGGTTTGAATCTATTTGGAGCTCTCCGAATCAATTTGGAGAGATTCAGGCAGTCCCCACTCGTCACTGCAGGGAGCTGGACCTCCATGCTGGCAAGTAGAGGGCTGGACGGGGGCAGAAAGGGGACTATGGGAGGATTTCCACGAGGTCCCATTCCCTGCCTGCTCTCCCAGCCCCACCACCATGTCTGCCCTGCCCAGCCCAAGCTTTGAAAAGAAAATAAAAAAGCTGCAGAGTCACTGGCTGTTGCAATGGCCATCAGAGCTTCTGGGGGCTCGTGGCAGAGCCTCCCCACGCAGTGTGGGGCAGTAGGGTGCAGCGGGGGGATCACCTTCCCTCCCTCCCTCCCCACCCCTACCTGGCAGCAGCTGGTGAGTGCTGGGCTTGGTTATTTTTAAAGCTCTGGGAGGTGGGGACTAGACAGGGCAGCCATTGACTGGGCTTGGAGAGTGCGTAGGGGACAGGGCCTGTTTGATTTGGAGATTTTGCCCATTCAGCAGCAGCCAAATCTCTGAATAAGATTTGGCTGAATCGATTCAGGTCAGGTGATTTGAATCACTGACTCAAATCACTGTCCCCCAAATTGGCCAGATCTGAAGCGAATACTAGCCACTTTGCACAGGCCTAGTGAACACTATGCAGCACCCACTATAGTAGCTGTGTGCACTGTCTTCCACGTCGATCCCAATCGGGTCATACCAGAGTCAGCACACAGGGCCAGTCCAGCGAGCCATCCCCACGCACTGCAGGCAACATGTGCCAGCTCCAGGGCTCACTGTGAATGGCACACCGGGCTGGCATGAGACGTGTGCCACCTGTAGCACACAGGTGGACCCAGTGCTGCATGCAGTACAGGTGGTCTGGGATATGGGCTGCACATGGTGCTTGCCTGCAGTGCTGAGTCCAGCCTATATGCCAGGGGCAATGCATGCCACATGCCATGTGCACAGCAAGCTTCAGGGTCTCCGTGCAGTGCGCAGGCTGGAGCCAGGGCTATGGGCACTGCCCATACAGGTTTGCTTCAAGTCTGGCTGGCAAACCAGCCCAGGAACCCTCATCTCATGGGGCCAGATGTATTTGACACATCTCTAGTAGACCATTAGCTAAATATGGGCCAATAGTGTGCTCTGGTTTCCAAAAAGCCAACCACATCCTGAGTTATATTAACAGAAGGGTCATTTGCAAATCAAAAGAAGTGATTCTTTCTCCCTCGCTCCAGCAATGGTGAGGCCTCATCTGGAACACTGTGTTCAGTTTTGGGTCCCCACACTTCAAGAATAATGTGGACACTTTGAAAAGTCCAGTGAAGAGTGACAAAAATTATTAGGAGTCTGGGAAGCAGTGTTTAGGAGGTGAAGAGAAGACTGATGGGGGATTTGATAACAGTCTTCAAACATCTGAAGAGCAATTACAAAGAGCATGGAGATGTTTTTTTTCTCTGTGGCCATAGGGGACAGGACTAGGAGCAATGGACTCAGGCTGCAGCAGAGGAAATTTAAATTAAAGATTAGAAGGAACTTTCTAACTCTGTGGGTTAGCTTGGGAATAGGCTAACTGGAGAAACTGTGAAATCTCTATCCTTGGACATTTTCAAGAGCAGGTTGGACAGACATGTAGCTGGGTTTAGCCAGGGATGATCCTGCCTTGAGCAGAGAGCTGGATGAGACCAGAGGTCCCTTCCAACCTTACTTTCCTATGATAGCAGTGCTCACTTCTGAGCTCTGGAGCCACATGACTGCACTGCCACATCCTCTTTGAGTCCACCCCTGGCCTGTTATAGCCAAAGATCACATTTGCTTTTTTCACAGCTGCATCATATTTGCATCTCATGGTCATCTTGCAAATAAACTAGTACGCTGGGATCTTCCGCCTCTGCTGTCCCTTAGTTGATGATCTCCAAGCTTATAACATGAATTCTCATTAATCTTTAAAAGTATAAGCTTGCACTTTGTAGTTTTGAATTTTATCTAAGTTTATATTATTCCAGTTCTCAGGGCTATTCAGTTCTTCCTGTATGGTATTCCTGTCCAACGCTGCATCTCCTGACTGTTGTCAACAGATTTTTATTAGCAAACTTTTAATCTTTTCATGCCAAGGTCATAAAAGAAGAACATTCTTCCAAGATGAGTCCTCGAGGCACTCTATTAGTAACCTCATGTCTTGATAGATTCCTTTTCAGTACACTTTAAGAGCGCTTTCTCCATTTTATCCAGTTTAATATATTTCCCATGTGGCACTATATAAAAGGGATCTATTCTCTTATCTGGAAAACTAAAGAAAGATAGCAGGTTGGTCTGGTACAACATTACCTTTTGGTAAACTCATGTTATATTTTATACTAATTACCTCTGCCTTCAGTATTTGTTTTAAAGTTTTGCATAGGACTGAGGTTAGACTAACAGGCTTTTTAGTTGTCCAGATCACTTTTTTTCTCCTTCTTAAATAAAGGTACTCCTTGGTAGTTTCTCCTCCATATGGTTCCACTCTCAGTTTTATAGACTTTATGGAAAAGTTTTGTCATTAGACTTAAAATTTCATGTTCCAGTTCTTTCAGAATTCCAGGATTGAACAAGTCATGGGATCGAGTCACCTGACTTGGAAGCAAAACTCACAGTTTAATGTAGTCATCGCCTGTGTGGCCATCATTTTTCCTATTCTTTTCTATCCTGTGCTTGACCTTCCTAGACAGGACCATTTGAGAATGAGTACCCTTACTACTAGAGGATCAGAGAAACCTCCAAATACCACTTTAAAATCATATATTCCGTGTGTCTTCAAAGTTGGTTGTTTGGTTATTTTTTAATTCAAGACAAAGGGGGAGTTTTACAAAAACATTAACTGGAATTAGGCACCCAATGTCTTTCCATTTTCTTAGGAAATCTGCTTGTGAATGCATGTATGAGGCTTCTGAATTACCGGTTCTAATAGATAATCTAAGGAGTTTGTGTGTGACTTTTTTTTTTTTTTTTTTGCACCCATCAACTATCTACTTGCCAGCACCTCTAGATGCCTTCTTCAGGTTGTTAGCCATTAGAGCTGTGCAATTTCATATATCAAATGAAATGAGAGAATTTTAGTGTTTAATTAAATCAAAGGCTAAATTCCTACAACATGTTTCTTTAGGCTGAATCTTGGCCATGTGAAATGGAATGTTCACAACCACATAACTAAAAAATGCTTATTCATTTAGATATATAATAAGTAGACAGTAAATAATTTAATCAAGCTACTTGGATACTTGGGTCAGCATCTACCTCTCAGCATGATATCACCCTCAGATTTGTCCAGTTGCTGTCAGTTACCTTCTATGCTAGCTGCATTATCTTCGGTTCTGTAATTGCTCATGAATGGAACAGAAATGGTACATGATCCAAGGCTCCATGGGTCAGGCATTGATTTGTATTAATTATGGGCAAGTGTGCGCACACACGCGCGCACACACAGAGAAATCCAGCGCATTGGAGCTGACTTGATTAATTGAGTCTGCTTGAGCATGTAAAATGATGTGTGGTGGCAGCCTTGCACATCACGTGTATCAGTGGCACAGCATACATCAGAGCTGAGAAAATGGTAGCAGTGCAATCTGAACTAAAACACATTCAGTGTGCTTTAGTTCAAAGCACTGCTGTCATTTTCTCAGCACTGATATGCCACTGATAAACCTGTTCCCAATGCAGCGCCAGGTACTTTTAATTAGCATGGCTCACTAATTGAACAGTATTTTGAAACATAATTTTTCTGCAAATTATTTTTAAGTAGGCCATTTGAACTAGGTTGAAAAAAAAATATCTCACTTTGCCTTGATAATCTTAGGATGCAAGTCTTGGCCACTTGGGTGTCAGGAGAGAGGTAAAAGTGATGTAAACGAAGTGTGTGGTTTGGCTTTCTTTTTCCTTTCTAAATGTATTTTTGTTGTGTGCTAAATGCCTAAAAAATTAAATGCTAGTTTCTTGTTTAATGGAATTTTAATCTGGGTATCCGTTCAGTGTTGCGTCTTTGCTCTGACTCCAAATATGAAATTGTCTGAGAAACCAGTTATACGTGTACCTTGGCCTGCTCCGACACACTGGAAAGCCAGCATGTTGGAGCAGACTCACTTAATCGAGTCTGTGGAGGACACAAGCTGATGCGCCCACACTGCATCTCATACTTTTGTATAAACGGTGAAATGTGCATCAGTGCACAGAACATGGCAGCTTCTATGTGTTTTAGTTCAAACGCGTGCTGCTGCCATTTTTTCAGCACTGATGTGCATTTCACCTTTTATACCATTGGTGGGCAAAATGCAGGGCCCCTAAAAATTTAGAAAATTCATATTTAGCTGCCCCTGGCTGCCTGTCATGCGGCCCTCAATGGCTTGCCAAAACTCAGTAAGCGGCCCTCTGCCTGAAATAATTGCCTGCCCCAGTTTATACAAATACTTAAAAGTGCCTGACGTTGCAGCCCCTCAGTACTTTATGCCAACTTAGAATCAAACTTTTTCAGATATGCTTTTATATTTTTTCATCTAACAATGCAACAAGCAGTTCAGATGTGGAGAACAATGTCTCACTTCACTGACTTAAAAGCTTTTAACACTGATGTCCAGCAATAAATGAAGCAGAACTTAGCTTAGGGTATGTTACTACTCTGAGAAGGTGGTAATTTGTGGAACTACATTCAGATCTCCCATAGTTTCCATATTTTCTCTCATTCTCCATCTCATTCTGGGATGTGAAGGAACAGTATGCTCCTTCATTGATCCTAACAAGTCTGTGGTCTGCTCCCTACTTGGTTAAACTTGATGGCCAGTCAGCAAAAAGAAAGGGACCAGGGGCTGTACTTCCTTTCCTAGTCTTCTCTAGCTTCTCTTGAAGCAGTCTGAAGTAGTTTTTCCAATTTCTGAAGCATAAGGACTCAAATGCCACCTGGTCCTTGTCAGAGGTACTTAACAGGAGCAAGGCTTTTAAAATTCCTCCACTGTAGTTGCACATTTAACCACAGTCATGGATAATCTGGAAAAGGCACAGCCCCATTTTTCTCAGTAAAAATATTTAGCAGAATCCTTGAATTTAGCAACCAGTCACTTTTTTATCAAGGTAGACTTCCCTCTAGCCCAGCCAGAAGAATCTCATCTAAGGTCTTCTAAGTAGCAAGCTGTTTTTGCACAAAGCATGTCACTTAGCAATTTTGGAGCTATAAATTAGTTAAAGAGAGCAGATGCCCAATTCAGTTCCTCTCTGGTGGCCCCTGTCTTTTCTAAGAATGTTACTTATGTTTGCTTTAGGGGATCCTACTGCTCAACTTCCCCAGTGAACTACTGAGTTATCAAGAGAACAAATCCCTCCAAGCCACACACATACTTTCCTTTAAAATGAAAAGAAAAATATGCCTTTAAAAATCATTTATTCACTTAATAAAATGTGTCTGATTTGTGCAAGTCTTAGGCACTTGGTAAAATGTTTTGTAACAGGTCAAGCTCAAAAAGAAAAGCAAAAATACACTAAGCCCTAAGTCAGCATCCTATTAGAGGATCTATTCCACTCAAGTGAAACAAAACCTTGACAATGTTTCTAAGTTTCAACAGGCTTTCTTGCTGATTTTAATTTAAGCATATTCCAGCTTCAAGCTCCATGCTGGCTGCTCTCAGCTGCTGAATGGCCAGAGCAGATGGCAGGGGGAGAGATGGATACCCCTTGCCTCGAGGGCCCAGCCTAGCTCCCCCCAATACCCCAGTCATAGAAGCTGGGGGTGCTCAAGGTGAGGGGGTTCCACCCCCCCTTCCCTCCTGCCCTGTCCCCCTCTCGCCCCCGCTCTGGCCATTCAGTAACCTCTAACTTCTTCCCTTTCCCCCTCCCTCCTCCCTGACAGCCTGGGAGTGAGGCTGGGCTGGTAGCAGCAGCCCAGCTTCACCCTCCACACAAATAATTAATCCTGGAGGCAACACAAGTTCCTTAAGGTGCTGTGCTGTGTAATACCTTATTTGACCAGGGTTAATATTTTGTGTGATCAGCCATTTTAAAAATGCTCTGCAGCTCTGCATGTGTGTTATGACACAGCTGTAGAGCGCCTTCAGGGGCCAGATCACTCAAAAATGTCACTTCTGTCTGCATCCTAACTGGTCTCATGTCTCCCACTCTAATGGCTTCCCTTCAAGATGGGGTTGGTAGTGATCATCTCTGCCCTTTCACTTCATCCACTCTTCAGACCACCTAGGATAAACAGGCACATATGTTGTACTTTTTGGCTCCTTCCTTGCTGCTTCTGTCCCAGTAGAGTTAAGTACCCTCTAGAGTTTGGAATGGAAGTAGTGATTTAACAAAACACATGGCAGTGCCTCACTGATGCTTTTGGCTGGAACTCTTACAGAGTCTGGATTGATAGGCACCCAAATACCACCAATATTCAGTGGGAACAAGGAAACCAACTTGTATAATCCTTCTGGAAGTCCCATTTTAAAATTATAACTTTGCTTTTCAAATTTGTAGCAAAAGCATATGAGAGGAGGAATTTCTCAGACTGTAACTGATCCTGTTGCTGTGTGTCACTATACACTTTCAGGATGCCACATCCCTTCAGTTGTCTGCTATTGTGACCTGTGCAAGCAATGGACAGCTCAGAGGTAAGAGCCACAGAGGCGCCAAATGCTAGATCTCAGTAGGTAAATAAAATTTGATTATACAACAGATTATTTTATCAACCTCAACTAACTAGACTGCAAGCCCACAAGGCACAAAGGTTGAAATCCTGGTCCTATTAGGTTCAATGCAAGTTGCCTTCATTGTTTGTATTGCATCTGTGCCTAGGAGTCCCAGTCATGGATCAGGACCCATTGTGCTTGTGAACAAATATCAAACCAAAAGAGGGCCCTGGACTCTAAATTGGTAAGCTGGTGGTGTGATCTCGTTGAATACTTCAGTAGTAAGAGTCAAGACCCAAAGAACAGCTTCTAACCCAATATGGAAGTATAGAGATGGGTCCATACCTCCACACCAACCTCCCAACTGCAGCTCCTGCTTGAGCCCTCTAAATAAAAGGCTGTTTCCATGTTTCCTAACCAAGCAGTTAGGCTGTTTGGCTTCTTTCTGCAGCTAGCTGTTATCTTGCTGCACTGTGACCCCCACAGCTTCCTCCTCAGCCTGCTGCCTGCCAAAGTTCATATTACAGCCTGTGTTGAAATGAGTAACACAGTGGGTCATCTTTTCCCCTTCAAGCTCAGCCCAGAAAGACAAAGGTATCTACAAATGAATGTGAGCAACAAAAGCTTGTTGTTAAAAAGTCCCCAAAAATTTTCATGGCAAAGTGTCAGGTTTTGTGTCTTGTCCCAAAATGAAGGAGCAATGCATCTCAAGTCCCTGTTCTGCCTCATTTGGAGTGGGAGCTTGAACTTTGGCCTTCCACCTCCTAGATAGAGGCTCCAATCTGCAGGCTATTACTGTGTCCCCTAGTGGGTTGTTCCAGCTGTGAGAGCAAGAGTTGTTACATCTTCTACATCGCAAACGAGTGCCCTAACTACTTGGGGACTGATGTCTTAATCTTTTTTTTCTCAATGTTGTTGAAAGCTCTTGGTTTCATCCTAATTCAGAACAAGAACATTTTTTAATACTTAAAATTTCCATGGGACAGGATAACCACTTGCTGCCCTGCCCAGTTTCACTGACCAGTCAACATTATAAACAATAGTTCCTATATTTAATATAATAAAGAATTATTAAAAAAAAAATCTTATGCCAGGGAGAAATTGTAACACTGCTTTCAGATACTGCATTTTAGAAATGTTGCAGACCAACACTCATTGTATCCTTTCTAGCTCACCAGAAATGGACGCGTGTGTACAACTTGGTGTTAAGCAACTCAGTAAAAATAAACCTGTTATAAGGAGAGAGCAGTCTTTGAAAAACTGTCTTTAAACCATATACTTACAAGCTACTTGTAGACAATTGTGTATGAAAATAATTGGAAATATTTTCATAACAACACATTTTGCATCTTGGGTTATTTAAAATGGGAAAGAGCTGGACCTGAATTTGCACGCCTAAATGGAAAAGCAATCATACATGTAAAATTATATGTATATCTTTACAAGCACAATTGCTTTCTGAGCCCAACTCCTTTTCCATAAACAAACATGTCAGCTTTCATTTTCACCCTTCTTTTGTGCTACTTAACAGAAACTTGCAATTCATTTATCCTTCTCCTGTGGAGTACAACAAAATCAATAGCCCATAAAAAAGCAAACTAATTTAAATGGTGGCATACAAAAAGGATAAATATAGAAGACTATATTCTGAATACTACCTTACTCCATTAGTCCCAAGCATTCCAGTGGGAACATTTTTAAGTGAAATTCGGTGAATACTACTTCCTATGCGTATTGCAATATGAAAAAATTATTTGGCTTTTCTCTCATTCTTTCTTATCTATCTCTCTCAGATTTCAAGTGTAGTTTTATATGTCTGACATGCTGGGGGAGAGAGGGAGCAGTGTCTGTGTCTGTGTCCCCATCTAAAATGGGAAAACCAGATCCTGAAAGCTTGAGGCAATCTCAGTTTAGTTATTCCCACAGGTAAAATTCATATTGACTTCAGTGGAAGAAAATTCAATAGGTGTTTCTCTCTAACATACTCCACTAGAGTTTATTAACATACCTATAAAAATAGATGTGCACAAAAGCAACTGCATATTTATCCATGAGAAGTGAATCATTGTGGGAATATATCACTTACACTCTACTGGTAAATTTGCATTTTACACATACGCTGAATGCACGTCCATGTACCCAGGTACATTAATGGGTACAATCCACCCTGTTGTTTCTCATAAACACAGTAACCCCCATTTTACGTACAACTATACCTAATCTTAAGTAATTTAAAAGCAGTCATTTTCCTCTGGGGTGTGGGGTAAGAAGAATGAATGAGAGCAGAGAAGAATGAATTACTAGTTGCACACATACATTTTTCACTTTGGAGCTAGGAACAAACATTCAAAAAAACCCTGAGCCTGAATTGATTCAATCTTTGTAGGTTAGTCTAACCTGCATAGACTGAACTCATTTGCAAGTGAACAAACATTCACTTTATTTCCAGAAATGCAGGCACATGCCTGCAGTGGCTCAGGCTAAAAGGTGGGCTGGGGCACTAGAGCTGCCTGCCCCAGCAGCCACAAGGATGGAAGGAAGCTGACCTGGGAGTGTGGCCAGGCCCTGACAGGCTGCTCCATATGATTACAGAGAGGTTTAAACCCCCACCCTGGCCTGCAGGAACCCCAGCCAGGCTGAGCTTGGCAGGGGGAGAGGGGAAGCAGCCCTTGCCAGACTTGTTCTTGGCTGCCAAAACAAGGTAGAGGGGGATTAAACTCCTCTGTTTCCCCTCTTGGGCATGGAGACCACAGCTGGGGTTTGCCTGGCTTTCCCCCTGCTCCCTGCTTGCACAGTGGGGGGAGGAGGGGTGGCCAGAGCCTGCCGGCATGGCCCTGCCATCTGCCTGGGGCTGGGCCAGGCTGGCCCACAGGCACTCCTGAGAGCAGACATACAGGCACCAGCCCAGAGTGGGCTATGGGGGGCCCGGCCCTTGGCTCAGATTGCAGGCCATGGGGGGCAGCTGGCTGAGCAGTAGGCTGCCTGGGCTGGCTTGGAAGCACCGGCAGGTCCGGAGCTCAGCAGCTGCCTACCATGCCCCTGTCCTGTGCAGCACCTGCCAGCTGCAGCCGCACCACAGACTGTGCTGCCTGGGGCCAGCGGGGCTCTTCTGCCTCCCTTGCCCCCAGCTGCTGCTGCCACTGCCACACAATTCTGGGTGGACAGGCGGAAGCTTTAGCCCTATGGCTTCTGCCCAGTGCATGGAGCTCTGGCGCCAGCTGCTTTCAACCTGTCCTGCCCCAGCCAGAGCTCCAGGGACTGGGCAGAAGCCTCTGGGCTAAAGCTTCCACCCACCCACCCAGAGCCACATGGTGGGGCAGGAGCAAGAGCCGCAGCTGGAGGTGAGGGGAGCAGAACAGCCCTGCTGGGCCCAGCCAATGCACATCTTCTCCTCACCTCCAGTGGCTATTCCCCCTCCCCTCCCACTCCTGCCCCTGCCATGCCTCTCCGAGTGGCGGGGGAAATGGCTACTTCAGCCCAGCTCATAGAGCTCTGGCTCCAGCTGCCTTCTTCCACACCCCCCCCAACCCCCTGGTGTAATGAGTAGTTCCTGTGGGGGGGAGCAGGTGGAGAGTAGCTGGAGCTGGATCTCCATGCTCTGAGCAGAAGCCATGGGGCTAAAGCTTCCACCCACCCAGAGCCATGCATTGGCATCTAGGGGTGAGGGAAGCAGAAGAGCCCCACTGGTCCCAGCCAGCGCGCAGCTGGGGGGTGCTGCACAGGACGGGCATGGCCCCATGGTGGGCAGCTGCTAGTCTCCAGGCCCACTGCATCTGCCCTCACTAGTGCTTGCAGGCCAACTTGGCTCAGCCCCACAGCTGTGGGCAAGGCAGGCAGATGATGGTGCCATGGTGGCCAGCTCTGGCCATGCCCCTGCCACTGAAGTGGGGAGGGAAGGTAAATATCTGACGGGCTACTACACCCTGGCCATGCAGACCTCAGCTGCAGACCCTTGGTGGGGGGTCGGGGGGGAATAAACCCCTTGCCTGCTGCCTTTGCCTCAGGGGCCACACTGGCTGGTGCCTGGCCAGGCTCCTAATGAGAGAGCAGAAGGGTGGGGCCAGACTTGCTCACTGGAGCAGAAAGCACAGCTCAGCCCAGGTCTACAGAGCATGCTGGGATGCCGGGGGACTCTGGTTTAATTTAACCAGAAAGGGGTCTGGGACAGATGTTCCATAAACTGGTTTCTCCCAAATCAGTTAAATCTGATACTACATTCAATCAGAGTTATCTAAAATCAGTTTCAGCCATTTTGAAACTGGCTTATGTGCACTGAACTTCTGTTCTGTTACAGGTTTAAACCAGTTTCTCATCAGTTAAACCAGTTTATGTGTAACTTCTGTCCCTAGCCTGGGTATACAGTTAAACCACCTCAGTGATTACACTTCCAAAACACTGAAGACTGTCATATAGCACACAGCAATAGGCACTGTATGATACTGTGCAGTCAGCTGAAGAATAAAAATTGTCAAAGCAATATTTTTCTTCTAAATTTTTTTCACTCTTAAAATTTGCTTTTGATGTTTTTCCATTTGCCCCTCTCTTCACCCCTTTTCATCATACCTCCCCATGCCACCCACTTTTTCTGCTCTGATTCTTTTTTTTTTTAAGTTTGGGAAAATGTTATGAAAATTCCTTATTTAAGAAAATAAGCCATTTTTGACCTCCCAAAAGAATTTTAAAAAATGATGTCTGGCTCTGTTCTTCAGTTCCATCTATTAAATAATGGGGTAACTATATTCTTGCTTGTCTACATATCTCGAGGTTCACATTCTGACTTTGTCACAGTGGGTGATTTTTTTTACTCACAGAGAGCTCTTCTCTCATTTGTTTGACTAGAGTAAAGCTGGAAGCAGGCCCATGAATGTATTTTGTATATATACCCAAATCACATTTTATTTTTTACATTCACTCCAGAGTGTGGTATAGAGCCTCAATAGCATTATTAAGTAGAGCTTTTCAAACAGATGAAGTGTGTTACTTACTGTGGCTAAACTGTAATGAAAGAAAAGATGGCAGTTTGCCAGTGAATGGTGTATAGCTTATAGAAGCATGTAATTACATAAATCACAAACATGTGCAGAAGATGTTTTCTCTTTACATTTAGCTAGTGGTGCCTGGAGCTATAGCTGCTTGCAACTCTATTTAATCACCATAATTATTTTAAATGTGTATATCTGAGCAATCGTGGCGCTTTATGAGAATGTTATTCATACCTTATCGGTAAAAATCTAAAGGGTCCCATTCTTTCCCCAAAGGGACTGCAGTAACTAGATTTCTCCAAGCTTCAGGCATAGGGTGGTTGTAATGTTTATATCTCTATTTTGAATTACAGGTTAAAAAAAAAAAACAAAACCAAACCTCTGAAATTAATCAGATTTTGAAATCTCGGTAGATGCAATAATTTCCTGGGAGGAAATTAAGCATTGTGTATTGTTTGTGGAAAGAAAGTACCTGGAGAGGGTATGATTAGCTGCTTCTTTTACATCTTAATTTGCTGGCTGCATAAATGTTGTTTGGCCAAACAGATTGACAAGTGTGTAGGCAAGATATTGACTCTGGTAAAATGGATACTTCCTATGGGAAATCTGAAAAAAAAATACTGACAGACTAGCAGTGTTTTTCCAGTCAGTCTGAGCCACAGGAAGACAAATTTTGCTCCCCCCTAAACTAATATAAATCTAATTCAGTGACTGATAATGTTGCAATTAGTCCAGAATTACCCCCATACTAGATAAAGCAAATTTGGCCTTTGGGCTTGGTTCTTCCTTCCCTTAGACCAGTCTTATTCTATTGGTGTCATTGGAGTTGCTCTTTATTTACACCTGGTAGAAATGAAAGAAGAATTGGGCCCTGTTGTCCAGGATTAATAGGCAACCCAGTCATGGCCTATTCTGCCCTGAGTAGCATATACTGACCGGTGAGTATAGACTTCCTCCATCTATTACAGTGTTAAATGTATAACTCTTAGAAATTAGGGGATCCTATATTTAAATAACAGAAAAAAGCTGAGGAATAAGCAATTGAGCAACTGTAAGTTGTAAAAAATGTAGGATAATATTTGTGCATTGGAAAAATAATTCAATGCACTGCATGAGTTGCGGTTGGAAAGCATATGTAAAGAAAAAGTTGTTTTAATTTACAACTTCTAGGAACGGAAGGATTTTTGCCAAGGGGCCATTATCTGAACTAGTACAAAACGTGGTATCCAAGTGATCTAATGTTTCATTAAAGTAACAAACTATTACGCAAAAGCAATTTTAATGAAATAGTATTTGATGTAGATTTGGACAAAGAAACAAGGGAGAATAAGACAGAAGTCAAATGGCCATTTCTGTGAAGTTTTTGTACCATGAATGTAATTGGAAGTATAATAGAATTTTTCACTTTGTTGTTTTTAGTGAACTTCAGAATTAAGCTTTGCAACTGAAACCTTTTTTTTAAAGGAGAGCTTAGTTTAGGTTATGATGTATCAGCTGTATATAAACCACATTTCTGTGACACAGCTAACAGTTATCTCTGCAACCACTCAAGAGAAAAACATACACAAAGCATTATTGTCAGAGTTCAGTTACTACTTATACTTTGGGAAAAAAATGTTGGCAGATGGAATTTAAAAGAACAATGCACTTTCCACATTAGAGGTTAGTTTGTTTAATAATGACAAATTATCTCGGGTAATTTGGCAGAGTCTAACTGAACCCACAAAAATGTATTTAACAGAAGAAATACTCCCCCCCTGCCATGATGAGTTGAAGCCATAGTTTTATTAAGTTGTGATTAGCCTTAGTTATACCCCATCTATGAAAAACCCAGGCCATGACTGCAAAGGGAAACATCTGATTTGTTTTGAAAGGAAGCTAATGGCAAAAAGGTACTGGCTCTGAATGCAGCTGAATGACAGTGAAATCATTTCAGTGAAGATGTATTAAAATGTTGTAATTGAATGTGTAATAGGTACAGATCATAACTAAAACCCAGTCAAAGAAGTTACAGGTTAACTGTCTCTTTTTAAAACTGAAAACAAGGTCAAGCACAGAATATTAGCATAGTACAAGTATTTTTAAAGCAGTGGCGGCCAACATTTTTTTGGCAGGTATGGCCAGGTTAAGCCCAAACTTTCCCCAAATGCCACTCTGCACTCCCTCAGAGGCATACCCAATACAGTTTTCACTTCAGGGCACTAGAATGGTGTCAGGAAGGCTGAAGTCTCCAGATGCGCAGAGCAGAGCAGCAGTAGGACACCGTTGAGAGAAGATGCATTGCCACCAAGAGCCAGACCTTCCCTGACCCTGCAGTCACTGGAGTTTTATATAGCAAGTGAGTATCCAAAGCCCTTAATTTGGCAGCAGCTGCTGCCAAATTAAGTCTAAGCCTGATTTTTGCAGTGACATCTCCTCTTGCAGAAGTCTCCTGCCACCTATCTACCCTGTGCAGCTGGAGGCTTGAGCCTCCCTACCTCCATTCCACAGAGCACCTGGGGCTCACATGCTACACACAGCAGCTGCCACACCTGTTGGATTACTTTGCTTCTCTTGGGCTGATAACTAAAAAGAAAAATAAAATGAAAGCATTTCTTGTCAACTTTATAAAGAGGTATATAAAATACTTCAGTGTATAAGTTGTGCATGGGAAGGTTGGGGTCTCTTTGGCTAAGAAGTCTCAAGGTTGGAGGGTTCTATGTCCACTGTTAGCTGTGATACCTGTTACAGCCATGGCCAGAAAATAATAAAGCTGTCTTTTACCCTGTGACAGCCTCAGTTGAGGCACCTTGTGAGGCTTCATCTCAAGGTACTATCAGCGATGGGTTTAACAGGGACAGCTTCAGGGCTCATACTTCCCATGGGTCAGAAGAAGGAGGGCCCTGCCCTCCTGAAAAAGTGCTGCCTTCATTGCCATATGCTCTTTACTAGCTGGTGCCTCTATGCCCAGGGATGAAATGGACACTGCCATCTGCAAGACCTCATGAGGTGGCACCTTCAAAGTTGCAGACCCCGACACCCTTGGGCAACTGTATACCAGAGACGGGCTGAGCAGTTTCACTGGAGTCCCCTGGAGTGGCCCACCTCACTGGGCAGCCCCTTCAGTGGGATCTCTTTTAATGGGGTTGTCCCCAGTCACACGCTCAGGGCTCAGGTGATTCCACTGGGCAGTGAGATGAGGCATCCCCAAAAGCTGGCTCTGGAGAATTGCCACCCAGGGGATTTCTTGCAGGTTGTAATGTGGCATAAATCCAATGTCTATGTTCATCCCATGATTTTTTGTATCCAGTAGATTTATGAAGTGCAGTTCATAGGCTCACCTACAAAATGTGTTTTGTAAGTTGCCTTTGATTATTAGAACTGAGAGATCAAAGAGGGAGTGATTGTCTTGTGAGAAATGTGCACCCACAGGTAGTTGGATATTTTTGTCTTTAATCGAATTTTGGTGTACATTCATTCTGGTATACAGTTTTTGTTCAGTTTCTCCTACATATATTCCATTGGGGCATTTGGTGCCTTGGATGAGATGGATTACATTTCTGGAGGTGCGGTTGTAAGATCTAGGGATGTTGGTGATTCTGTTGTGGGCTGTAGTGATTGTGGGGATGGTGGAGATGTGTTGGCAGGTTTTACATTTCTTGTCCTGACATGGTCAGGATCCATTTGGTGTGGCTTGAGGAATAGGAAGCTTTGCTTCTGGTGATGACGTTAGCAAGTTTCAGTGCTTGTTTAAAAGCTAGGAAGGGGGTTCTAGAAAGATCTCTTTATGAATTGGGTCATCTTCTAGTATGGGTTGCAATTGTTTGAGGATTTTCTGTACAAGTTCCAGGGAAGGATGGTATGTCATAATTAATGGTATGCGATTTATGGGGATTTTCTTGTTGTACTGCCACAGTTCTTCACTAATCCCAGGTAGAAACGATTTTAAAAAAATTAGGATTCTGGAAGAAGGTTAAATAGGTAGCAACTGATATGCAGATGAGGGAGATAAAAATAAAAAAATGAAGACTTGGGATCATGGTATAGAATCAGAGCAGAAAATAGCAGGTTGAAACAAAACTGGAGAAATGAACAAAATACCTTTTTGTAGACGAGCCTACAAACTTCACTTAGTAAATCTACTGGATACAAAAAATCATGGGCTGAACATAGACACTGGATTTATGACACATTCACAACCTGCATGATACACCTGCACACCAGGTAGCCTGCTTTTTAGCTGATGACCTGCATTCCTTCACACTTTTCCCTCCCCTCCTATCTCTACCCTATGTCTTCCAAACTTCACATTATTTGCATCTTCACAGACATCTGTTGACTTTAGTTTCTTTTCTGTCTTGGAGACCTCCAAACAGCAGCGGAGTCTCCCAATGCCTGAGGAAGAAAGAGTGTTTGTGCCCAAAAGCTTTCAAAGAACTTTTTCCAACTATTTAGTTGGTCTAATAAAATAAATCACATCTACCCAAAGAACCTTGCCTGCCTATGTCTTTAGACCAACACAGCCACAACCAACAGCCCTGGCATTAGCTATCACACTTATACAATTAACCATAGAGATTCTCATATCCCCAACTAGTATGAAATCACATGATTCACTACTGTGAACAAAGTTGCAGCCTGAATTTCAGCTGTCCTTGAATTGCATCCTTTGAATGACTGCAACTGTTTCACTTAAGGAATCCATTTCTCCTAATAGTAAATGGATGCTAAGCAAGAGAGCAAAAGCTACAACAAGCAGCCAGTCACCTTGGCTTGTTACACTTTGAAGTTCACCATGGTGTTACAGGGACTGCAAAACATTTGATCTGGAGTCCTCCTATATAGAACATGTGGTAAATTGCCCAGCCTAAACATATATCCATACAGTGGAAGTTGTGGTACTTGAGACATGAAGTGAAAAGAGCTGGATGTGAAATTAAACTGTAATATAATATGGGCTTTTCCAGTCAATTTTTCCACTGAAAGCTGCAGTTGGCTAACAATTTCTTTCCTGTGTGCACTGCCCTGAGAATCTGTTCTGTTTCTCCAGGGCACCTTGGCAAGAGACATGCAGGTATTTAAAACTAATTAATGCCAGGTGTCCAGCTTCACTTTTATTTTTAAATTATGAAAAAAAAAATTAAGCGAAAGAAAAAGCAAATATTCCATATTTGGCCTCCTTTATACCTGTTAGACAGCCATAAATATAGATACAGTCAACTGCAGGTGTACCCTGCCTCTATTGTGTAATGCACACACTGTTCCTATAACATACCTAAAAATGGCCTGCCTGGCTAATAAATAGCACTGCTATTACATGGGAAAAGGTGAAAATGAACGTTGTTGGTGAGCTAGTCATATTAACAAGCCAGTCATGAAGTATTAGTGTTTAGACCTGGAACAGCATCAACTTCTAAGAGTAAATGTGTGTGCCTCTCTAAAAAAGTATTTCAGTGTTAAGAATTAATAGTTAGTGCTACCCATTAATCTTATCTCCCTAAATTGAGGGGAGGATGATGTAGGGATGGGGGGGTGGAGCTTGGTTTTTTGTTTGTTTTTTTTTAATGAAGTCACCCATATTTCCATAGCAAAGAAATGACTGGATCCAGTCCTGAGTTAATAGTACTGGCACAGATGCCCTGCTGGCATTGTTCTGTGGACACCAGCTGAGAATCCGGCCCATTACTGCTACCCTGGATAGTTCTAGACCCTTTCTAAATCCAAAGAAATAGTGATCTGCAGTGAGGTAGAAGGGACAATATTCAAGCAAAAGACACATAGTGGTTTTTAAGTTGCAGAGGGGGCTCTGGAGAGACAGTGCCCTTATGGGTACGGCTTCACTGCAATGAAGTATAAAGAAAATGGAGCTACGTCTCAACAAGGTAGGCTAAAAAGCAAAAGAAGTTCTAGTCGCAGTAGCCTGGGGCTCAGCAGCCAGGACTTTAAGGCTTCATGGAGATTCTTAACTGCCCTGAGTGGAGCATCAGCCTAATGTGAGCAAACTGCTGATACTTGTGCTAGCTCAGGCATCTCTGCACCGCACTGAATTCTGTTCAGGATAGACATAGCTGCAAGAACATAGCCTGTACTGCTGGTACCTGCTTGTCACTGGCTATGGGAGTTGGAGGGCAGGGTGATGAACAGGTTGCTCCTGTTGGGGTGCTTATCCTATTCTCCTGGCCAATGTCAACATTTTTAGGCATCCTTCTCCTCCACCCCACAAAGTGCTGTAGTATACCATCATTGCTTCCTCCTCTGCCTTTCATGTCTGTGATAAGACCACATACAGTCCTGTTCAAGGTGATAAATTGGATGGTGGAATCCAGGCTGATTAGTAACATGTTCTGTGGGTTATTTTATACTTAAATCAAATGCATTACTTGCCCTCTGCAGTCCCCTTTCCCTATCTTCCTTCTACTTTTCACTTAATTTTTGCCCTCAGAAAAATCACATAAAGGAAAATGTACCTTGAAAGGCAAACTGTTTTGGTTGGACAAGTTTTGCTATGTAGCCATGGGTGAAAGCCATGTTTGATTTTAACATTTATATTTAGAAGATGAATAGATTAAATGGAGAATTAAGAGGAAATATTTTTATAGCATTTATTGGGTTGGAATAGACATCTGAGAATATAAAAACTAAAAGACAAACATCTGAGCTGAAGACTTGTTTTATTTCCAAATGTAGCACTTCATAGTTAGTTGCTTTAGTTCTTTTTGGATCAGCCTATGTTATGACACACCTAAGCTCCTCTCTAAAGCAGCATATGAAGCAATTAGATATTCCTTTATTTCATCCAATAGTCTTGCCATTACTGCTTGACACTAAAATGGAGACTTTAAAGAGATCTGAGTGATTGTGCTATTTGTCTGTGCACCCACATACATGTGCGTATATTGTGTACAAAAGCTGTAAATATGTGAATGCAGCCTGTACAGTAATGTGCTTGATGTAGGACATGAGGTGGAAGCAAGTTCAGTCTAACTGTTTGCGGAATAAGAAACAAATCTTGCTTCCAGTGGTGTTAATGGCAAAATTCTCTAGTTGAATTCTGTCAGAAAAGGATCAGATCTAAGGGCATAGCTATGCCACTTCAGTGATCTATCTGAAATGCTTCCGTGAAGCATTCCCAACTTTCTTGCTCCTGCCCAGCACAGAACAAATCCTGGAAACAAGATAAAATAGCTATCTTAACCTAAGTGTATGCAAGCAATCATGGGTGACTGGTGCATTCTGAGTCGGGGGGGGCACTTCCCCCCCCAAACTAGGGAGACCCCCCCCCAGACAATTGTGCTGACTCAGAAGTGCTAGGGGCACACCCAGAAGTGCCAGGGGAACTTCTTCTGGTGCCCCCACTCCCTGGCTGGTGCTCTCGGGGAAGAGCATAAATGCTTCCACCTGCCCCACCTGCCCGTCACCTAAGTGGGGAATGCCAGCTGTCAGGGGGTGCACCAGTGCTCTCAGGGGGTGCACCCTCTACATGTAGCCACTGCAAGCAATCACCCCTGACTGATGCACTGAAGAGTAGATATTGGGGGAAATGTTTAGCAGGTTGGCTACAATGCCTCATTTCCAGGACTTGGCACATGCAAACTAGGAATACATACATCAGGGCAATGTCAAAAGCAGTTCTTCTGAGCATGGCACAGAAGCAATGTAGACGTGCTCTTCCAGTCTCTTTCTTACCAGTCATGGTATTACACCTGATATCAATACCCCTTTTACCAAAGACTGAATGGCAGGTTCAGAGATAAACAATTAAAAAAGCTGCCCTGCTAAATGAAGATGAAATGTTTCCCAAGCAGTGACACATCCTCATGTTTCAGCTCCTGACTGAAAACAAACTCATATGTGGTGAAATACTTCAAAGATGGCAGTTTCTTGGATTCCTGATACATCCTCATTTTAGGGTGTGTTGCAAAACAATCTGGCAAGAAAGCAGGTGCTCGGAAGACCTCCAGCCCAGTGTTGCAAGTGGTTTGTGCTAACCCAAATAAATTTTTTGACGTTCACTCCCCATTGCTCAAAATGCAAATGTGCACAGACACTTATGACCAAAAAAGTGGCAGAGTAAAAATTATTAGGCCGACAAAGGGTGCCTAATCAGCTAGAAAAATCTTCAAGCTACATTTAACATTTATGTTCCTGGTTTCCTTTTGTTTTTAACTAACCTAAAAATGATCCATTGTGTTAATTAGGAAGGAAAACTCTTGCAAATTATACCTGGTTAGTGGCCAATTCCAAACTCCTGACTAGAAGTGAATGACAGTCCTGAATGGGCTAACAATAGTTGGCCTTTGGTTTCAACATGGATCTTGGATCTGGCTATAGGCACTCCCCTCAGAGTTTTAGCAATTTTCCTGTATAGATTACTAAGTGTGTTAGGTTCTTTCTGATGAAAGGTGTTTATGAACAATAAATATGGGAATTTTTTGCTGATGAACTGAAGAGTGTGACAAGGAGAGAAAAGTAACCCAAAAGAAGCTTTACAAACAAATTTTCCAAGTTGTTGTGCTGAGGTTATACTGATTCATATAGTTCTTCTCATCGATATATTATATTGGCTTTGGTTGCCTTTCTGGTGACATTTGGACAAGCCTTTGTTTGTATTTTATCTAGCCTAGTGAAATGAGCAGGACACTTATCTTTAGCTTCCTGTGGTGTACAGGGAATAAGAGGAGACTGGTAGTGGAATCCTCATATGTCTCTCTCTCTCTCTCTTTCTCTCTCTCTCTGTCTCTTCTCCCTCTTCTCCTCTGTCAGAAACTGGCAAAATGTTAAAGTCTGTTCCTCCTGACAACATCCCCGCTGACTTCCATGTCAGCAGGATTGGGCCCTAATGTGCTAAATAGTACTAAAATTATAATCTACAGTTTCAGCCATTCCAGAACAACAAAATCATTTTTTCAGTTCACTTTGTCTTCATAAATGAGCCACTCTCTGGGGCTGTTAGAAAGCTAGGCTGTACTTTTGTATTTTGTTGAAAAAGAAGGTAACTGAGTTGTATAGTTGAGGAGGTCTCACTCATAATGCTTCCTATATTGCCTTCAGGGAGGAAGACACTCTTCTACCTTAAATAGCTGGGTCTCCCAAAACCAGGCAAGAGACTGGTAAATACAATGGGCCACTGCTGTGGTCTTTGCCATAAATTCAGCACATCCATCTAGTGGTTCTAATATGGGTATAATATATTGAATCAGCTATTTTATTTGTATTGGCTTTAATGATCAGGCAAGCTTTAAGAAAGTAATGTCAAAAAGTCTCACTATATGGAATCCCATCTCTCGTGTCTTATTACAATCTGCATGCCTGCATGAAGTATGTCATGCAGGAAACTAATTTTGCGTTTCCTTCTTGAGTTACCCGAGCACCCCATAAATGACAGGGAAGAAAGATGTTGATTATACTCTTCAACCATAGTTAGGATATATTAACATAATATACATATACCCTGTGATTTTTTTTTTCCATGGGAATGAAACAAATGGCATACCTTTTATTTTTTTCAGTCTCAGGATGAAATCTCTGAACATATATTTGATATAACAAGATGCTCCTTTATCGAATACTCATTTCTCATGTAAGTGCCCATTGTGACACTTCCTGCTTTAATGGCACAGTATATGAAGACCTAACCCTGTGCCATTTGCATTAATGTGAGTTTTATCAAGAACTTCACTGGCATGTGGCTGGGGTCTTAATGAGGGATTGTGAAGGGGAATCTCCTGATCAATAGGGAAGAAATCTTGAGTACTCAAACCTTCCTTCCACCCTGGAGTAACAAGAATGCTCTATCCACCACCATCTGGAATGCATTTAATGTACACACCATACATAATAAAGGTGTGAAGGCTAGAAATGGGAAAGACCTACCACAATTCCTACTTCCAAAGCAAACAAAAAAAGAGCTCGGCACATAGTGCTTCCAAGAGGCTGGTCTTTAGACCTTGCTCATACTTCACCAACATTCTCACAGATGCTGGCTCATGCATGTGCAAAGCTGCAAATGTATTTTAAATACACCCTGGAATAGAAAAACAAGCCTCTTATTGATCAGACAGAAATGCCTGATGCTAAATTTTGGGCCACATTTGGGTTTTTCCCTGGTCTCATCCTTTTCCATTCTATTGTTTGGCTAACCGCAGTCGGTTGTTAAATGAGTAGGTCAGATCATCTGTTTTGTTTTGCTCTTTTTTTATAGCCTGATGAAGGAGGCCATAAAAATGAAATTAATTTTCTGGCTTGTGCTTCTCACTTTAATGCTTAAAAGGAAAACAACCACATGAATTACTAATTCATGTGATGACGATTTTTCCAGCAGCATCATCTTTGTTCCATGCTTTGGGAATAATGCTGTACTGCTGTTTAATCTGGTATTTAAGGTTTTTGGCAAATACAGAGCCTTAGACAGCCCAGACCAGTGGTACTCAATGGGCTCATCCAGACGAGTCCACACGTGCCTCTTGCAGTGTCTGAAACCCCTTTGAGATGCTATAAGAGGCATGTGCAGGAACAGGAAAAGGTTCCCTATGCTGCAAGCTTGCAGCGTGGGGGCAAAATTAGACCCCTGGATATCCAGGGGTCAAAAAAAAATGGAACTGAAAAAAGCAGGACTGTGCCCTGAGGCAACCAGAGGCTGGGTCCTCCACAGAGACACTGGCTGCCAGAACATCTCTATGGTTGGCCCTCACCCTGGTGCTGAAGCACGCTGTCTGCCTGTGCAGGGCAGGCAGTGTGCCATCAGCTGGACTCCAGTGCCAGTAAGTAAGGGTTCAGAGGGGGCTGGCGCTGGGGGGGAGGGGACCATGGGGGGACCCCCACTGGCCCCACCTGCTCCCCCAACCCCTCCCATCCC
>NW_017728943.1:56748920-56751693 GCF_001723895.1 Crocodylus porosus | reverse complement strand
ACATGCCAGGATTGGGCCCTCTTACTCCCTACCACATGCTGGAATAAGGTCTCAGGGCCCTGCAGCACCCCCATCCAGCCCCATGTGCCAGGATCTGGGTCCTGAGGCCTCGTGTCACCTCTGCCTGGTCCCAAATGTTGGGATCAGGCCACATGATGCCCTGAGCACCCAATCTAGTATGCAAGGCCATACCCCTGGTGCTCCTTGTGTGCTCATGGAGACTCCCGCTGGCCAGAGGACCCAGCACTAGGGATCAAGGATCCCTGACCTAGACAACAAATGGATTGTGCCTTTTGCTGTTTTAAGAAGTATTTCACGTAATATACTTCTGGCTAGCATCTCACCTGGTGTAAATCAGCACAAACTCAATAGTATTGTGACTTACAGTGAAGAATGTGACCTATTGATTTGATTACTCCCTCAAGTGAAAACCTGGATTAGGATGCACTCTTCAGGCATTTAGGGATCAAGTAGTATCACTCCAATATTTAAATGGGGGAAAGAGGGAACATTCACTAACTAGGTTAGGTATAATCTAGTCTGGAGATGCAAAAAATAACCTTGGATATTATTTCAAATCTGAACTCGTATGGGGCCATGCAAAAATCCATCCTTAGTTCAATTACAACCTTTCATAAGAGCCACAGAGCCCTGATTTGTATACTGCAGTGCACCCTGAGCTGCTGAGCATTTTGATCAAGCAAAGCACTTGAAGCAAAGGTTTTATTTCAAGTCCTGTTGAAGTCTGTTAACTGATGGCTGCCGACACACTTAACCATATGGTTCCTACTTTGCTGCACTGGAACCAGAGTACTCGACACCTTTCAGAAGTGACATTAATGTGCAGCACATCATTCAGACCTTTAAATGGGAGAGAACTTTCATAATTGTTCCATGTCATGCTTGATTATTTCAGGACAGGTTAAGGAGCAGGGGTGTATTGACTGGGTTCACTGTGTGCAGATATTCTGGAGAGTGACAGTAAACTCCAACCAGCATACATCTAATTGTAGGACTGAGCCATAAAAATCCCATCTGTTTTTTGCTTTTGTTTTTTATTTGCTGGTATGTTATGCTTTTCCTGACATAGAAGGGGAGAAGTTATTTTTCTTTGTTAAGAAATGTAGAAGATGTTGGGAAGAGCAGTAGAGTGGGTCTAGCCAACCCTAGTAGCTTGTTGGGTTACTGTGACTAAGGCATGCCAGTTTCTTTAGTCAGTAGGCCACAAATGAATAAAATGGTTAGCAACATATATCTGGCAACCTTTGATTTCCCCAGCCTGAATCAACAGGCATCTATTTACAATTGGAAAGCCTGGGGATATTTGCCTGCAGAAAAGCTCAAATTTATGCCTCTGAATTTGTAGCAAGATACATTTTTAGCAATGTATATAATGCACAGTCAGAAGCAAGTGTCCAGGTACCAGTCCTGAGTTGCGGCTGGACTAATCAAATGTATGCCAGATTTGCAGACATATTGATAGATGTATGAACGCCTTGCACCTTATGTAACTATGGGAAGGGAAAGCACAACAACTGAAAACCTAGCCCTCAAGCTTATCTCTATATGAAAAGCCAAGTCCCATTTTAAAATGGAAGCAATCCTCCATGACTCAGAAACAAAAGAAAACATTTCCCCAAACGTGCTCATGAGGAAATTAGGGTATTACTATATGGCCGGGTGCAATTGGGAAGACATGATACTTCATTTTGGTGAAACAAAATGCTAATACAACTTTCACAGTACAAACAACTGTGGGTCAAATTTATGATTTCAGGAACACTTCTAAGTTCATGCTCTTTACAGTATGCATGGATTTGGTCCATAAAGTTGTTCAATTTGATACTAAGGCCTTCTATTAATGCCTCAACATTTTACTATGCAGAGGGCAGCGCTCTCCAGACTTATTCTAGCCAAGAAAAGAGGTTCTTTGTAATACTTGTCCCTCTTAGGGGGAAAAAAAATCTCGGGTATTATTTTCCAGTGTGGTGTGAAAACTCCTGGGAACATTTCCTACTAGACCATCCCTCAGAAAGACCTCTGGCTGCATGGAGAGGATAGGGGAGAAGCTGCAGAATATTTTAACAGCTGTCAATAGTGCTTCATGTGAATGCTCTTTTCTTGAGTTCTTAGCTACAAATTGATGGCTTTCTGGCACCACCATCTCTGGTATATTGCTTAACAGTATTTTTCCTAGATGACTCAAGGAAAACTAGAGAGTTTTATTAAGGAGATGGATATACCTTATTATAGTTCAGAAATAGCAGCAAAGGGAAAGAGTAACTTTTGAAAGTACATTCTAAATATTATATTGATAACTGGGCTCCCATGATACCTGTCTGGCTTGCTAAAAAAATACCAGTGTTCAGGCTGTATCCTCCAAGAGTAGAGTAGAAGACAGAAATGGGGCAAGGTAAGTACTGGCAAATAGGACTCATTAACCATCTGTGTGAATAGAAGTCACTCATCACCCTTCTTGTGGCCACTCATGGAAAAGAAATTTTGCCCACAAGAATGTATGTATGCAAAAAGTGGTGCAAATACTTGCTGCCATCATGCATTTGCCTGTCATATATTCACATAAACACGCATTTTTTCCCAGGGGTTTGCCACCCAAAGTGACTTGAGGATACCCAGGGGTTTAGTTTGGAGTATGATGCACATGGAGAGCCAAGGGTTTGTAAGCTTGAGAGAGTCCAGAGGAGAGCCACGCACATGATCAGAGGTCAGGAAAACAGATCTTACGATGACAGGCTGAGAGCCATGGGACTCT
>NW_017728943.1:56744137-56748640 GCF_001723895.1 Crocodylus porosus | reverse complement strand
TCCTGCCCTTTGGGCAGGGGGCTGGACTGGATGATCTCCCGAGGTCCCTTCCAGCCCTAATGTCTATGAAATCTATGAAGATGTCCATAAATCTTAACAAAAGTAATGTATTTGCAAACTATATAATTTCGTGATACTTATAGAATGTTATTGGTCCTAGGCAAAAATTCTGAAGGAGCCAACTTCCTCTGAGTATTTTAATACTTCTGCTTTTAGTCTGGGAACTAAAGGGGATGGAAAACTGCTGAATATTTCAGATGTTAAAAATCCAGTTTTATCAAAATCACTTAAACTGTAAAGTTTAAGGAAATGTTTGTCATCATAGTAGAAGGAATTCAGTTTTTCTTAAGGAAGAAAAACTACTTGTTAAAGAGGTGTAAGTTCTGCAGACAAATCCCCTAGGGTTCTACTCTTCATTCTGTTCCAGTATGAGGACCTAATTCCTTGGAGAAAGGCCTTCAGATTCCAGAATTAGGATTAGGAATTTGAGAACTTTTAGAATTAGGATTAGAATTTAGGATTAGAAACTTGAGAGCATTTTTCCAACTAAAAACTGTTCTGTTTCTGTGTCAAAGTGATGCTTTTTTGTTACCATTTACTTCACTGGGTCACAGGGATGTTATGAGGATAAAAACAACTGTGAAGTACTTAAATACTTTGGTGATGCGGACCACATCAGTAACTAAAATAAGTGGATAGTTTAATGATAGGGAATCCATGTACGAGCAATGGGTGAGGCTGGGGAATGACAGGATTTAAAATTGACAGTCGCTGCGTCAGATCCAACTGTATTTTCACTCCCGCTCAACAAGGCCTTTGTGTATACTATGAACAAAGATTGTGGGATTGCTTAGGTTTACCCCAGCCATGCTAACTCATGTGAAAGCTACAGGCTACCTTGGATTCACTAAGATTTTATGCTCTAATTTGTGTTAAGAGCACACCTTTTTTTCCTACAGTAGAGACACAGCACAAATTACCACATTCTGTATTACATATACTCTTGGGATAGGATTTTGTCAGGAGACTCTTAACCCCCAATGAAATACAAAAGGATATAGATAGGCACCTAACTCCTCTAGACTTATTCTGAAATTCCTAATCTTCTTAAAACTTGTATGTGATAGAGAAGCACATGACTTCTGTATTTGGTTTGCATATGATCTATCCAGGAAATTAAGAAGGGACTAAGGAGTCTTAGTGCAAGAGAGAGAGAATTGTTGTGCGTCTGCTTCTCCAACATCTAGTGGAAGTTGTGTGTGCCACATACCACACATGCAGGCATTCCCCACGCTGCTACTTTGTAATGTTGGGGGTGGGGAGTTGACTCCAGAAGATCCTGAAGTAAAAAAAAAAACATGCCAAAAAAGAAGTGGGGTGACGCATATGGTGGCAGCGTACACCGCTCAGAACTGGAGCCTGGCTGGCCAGAGCCACACCCTGGCTACTGGCCAGGCTCCCTGCTGCAGAAGTGCCTTGGCTTCAGCTCCCTAAGGCCTCCAGAACCCCAGGTAAGGTTGCTGGGGCCAATATAGTTGCTGGCCCCAGCCTTCCCTACGCTATCTCCAGTAACCTATCGTACACCAGAGCACACATGGTACTGGCATTCCCTGGGGACAAGAAGCAGTGGCATAAGGTATGCCACTGCTACTTGTCCCTGGGAAAACAGATGTTTGTGCTCATCTGGATGCACCCACTGGGTACACCTACACGTGCTTTACTGCAGAGTTGACTAATTAACTCCACAGTGGGTGCATCTACACATTCATTAATGTACCATAGTTATGGCACATTAAGTTTAATACTTGGATAACCAAGTACTAAATAAATGCGCAGTACCTGGCACTACTGTGCAGTAGCACTGGCGCATGGATTTTCACAGATACTAACTGTGCAATATCTTAATACTACTGCACAGGAGCGTAATTAGCACATGTTTTGTCCAGTACACTACTGCATAATGTTATTGGGCTACTGCACAGTTACCATCTTGTGTAGGCGTACTCAGTAAAGTGTCACTGTTTAGATATATGCCCATATTAGGGCACAGTAAATTGATTAACTCCTCGTTAGGATAGTACTGTCTTGCACAACTACTATCCTATGGCAGAGTAATTTATGCTGCCACAACGCACATGTAGATAGTGACTAGGGCTGCCTGGGGCACAAGGGTGCTACAGTGCAGTGGCTGCCTGCTGGTTAGCCTTGTATCCTCATGTCCCAGCCAACCCCTCCACCACCTGATGCTGCAACCCAGAGCCTGGGACTGATCCCCTGGAGCCAGCTGCTCTGCCCCAGCTCAACATGCTGTGGTCCTGGGCACAGCACCTGGGAGAAATAAACTCCAGCGCAAACTGCACCAGAGTTTATTTATTTGCCCTAACGGCACATGTAGATGCACGCACTAAGTGATAAACCTAAACATACTGTGGTCAGGCTTGCCTACAAAGATCTTTGTTCAAGACACTGCTGGCCAAAGTATCACCACTTAAGCCAGTTACTTTAGGTATTATACCCTGGGTACAAATCGCTATAGTGACTAGGCCCAAAATATAATTTTAGGAGCGATTTTAGCTCACCAAATTGGATTCTGTTCTTGCCTTCTGAAGTTCTGCTTTCATAAACTAAATTAATTCCTCCTCTTTTCTCCCTCCTTTCTGCCTGTATAAAACCACCTCTTAAGAAACCTAAATACTAGGTTTTTTGTCAAACTTTGACAAGAGACCTCATGAAGACCAGATTTAATATGAACTTACCTTGCAGCTGTCGACTAACAATCTCTGCCTAGCACGTTTATTCACAAAAGTATTTTGGGAAATAATGCTCTGGATTTTTCCACATGATTTCTTACATGCCGCCCTGTTTGCTGTGATTTATTAATCATATTTGTCAGTTATTGCTGTTGCTTTACTAGATTGTGTTAAATCAGTGACAGAGTACTCTCTGGATCATTCCTGTTTTAGTCAGAAAACACTCAAGCAATCATTAAAATCAGTTAAGCTTGAACCTATTGGACGAAAGAACATAGTGTAGCTTATTGATCAATAGCCTTTAGATATGTAATGATTAGTGGTGTTTTGGACACTGTCAAACAGTGTTTTCCTTTGGATCTGATAAATTGCAGTCCTTTGTATTAGCAGTTTGAGATTTGATGTATAACAGTGTCTTTTGGTATTTGTTTCATCTCTTAACAACGTGGTGAGCTCCTGGAACTGAGGCAGGCAAATACTGGAAGAAAATATAATCTGTTCACCTCTGGCAATAGACTTAACTGTTTGAGTTAACTCTGATTTAACAGCATGGGTGGGAGGCTACATAGATATATCTCAGCATGGACACACACAACAATTAACCTCATTAACCCTGAAGCAGACAGCCAAGCAAGCTTGTTTAAACTGGTTTGAAGCCGCCTGAAATTGTTTAAAAGTATACCTGGAAAATCAAATACTATTTTGAACTGGTTCAGTGTTACATGTGGACACCAAACATTTCATGACATATGTCTGGTCAGTTTTCCAGGCATCCCATACTTCACTGCTCCTCATGTCCACATTCCCTGAAAGTGCTCAGGGGTACACAGCCAAAACTCGAGTGACCCTTTTTTCCCTTTTTGCTGATACTTCTTAGCAATGCACACTCTTTGTTCAGTAAAAGCTTTCTTTCTAGCAACCAGCTGTTTCCTTACTCTGTACTCAACTGTGGTCTCTCATCATGCTCCCCCATTCCCTCCGACCCCAAAAATGTGGGTACAAGCCTTCCTGCTCCCAGACACCCCAAGTCAGGCTAGCACAATGCAGATTTGGGTCAACTGCAGACTCATGTTCAGAAGAAAAGGGAAAGCGGAAAAGCCCTCAGCCATAAGTCTCTCCCAGGCCCCTCAAACCATGGATGCAGGCACTCCCTTTTACTATAAGGCATGCTTGGCGGGGTGCTCACTCCCACACCCTAGAGTTAGAGCATCAGCATTTCACACACAGTTGTGAACTGCTTCCAACTAGTGATATTTTGGAATGGCTCAATCGTTATGCGTGTCTACACCTAAGAGATTGAGAAATTGTGTGTATGTAGTATGTGCACACTCATGTCCAATGCACAAGATGAAACCCACAAGATTCTTATGGGTTTAAGAATGAATGAATATATGAATGTGAAGAGAAGAATGACTTCTTACAAATAAGATGACTATAGAATTTTAAGGCACAGTCAGGAACTCAAGTCTGGTCATGCAAAACATTTTCATTCATCTGACTCTCTACTGCCTTTTATTTTTTATACTTAATATACTTATTCAAATAGAAGATGACCCTGATTATAAGATGACCCCTCAATAATTAGATTCTATATATGGAAAATTTATAAATTTGTTGCAGTTTTCCCGGAATAGAATCTAATTATTGGAGGTTTGCTTTGAATTTTTCCCGCCTCCTGCTGCTAGAGCAGGGAGAATAAATCTGAGAGATCAGGTAGCTCTTTGCTTTTTGCTCCTCCCCTCCCCCCCCCCCC
>NW_017728943.1:56724096-56744037 GCF_001723895.1 Crocodylus porosus | reverse complement strand
CCAACACACACATGCTTTTTCCCCTGGCAGCCCCTTCCCCCTCTCTTTCCTGTCAGACCCTACTCTCCCTGAGCACATGGAAGTTAGGAGCAAATTTGAAAATAATAACCTTGAACTTAAATATGGTTGTAGCAATTTGCATTTGGTACCCCTACACTTAGTTTATCCAGAACTGATGCATGTTACCTTTTTTTGAAACTGCTGTAAGTTTTAGCACAGATACTCCATTAACAGTTTTGAGCAGCACTTTGGCACCTACTTATATATAGTACAAACTGGGCCCATCTACAATTAGTACTAATAAGAGCACAGAGATGCCCTGCTGGATTCCCAAGTCCACTGCAATCAATGCAGTTAGCAGGGCTGTGTGAAACAGCACCATTTCATTTTGACTTCCATTTCACCATTTTGATGGGACAGCATTTCATTTCAAGTTTCACTCCATTTCAAAACCACTGTTCTGTTTTGTTTCATCGAAACTGTTTTACTTTTTCGACACTGTTTCATTGTTTTGCCCATAGGCTATAATGAGGACGCACAAAACTGCCTACAACTTTGTCAGTTCTTGCCTGCTTTGGATGAAAGCTGCAGAGATGATAGTCCTTCTGAGGCCACAAAGCCTGCCAAGTTTCAAGCAGGTAGGTCAGGGGTTTCAGAAAGCCAGTTCAAGCAATGTTGTCTTTTATGCTGTTTTTCCATCCCTCCCCCAGAGCACTGGGATTGGAAGGGACCTCAGGGAAGGATGACAGTCACTGGCCAGCTACACAGTCAATCTGAGAGCAGTCCTTCCTTCTCTTCTTCCCCCTCCTTCTCCTCACTTTCTGTTTCCCTGCAGACAAGCCCAGCTTGAACTTTGAAACTTGAAACATTTAAAACTTTTTAAATGTTTTGACTGCCCTCATTTTGTTTTGAGGATGTTTTGAAGCCTTTTGTTTCATTTTGATTTTGCTGTTTCAAGCTCAAAATGAGTTGAAACAGTGTCAAAATGAAACAGCTGGTGAAATTTTGCACAGCCCTAGCAGTTAGGAACATTCAGTAGCACCCTGTGTATGGTGTCTTTATTCAAGTGAAAAATGTTGGGGGGACCCTCATCATCTTCAATGTCTTGAACAGGAAACAATAGGACACTTGGTAATAAGCTTTCTCCAAGTCGAGGTTCAGCACAGTGATGCCCATCCCCCTCTCTTGGCAGCACCACAGAACATCTCATAGTTACAGCAGGGTTTTCTGGATCTGCCTCCCCCACACCATGCATAACATGTTCTCATGGATCACTATAAATATAGCAGACAGTTTGCCCAATGCAGGCCACATGTTTTATAGTCATGCTCAATATAGTAATTTAGTCAACTTTATAGTCGGTTTCCATTGCTGAGCATATGCTGATTTTGGCAGCAGTTTAATGATAGACAATTGGCTTGGTCTCCCATGATGTCCTCATGTCTAAGATGGAGAAATGGCCTCAACCATCTCACAGTCCAATGGCTGGGAAATTGGCTCTGGGGTCAGACCCAAAGAGTATTAGTTGATGGGAACAAATCAACTTGGTGCAAGGTGACCAGTGGTGTCCCTTAGGGCTCAGTGCTCAGGCCAATACTCTTCAACATCTTCATAAATGATCTGGATTTGGGCATCAGATGCGGACTGGCAAAGTTCATGGACAACTCTAAGCTATGGGGGAAGGTGGTCACACTGAAGGATAGGCTGGGAATACAGGCTGATCTTGACAGGCTCTCAAGGTGGGTGCACCAAAATCTGATGTCATTTAATGCAGAGAAGTGCAGGGTGCTCCAGCATAATGGAGGAAGAACCAGCATAATACTTATAGGCTCGGCAGTGCTATACTTGCTAGAACCATGACTAATAGAGACTTAGGGGGGTCTTGATTGACCACAAGATGAGCATGAGCCACCAATGCAATGTCATAGCCAGCAAAGCAAACCAAACTCTGGAATGCATCCACTGATGCATCTCAAGCAAAACTAGGGATGTCATCCTCCCACTCCACTGGGCCTTAGCGAGGCCACAGTTAGAGTACTGCATCCAGTTTTGCACCCCCCTGCCCCACTTCAGGAAGGTCATGGATAAGTTTGAGAAAGTCCAAAGGAGAGCCACCCGAAAGATCAGTGGCCAAGACAGTAAGCCCTATGAAGAGAGGCTGAGGGACATGGGGCTCTTCAGGCTGGAGAAGAGAAGGCTCAGGGGGACCTAGTGGCAGCTTATAAGAATATAAGGAGGTACACCAAGATCTGGGAGAAGAGTAATTCACCAGGGCTCCTCAAGGGATAACAAGGTCTAATGGCCACACATTTCTGAAAGGCTAATTTAGACTGGACATAAGAAAAAAACTCCTTTACAGTCTGAGTGTCCAGAGTCTGGAACAGACTTCCTCCAGAGCTGGTGCAAGCACCTACTCTGGACTCATTCAAAAGGTGTTTGGATGCATATCTTGCTGGGATCATTTGACCCCAGGAGACTTCCTGCTTATGGCAGGGGGCTGGACTCAATCTCACAAAGTCCCTTCCAGCCCCTAATGTTTATTAAATGTATTTAGTGAGATTTTGCTGTATACAGTTATAAGGCAGGGACATTTTTCCCCATGCCAATTGGGGAAAAAGACCTGACCTTTATTCAAGTAAATACAGTATGTGCATGGGTGCAAATGGCTATAGCATTATGTAAAGGTTATCAAGTTGATTGGGTGGAGTTAACAACCACTTGGCATAATTGTGTCTAGTCAAAGGCCCCATAAAGTCTGTACAGACTAAACAATATGTACTAGTTCCAGTGCAGTCAGACACTTCCTGGGGATGGAAAGGACAGATTTTAGTCCCAAAAAGCAAAGTTTAGAGTTGGATCCCATATCCCCATTTCTTTTCATGCAACTTTGCACCAGCTAAAATAGATAGCGTGAGGGTCACAATGCACAAAGGGAAGTTGGGAATTTGCACCTTTGCAAAGGTCACCCACTTGGCTTTAAAATTTAAAAGCAATAAGCTTCTATCATAGGAATAGTCATCTTTTGTTATGACTGATTGGTTTAAGAATGTTGCTTTGAGGGTTTTTTGGAAGTTAGGATTTAAAGGCTTGTTTCCACTTCAGCATTAATATGAGCTACAGACACATTGATTGACTCCTCTTAAATGAGCCTCTTATAAGGTGCACCCTGACCCTGCCTTTTACCTGACTTCAGACTACCACAGCTATCTATCACACTCTGAATGAGGCTAATTCATGCACAGTACAAAATTGAAAATGACCCCAGGATTGGATTAGCTATCTAGTGGGCACATCTACACATGACATTTACTGCGGTGTAAATTAATTACCTCTGTAGTAAACACCTTGGCATCTACACATGCAGGGCTATTAGATTAGAGTAAATTAATTAATTCTGCAGCAGGATAGTAATACAAGTACTACCTTTCTGCAGAGTTTTTTTTACTCTGCAGCAGTGCATGTACAGATGCTGATTCAGCTGTCTGGAGCACAACAGTGCTCCAGTGTAAGGGCTACATGTTAGCTAGTCCTGCACTGAAGCACCCTCATGCTCCAGCTAGCCCCTCTGTTGATTTGGAGCTGCTCTGACCCAGATAAATGTGCTGCAGTCCTGGGTACACATGTAGACATGGTCCTCTGAAGTAATAAATATTGCATTGTATTAATATGCTTGTGTAGATACAGTGTAGCAGTATGCCCACTACAGCTGTAATCAAGCATCACCAGCAACTGTGCTTCAACCCATAACCCCTGGTTAAGTTACCAGCTCAAATTTAAAGCAACCACTAAACTCAGACTAGATCTTTTTGCTTGTGGCAGCAGTTGAACTAGGGTAAATGGCCAAGTTATTTGTTGAGCTAATGGTGAATTGAAGACCAGCCTTTAAGTTGCAAAACTGAAAACTTTGACATGGAAATCTTCTACAGCTGAATTGAAGCACCTGAGCATTCCAAGTCCTTTTATGTAAAGGCACCACTCCTTAGCTCTGAATATAACATGCTCATGCTATGAAGGCTGGAAATTGGACAAAACATTGCGCTAACATTCTACCCCACAGTAAGCAACCAAAAGCAGACATCATTTCTCAACCTGGAAAGGCTGGAGGGCCTGGAAATGAAGTTTTTGTGTTATTCATTTGAATCATTTTTTTCCCTGGATCTCAGAACAGATGTTCCAGAGACCAGCTACAAAGGTCCCAGGTGTATCAGTTATTGTCTGCTAGCAAAACCATCTCAAGACGCTGGTGGCCATCTTAGCTCACAAATAAAATAAGGATCTTATGTGCTAAACTGGATTAATAGTTTCTTGTCTCATTTGTTGGTGTAGTTACTGTTTTAAGGCTGAAAGCTCTGCAGTTAAAATCCTGACCCTTTCAGTCTTCTTAATTCCATGTATATGAATTAATAAAACTAATTCCCATCTAAAGCTGGTGGTAGGTTCAAAAGGTGATTTTAGCAAGACCTGAATGAAGTGACCACCTATAAAATAAATGAAAACTTAACGAAAGCTTAGCAACATCTGTAGAGTATTAAAGGTTATGGAGCCAAAACATATGACCTGTCTAACTGTCCAGCATCCCCATCAGATGTTTTCACTGCAGCCAGATTTTGCTCTGGTCTGTCTCAGAATCTGCCTGCAACAGGCAGTGTGCTTCACTGACCATATTAATAAACACTAAGTAACAAGACAGAGAAAAGATGGGTGGTGGAGAAGCTTTCCCAGAGCACTATTTTTTGTATTTGGGGCTTTATGTAGAAAAAAATCAATGATTTCATTTTAATATTTAGTTCATCCTAGTTTTTTCTTTTTCTTTGTTATGCTATTGGCTACATTCAAATAATAATACTACAAGGGAAGAGGTTAAGTCAAAAGCTCCAAATTTGATGTAAAAAATGTAAGCAAAGATGCAGATCCAGCTATCACACTATTCTATAACAGGTGAAGAACTTTGAAATGTAGGCAGTTAATAACTTGGATCCAAACTCTAATTTTGGAGGTTGGGTCCATTGACCATCATTTGTTGACACACATTAGTTGAATAATTAGTTAGTATTTTTCATCAATACACATTAGTTGAATAATACAAACACTCCAGACAAAAAGGGCCAAATTTTCAGCCTGTGTAAACTGGCATTGATGTATTGAAGTTAATAGAGCGATATTGACCTTTGCCACCTGGAAATTGGGGGTAGGGAGGAGGGGTGTTCCTCTTCTTAAAAGAGCTAAAACTCTCTCCCTTACCTTGCATTTGATGCAACATGAATAATATGCAACATGCAACATGGATAATAAAGAATTAAAGACAGTACCTGCCAGTTTTTGGTGGCTAATGGGAGAAGCATCACTTAAAATGCTGAAAGATTAGCAATACTTCTTTTGTGTCCACACCTTTCCTTTCAGTTACCAAGTCTCCCAACTGAGAGATATCTGATTGTATCATTTTCTTTAGTTTTGTAGGTTAGAGTTTTGGAGAGCTAAGTTCAGACAGGACTATTCTGATCCTCTAGCCATACTTGCTGCACTTCCCAGAACAAAGAACTTCACTAATTTCTACTCAAAACATGTCAGTTTGCCAGAGTTATAACTATGTTTTAGTAAGAATTCAATTTTGATGTAAAGCCTTTAAATGATGTTGAATCCACCATGTCCATAAATAAATTGTTCCAAATCTTAATTATTCTCACTGTTGAGTACTGTACTCCTACCTCTTCTTGAATTTGAATGTGAGGCTTCAGCTTTCAAATACAGGATCTTGTTATAGTAGAATAAAGAGTTACTTTTAAAAAATGAATAAAACTCATCTTAACCATATCTGTAACAGACTGCCAATGTGGGCTCACCAGATTGGCTTGAGATACTTACCCTGAGCTAGAAACAGTGCCGGTGAACTCTGAGTGACCCCAAGGGTGGAGCCGGGGAGCCCTGCCCTGTGGAAAAGGAGAAGCCAGTCAAAAGAAGGGGTTTTCAATCTCCCCATTCGCATGGAAGGGGGATGGCCGCAGTTGGGGGCCAGCCACCCTGAGCCCCTGAGGCTAGGGGTGGCAGTCAGCCCCGCACTGCACTGCGGAGAAGAAGCAGTGGCCAGAGCACAGACAGCATCCTTATCTGGAGCAGGGAGCTGGGCCAGTTGAGGAAACCCCTTACCTTCCCTGGGGAAGCAGGACAGCAGCAGGCAAGGCAGAGGAGCAGCAGAGCGCCAGGATGTGGGTCCCCAGGAGCTCAGGGCACAGGCCAGCACTCGGAGCGGGATTGGCAAGCTGTGAGGCGTGTGGGGTGCCTGGCCAGTCATCTGGAGCAGGGTTTTAGAGTAATGACCCCTGGGAGCTGCCTGTGCTGCTGACCCTCTGCCACTGACTGCCCCAGAGGGGGACTCAGTCCTGTCCCTTATTCTGCAGCTGATTGACATCCGATGGAGTCCCTGAGCTTTGTGCTTGGGTCATGTTGATTGCTGCAGGAGCCTACTCTGTTGCTTGTTGCTTGGCTTTTTGGTTGCCATGGAGGGTTGCCCTTCAGCCTTTTTCGGGGGGTTGGGGTTTGATACAATTTGATTGCTGCAGACCAGAAGAGCTTAACCTGTTGCAGTCTGTCACTTACTGGGAAGCCTGTTGGAGCTGCTGGGAGTGAGCACATTGCTGCCTTGTGGTAGCATCTCAGCAGTGGCTGAAAGCTGCCACTTACCCGACCTGTGGTTCTTGAGTCAAGGGTTGACTAGTGCCTTCTGGTTTGTGTTGTGATTCTGGTTATGCCATTTAAGTTCACTTGTAAATAACCTTTCCTGTTATTCTTATTTTGTAAATAAAGTGTAAATAGTTAAATCAGTTAAGAGTTAGACCTTTTTGGGACCACGGGCTGCTCTGTGGGGAGCAGGGGCCAGCTGGAAAGTAAATGGGTACTGGCCAGAAGCCCTGCCCCACTCTTACCACACCATCCCTGATATTGGGCAGGGGTGGCAACTATTGGGCCACCACCCAGGTTACACTAGAATGAGATAAATTGAGGTGTCTTACTCTCCTACTACATGCCATCCTTTCCAGGTATCATTCTGAATTCTTTGCACTGGGGAATTATTCTCTGCAGTTACCTCAGCTAACTTAGTAAGATGCTGAGCATCAATTCTGTAAAACACTATCTGCATTGCTATATTCCTCCTCATAAAAGTTTATGTATCTCCAATTCATTTAGTCTATGAGGTGCATCTCTACACTGCCTTATGTGTTTGTGTTTTTCTCTGTTCACCTTTGTGTCCTAGGGTTAATCTCATACTAAGGGGGTTTATGATTTTTTTTCCCCAGTCCACTGCATTAAGTGCAACAAAACTTTTTTGTCTCCAGGAAGGGATTGTAGAACGGGCATGTGATGACTACCAACACTTAAGTGATTTAATTTCTGCCTACTACAGAAAAGGCAAGACTCAGCTTGAATGACAGCAGAGCCTTGGCTTGGTCCTAAAGAATCTCCAACCCTGGATAAAAGGTTTTTTTTGTGTATGAATAGTTGGAGGAAGGAGAGAACTATAATCTGGGTAAAAAAACCCTCTGATTTATTGTGTAGTGAAGAACAATCTTCAGACGCCTCAATTCAGTTCACGCAGCAGTTAAAACTGCAAAATTCTTCTTGAAGTCAAATGTTTTTTTTAATTAGGTCCAGCATTAGGGATCTGATGAGCTAGTACAAGGATGTTTGGGGATAACTTAATTATTTCAGAGTCACAAAAATGCTTTATGATTTTAACTGTCAAGAGTCTATTAACTATTGGCAAGCTGCGGGGGGGAGGGGGGTTTCTTTAATGACACATGTCAGTCACAGCTTTACTATTATGAAATGGCAATTCCACTGGGCAACCATGAAAAATAATTTCTCTCATTAAGAAACAAGTCATTCCTAAACTAATTTAGAAAACATAGGATTGGGAGGAACCTCCAGTGGTGTTACATTAGGTCCTGGGGGCCTCTGGGAGCTGCAGCCATGGCACTCCTGTGGCAGGAAGCCTAGCCAGCAGCTGGAGTGCGACTCTGGCCGGCCAGGCTTCAGCCTTCGGCAGCACACACTGCTGCCATGTCACTGCCTCGCCTTTTTTTGGTGTGGGTTTTCTTGACCCCAGGACTTCTCAGGATCAACCCCCCCACCCCCATACTGCAAAGTAGCAGTGCAGGGAGTGTATGCATGTGCAGTGTGTGGTGCCACAGACGGATGTGTGACACCACACACTGCAAGACCATGTTTGTCCGGACGTGGCCATAGTGTTTTTTTTCCCCTTAGTATTCCAATTAGGGAATTGTTTCTGACCCACACTGCTCTGCTGATGTTAAATAAGTTGATGTTAAATTAGAATTAATACACACAGTTGACCACACACTGTGCTTGATGTTGCTTTCATTAGCTTTAAACACAGAGGAAAAAGAAAGAACGATGACCTGAAATGAATGTCTTGTCTTTTTCTGGAAGACACTTATACTGTTGACACTGGAAAGACAGCAGCAATCTTTGAACATCCATGCTAGTGTTTTAAGAGGAAATATTTTAATTTAAAAATATATAGTTGAGACTGTGTTTCCTTTATGAAACGATGTTTCATAAATGATCTCAAATTAATGCTATAAATTGTTATACAGGTTGGCTATGTGATGTGTTTAAAAAATAAAATACAACAATTTATCAGATGAAAAAATGTTCTCCAGATGGAAGAGAGCTTAGAAGTTTGACTAAAATATAGTCAATCTTGATCTAAAATTCAAATTATGCGTGTTAAAATGAAGTTCTATTTGTGTAGTCTTGAGCAGAAGGCTGCAAAGAGAAGACAGAGTTAAGGCAGCATTTAAACTGTGTTTGATAGCCAGATGGAATAAAATCTGCACGATCTTCCCCTCAAGGGTTCTTTGTCCAAGCTTAGTGGAAGCGGGGAGGGAAGAAAAACCACAGTAAAATAATTCCATTTATCCAAAGTATAATCAGTTACTTCCAGAAAAAAAGAGGACTTCTGTAATTTTCCAGTGGCAACACATTGGTTAGTTGTACTATATTCTAAATGCTCTCATGAAAGAAGTAATAAAGATGTAGTAAGACCTGGATGAAGTAAGTGAATTTATATTTCTTCCTAGCCTCTATTGGCACAGGTACCCATTTGTGCATCTTTCTTCTCATCCGTCTGAAGACATTAATGACTATAGGGTAAGGGGGGAAAAATGAGATCACTCCAAGAGCAATGAATCTTTCACCTGTCCAAGTTTCTGTAGTGTAACGGAAAACCAGTTTTTCCCCAAGCTTTAGCAATGCAGAAGTTTACCCAGTGTTGCCAGATTGTTTGTCCATGAAGAACATTTCCAATACAGCCTTAGTGGTTTCTGGACAGTGCTATAAGCTATTACTTAAGCTAAGCAGAGGCAATTAGTCAAAAATATTGGCCACATCAATAGTGTTTTTCCATCCAAGAATTTCAGAGTGCCATTATGGCATTTTGCCATGACAACATTTCCTGGCAGGTAAGGAAAGTAAAACAGAGACAATCTGATCCTGTATTAAAACAGATGGCAAAAAGTCTACATGGGGACTGCAGCGGACCGAGGATTGACCTCAGAGTGTCAGGACTGGATGGCGCTTTACCCTGTGTTTTTACCCAACAAGGAAAAGTGTAAAAGGACCTATCCCCACATATAATCATAGAAAAGTAGGGCTGGAAGGGACCTCCAGAGATGACCTAGTCCAAAACCCTGCCTAAAGTAGGATCACCCCTATCCAACCATGCTATACAAATCTATTGTCTAACCTGTTAGCAAAATTGCAGTCAACCTTGACACAACCACAATATAAAGTGCCACAAGTAAACCAGGTTCTAACATCATTCTAGCAGGCTCCAGGTGTTCTAAAAGTGAAGAAGTTTGTTTTCCTGATATCCAATCTAAATCTGTTTAAGTCATTGAAGTTGCAGGCCAACATCCTGGGCCACATCCAGATGAGTGCAGCCATGCAGTATGTGGCACCTCAGACACGTCGGTGGTGCCACATACTGCACGTTCTGTTGTTCTCTGCACTGCATGAACAAACTTGAAAAAACTTCTTCACATGGAAAATAAAAGGAGCGTAACACATGTGGCAGCAGCGTGTGCTGCCCAAAGCTGGAGCCTGGCTGGCCAGAGCCGCACTCCGCTGCTGGCCAGGCTCTGCATGGCAGAATCACCACTACTGCAGCCCTAGGAGGCCCCCAGGATCCCGGGTAAGGCTGCTGGGGCCAGCCCAGTGCTGGCCCCAGTCACACCTACCACACCCAGGATGACCTACCACATGCCAGAGTTCACATGGCACGGGCATTCCCTGGGGACAACTAGCAGTGGCACAAGGTGCACCACCGCTAGTTGTCTCCAGGGAACCAAACATCCACACACACATCTGGATGCAGCCCTGCTGCTGCAAAGCATGTTACAATACTCTTAAGAGATCCAAGTAAAACAGAAGGGTAAAAGTCCCCGTAGTGCATACCAATCTGACCATGGGGTAAAATTCCTTCCTGACCACAAATATGGCAGTCACTCTGACCCTGAGCAGGGCAACAAGACCCTCCAGCCAGGAACCTCTGGCTTTAAGTCCCAGCAGGAGCATTGGCACACCCGAATCAAAATCCCCAATCTTGGCTGCAGCCAACATCCAATGCTTCTGAGGAAAGCAAGAGGGGGGCAGAAAAACTCCTTCCTGGCCCCATGAGGAAAGCCTGTAAGTATGGTAGAACATAGGCATAACTACTAGGTTATTATCCAGTCTCCCAATGATGGAGATTCCCCAGCTTCCCCAGGCAGTAAGCCTGTGTGAAGTGGCTAGTATTTGCCTTGGACTCGGCCGGTTTGGGGGACAGTGGTTCAATTCAGTGATTCGAATCACTGTCCCAAATCAATTCAGCAGAATCTGATTCAGAGATTCGGCTGCTGCCAAATCTCTGAATCAGCCAGGCCCACCCCATCCCCAGCCTGGCAAAGGCTGCTCCGCTCGCCTCAACTCCTGGCTCTTTGGGAAAAAAAAGCCCTGGCTCAACGGGTGCTGTGGGGCCAGGGTGGGGGGGTGATCCCCACTGCTCTCCACTGCTCCACACTGTGTGGGGGACTCTGCATGAGTCCCCCACCCCCTCGCTCTCCCAGCTCCCCCATAGGTGCCCCTCTCATGGTCCACTCCCTCCTCCGCCAGCCCCCCCTCCGCTGCCCCCTACTTACTGGCTCAGAGTCCAGCTGCAAAGATTCAGAGGGCTTTGAATCAATTCAGACCTTTTAATTGGTCCCTTGATTCAATTCGGATTTGGAGATTTGGCCACCTAATGGAGCCGAATCTCCTCCAAATTGAATCACCACCTGAAGCTTCGCACAGCCCTACCAGGTGGTCTATTCCACTGCCTCACTGTTCTAACAGTGAAAAAGGTTTTCCTGATATCCAAGCTAAACCTACTTTGCTGCAACTTCTAGTCATTTGTCTGTGTCCTGCTCTTTGTGGCAAGAGAGAAAAGGTGTTTTCTCTCCTCTTTATAATATTATGATAACCTTCAGATATTAGAATGCTGCTATCATGTCCCTCTTAATTTCCCTTTTCCACAAACTGACCATGCTTGTTTCCTTCAACATCTCCCCATATGACCTGTCTTCCAAGCCCTTTATCATTACATATGCCCAACCTATATGCCTGCTCCAGTCTCAGGAACACACAATTTACTGTATCCAGGAGGTTCTTGTCCCAAATACATCACACAGGAAATAACAGGAGGACCATTTTTATTAGCAACAACTAACAACCTTCAACACTACAGCAGAACAACAACACAAGATAATGCAGTGCCTTCTGCTGATGGAGTACAGAACATATATACGGGGCACATCTACACAAAACATTTACTGTGCAGTTGACTAATTAGTTGCACAGTAAATGTTTCAGCATCTACATGTGTCCCCCTATTAGGCTGGAGTAAACTAATTTACTCCACAGCAGCACACATGTAGATGCTGATGGAGCTGGCTGGGGCATGAAGGTACTTCAGTATTGGGGCTGCCTGCCAGCTAGCTCCACACTGAAGCTTCTGCGTGCCCCAGCTAGCCTCTCTGCAGCCCACTGAGCTGTGGGGGAGCAGCCTCAAGCTAGCAGGCTTGCCCCTGGGGTCCCCTAGTAGCTAGAGCTGCTCTGACCCAGCTCCATATCTGTGTGTGCATGAATAAACTGTGGAGCTTATTGCTCCAGAGTTAATTGCTCCTAGGCATACATTCAAACAGCATACCTGGGAGCAATAAACTGTGGAGCAATATAGCTCCATAGTTTATTCATGCACAGTTATAGCACAGGTAAATGTGCCCCCAGACACTCAATACACATCACAAAATATAGATAGTATGTCTAATTGTTTTGCCACTTCTTTGCTCTTCAGTAGGGATGAAAAGGGGACTGCAATATAGCCTTCCCACTAAACCAAGCATGTCAAATGAGTGGCCCTGAGAGGGGAGCACAAGCTGTACTGGCCTCCTGCTTGCAAGAGCATGTGTGGGGTAGCAGAGCTGCCCCATTATAGGCAATGCTTCGATTTTAAAAATTCTAACACTGCACCATACCACTCCTGGGCCGCAACATTATTTATATCCTATAATTTTTCTCTATGGTGTAGCTATGGATGGAGCCTCAGGTCTGTTCCATATAAACCTGCACAAGAATTAGGATGGGGTAGGTCAAGTGTGGTTTCTAACCATGAGATGGTCTCCCATCAAAGCTATATGATCCTGTGTGTTTCCCTGGAAAAGACTGGCTCTACTAAAGTAATGAGTCAGCCTGAAAATGGAAAGTTGTAGCATGTAGAGCTAGAAGTTTTATGAGTGAAGGTCAGCTTTCTAAACATAAACTCTCAGCTTGAGTTTGCTTTTTAATTTCACCTAAAAACCCCAATTCTTCCACTCATATCTAAATTCCCACTTCTGTAGGCAGCTTTACTTAAATTCTTCTTAGAACAGAAAAGTCATTTAAGTTGATAAATGGCTACAAAGTTTTTGCTATTCCTTTGTTGCTTTTCTGTTTGCTTAACCAAGACCAGCTCTTTCAGTCCTGACCTGGACCTTGTCAAATAGACCATGTTTAGCAAACTTCTCATGCTCCCATTAACTCCTAGCTGTTTCAGTTGTCACTTTTGATGAATGGCTCACCTACTACCAATGCTATTAGAATTGAGGATACTGGGGGAAGTCTGATATTATACCTAGATCAGCTACTCACCATATATTTTTCCAAAACAGAAAGAATGCAAACAAAGAGATCATTTTATTGCCTAAAGCAATTTGCAAGGGTTTAAAAAATAAGTAATTTAAAGAATTCTCTTTCACATTCACAGATGGAAGGGGAAAAGCATAAGATTTTGTATTTCATATCTAAGGATATTAATAATTTTATGTCCTTTTCATGCTGAGTTCACTGAGGTTTTTTTACTACTTCGTGATGACATCTACATGTACACTTTATTGCCAAGTAGACAAATTGGCTGCAAAGTAAAGTGTCACTGGGCATGTCTACATGTTCATTAATGCACAGTAACCAGAGTTATTGGGCATGTCGTCACAAGATGCTACATTGGTATAGTGATGAGCTACATCACAGTAGCTCATTGCTACAACAACATAGCATCAGCGGGCACGACCTGTGATACCAATGCTACTGCGCAGTAGCTTATTGTTACTGTGCAGTAGAGTGGGGAAAAAACTGTGTGGCATTGGGACTGCACAGTAATGACAGTTACTGCAGTCATTTAGTACTTGCTTAAGCACTACAGTTCAGTGCAAGTGTAAATGCACCCACTGCAGTAGCACCAGTGCATGCCTTTTTAGTGATGCTACGATGCAGTAGCCTAGTGTTTTAACATTGTTTATGTTGTGATGTGCTACTGCACAGTATTATTAGGCTACTACATAGTTAGCATGTTGTGTAGATGTGCCCATTGTCTAAATGTGCAATGATATTAGGCTGCAATAAGCTAATTTACGCCACAGTAAAATAGTACTGTCAGGGACAGTACCATTTTAGGCCAGGGTAATTTACTGCAATTTAATATCATGTATAGATGCTATCCTAAGGTGTAAATTGCACCCAGTCAGCCCAGCCAGTAGGGGGCCAGACTCCTGCCTGCCACCTAGCCACACCACTCCACTTTCAGCACTCTTGTTCCCCAGCCAGCCCCGATGCTGCCACCAGGAGTTCAGGGCTGAGTAGTCCTGCCATAAACTGCTCCATCTTGGCTCAAAATTGCTTCTTACCAGGCACACATGTAGATGCCATGGCCAGGAGTAGTTTACTCTGGCTCATACTGCTCCAGAATATATTGTTCTGAATCAATGGCATATTAGATGCACCCTGTGAGTAAGGGTGGCAGAACTAAGTCATGAATGTTTGCTTCATTCCTGATTCAAAAGATTCATTATCTCTACACTTAAACACCTACCCATGAAGATGTATATAGAAAACACATGTTGAGGAACTAAGAATCAATCCTGCAAAGTGCTGAGAACCCTAGTTCAGGTCCAGTAATGCCATTAAACCCATGCTTAACTTTAAACCTGAGGAAAAACCTTATCTTTCTTCTAGCTTTCATTTAATTCCCTACCTTTTAACTATCTATCATCTAAAAGCCATACAAATTCAAGCTGCCAATATTTGGCAGCACTCAGTACTTCAGTTAAACTAAGGGTGATATTTCAGTTGATATTATCTGGGGTCTTTGTCTGCCCTATGCCACACTTACAGCACAATGTCAACAGGCATGTCTACATGTGCATATTAATGTGAATGAATAAAGTCCAGGGCTTATTGCTCCCAGGTGTGCTATCTATATGTGTGACCAGGACCACAGCATGTTAAACCAGGTTGGAGCAGCCCCAGCTATCAAGAGTCTTCGAGGGTCATCCCGCCAGCCTGGGGCTCCTCTGCTTTGCTCAGTGTGCTGAGCAGGGGCTGGCTGGGGCATAAGGGTGCTTCAGTATGGGGCTAGCTGGCAGGCAGCCGCCACACTGAAGCACCCTCATGCCCCAGACAGCCCCATCAGTGTCTATATGTGTGCTGCTGCAAAGTATAAAACTCCACAGCAGGGTAGTACTTGTATTTACAAATACCACCCTGCTGTGGAATTTATTAGTTTAGTCTAGCCTAATAGGGGTGCATGTGTAGATGCGCAATGTTAGTCAACTGTGCAGTAAACATCTCAGGTAAAGGCACCCAGCAAGAAGCAGCGTTCATAGTTACTGCCTGAAGGTGGGTAATGATTTTTTGAATTTTGTCTTCTGCCCAATGTCTGGTCTGCTGATTTTTACATTTTCTAGCCAATTAAAAAGACTAGGGTATAAACTTTATTCAAATGGTCAGAGTAATATATAGTGGGTGCATCTACATAAGACACTTACTGCTGACTAATTATCTCCACAGTAAAATGTCACCATGTACACATTTGGCACTACTAGGGTAGAGTAAACCAATTAACTCAGCTGTAGTACTGCCAGACACAAGTACTTTCCTATGGTGGAGTTATTTACTCTGCCACATCACACATGTAGACGCTGATGGCACTGGCTGGGGCACAAGGGTGCTTCATTGCAGGGTATGTGGTTCTGGGTGCACATGCAAATGTTGCGCCTGGGAGCAGAAAACCTGCAGCACAAACTGCGCCAGAGTTTATTCAGCCGCCCTAATCGCATGTATAGATGCACCCACTGGGATTTATGGCAGTACTAGCCATACAGTGGTCATTTCAACAAAGTCAGCATTTATTGATTTAAGGATTTAGTTATCAGATATGAAAGGGAGGGTTGAATTGCTCCAGACTCAGATTTCCAGTACTATCTCAAGCTAAAAATGGAACATCATTAACAATTTTTAAGATGTGTCTGTATCTCTGTCTCTGATTATATACCTAAGTATATGTACATGGGTATATTGACTATGTAAAAAATTAGAAAACTATAGGGTCTGATTCTGATCTTGGCTCTAAATTAAATTGGGAGCAACCCCACTAAAATCATTAGCATGCTTCTGGTGTCAGATTGGAACTATACTCCCAAATTACAGTAGTATTTTTAACATGGTGCTGCTTCTTTCTCCCAATTGTAGTTAAAAAAACAAACAAATGGAACTTCTTGAGCAATGTTCAGCTGGTACCTAATATGACAAAAACCAAAGATATTCACAGTAATGGTAAAAGCTGCATTTGGTAAGACTGGCCAAATTTTGCCCCCATTGATTCAAACTCAGCCACCCGTCACACAGATATAAACAAGCACAGAAATAGGCTGTCCATCCCCTTCATGATATTGTGCTTTGCACAACTATTGATTTCACCAGTGCATATTGTTCTGGCAGGACCACGTAAGATGCTGGATTGTGGTTGAAGGTGTTAGTAAGCATCTGCCTGAGCCTAATGCTTTGGGTTATGGCCAAAACTTAATTTAATATTGTGTGAGATGTTGTCACCTGTAAAGTCTACTTAAGTTCCTTTGCCTTTCCTTGAAATCTTGAAGATAATTATACAAAAAGTTAAACAATTATATATTATAATGCACATTGGTGGTGTAGTATGATTCATATCTTAGTCCATTAGCAATAGGAGTAGAGATCAAAATGCTTGATGAATAATTAAAGATTCATTCTTCAGTTTGTCTGGTATTGTAGTATCCTGACTGGATACAATCTGTGACTATCACATCTATTTATTTGATTCATCTTTTAACATGCTGCCTGGCACCATTTAAAGTGTGGGCATGAGAAGAAGGGGATGGAGTGGTGCAGTCATCTGATACCTTTAACAAGAAACACCAATCAAATACAGGCAGCATAAAAATACACTTTCAAAAAAAATCTTAAAAGGTTGTCAACAATAACTTATTTTTTATGGAATTGTGCTGGAAAAGTATTTTATATTTCACTGTTTTCCTTTAGAGAGGGGAACCAAGCCATCTCCTGCTTAAGAGGATTCTCCTCTTTCTTAAATTAATTTTATAGTAGCATATCACTCCATTCTTCTTATTTTATTGCCCTTGGATCCTCAAGCACTTATTTCTTTCTGCACCCCACAAATAGGTGGTTCTGCAACTTACAAGTTTGATCCAACACTAAAAAAGTCAGTTGAAAGTTTTCTATAAATTTCAGTGGACAGTGGGACAAGCTTTAATTGGGCTGCTACTAGGGTTTGCTGCTCTCTACAGATGGACTAGTAGAGGGGAGAACATTGGGATTGGATAAGTAATAACACTGTTGGCTCCTTACACCAGTAGCATTCACACATGCCTTCCCCTTAGTTGAATGAATGATGGTGCCTGCTATTCCAGCCCATTGGTTAGGGGTCTGGATTTCATCCATTATAAGTCCTAAAGAATTCCTCAAAGAAATCTGACTTTATATGTCTTTATAAAAGAAGAGGGGACAAATTTCACTCGACAGATATGTGTAAATTTAAAATTTAATTAATTGACATTGATTGTACATTTATGTTCCATTTTTCATCAGAGCTGTTTACACATGTTAGCTGACATACAGTTAATGAAGTGTCCAATTCTGCCTTTGGATGGATCAAGCAAATGATGTTTGTTGTCTGAAGTCTGTATGTGTGTGTGTGAGTGTGAGTGTGCGTGCATGTCCATGTACACACTCATATGTTTTTAATTAACAGCATTCTTTGGAGTTCTCATTTCATTAGTCACTGACTGACACTACTGCTAATGAGTAAACATACATTTATTAGAATGTATGCACTTCCCAGCCTCAACTCTATTTTCGTTTCTGGCTTGGCTATAATTAAATATTAATCAAAACAAAGTAGGAAAGCTGGGATTGTTCCCTGATGGGAGTTCTGCATTTTTTATCTTGATTTGTTTGTGCCAGTAGAATACTGCAGCTCTTGGGAACAATAAAATCCATGGGCTGTGAATTCAATGCTGTTTTCAACCAGTGGGAAGCAGTGAATAACCACTCCCCATATTCAGTATTATTTCCAGTGGGAGAGGACTGTGACCAGCTGGACATCCGACAACCAAAATCTAACCATGATGGAGCATGTCTACACATGTGCTTTAATGCACATAAGCCTATTTTAATGCAAATTAAAGTGTCAGTAAATAAATCATGCTATCTAGCTAATGTACATTAAAATAAGCTAATGCGCTTTAAGCTTCACTTAAAAACTGTGGGTGTGTCTACACGTATACTTCAATGTGCATTAGCCTTTTCTAATGAGCATTAAAGCATCATTGAAAGAAGTGCTATTTAGTTCATGCACATTAAGACAGGCTAATGCACATTTTCTTAGTACCTCACAATGGAGGTTCTAGATTTAATAAGCATTAACTAAAGCACGTTAATGCACAGGTAGATGCACCCATGGTGTACGATATGAAGAGTAGTACTTAATGGCCCATAGATTATCTCACCAAAATTAGTGAGACTACTCAGATCAAAGGTATGTCCTTTGCCTAAAGGTTTACAGGATAGAAAGAACAATTTTGATCCTAACTGAGCATGTACTTTTCTTTTTTGAAGAATCAGGGTTTGGGGGTAAGGAATTTTTCAGTAAAGTGCAGCCTTTTAATTGGTACTAAGTCAATAAAACTTTGTACTGTTACTAGCTCAGGATGGGACCCATTGTTGAGAGTCTCAGTTTACAAAAGGACATCAATGAGGTCAAAGCAGGAAAAACAAGAAAGGGATACATGGTATTCCCCACTAGTCAATATATGAACACTATCAGAAGCATTCAGGGAGTAAAGACTATGCTCCATTCACTCAAAAGTATCCAGACCTACAGAAGTTAAGGAAAGAATGTTTTTGGTAAAGCTTGGGAAATGAAAAAGGTCAAAACTTCAAAATCAATTAAAAGTGCAAGATGTGTTCTGCGATGGCTGTTCACGATACATTTTTATTAATTTTTTTTATTTCAATGTATCTGCCACTCTTCCTACCCAGGCTTAGGATGGAGTGAAATAAGAAAAACAGAATACATATAAAGCAGGAGAAAGACAAAGCAACTTAACTTCTATGTTGACCTAGAATACCAACGTAAGACAGAGGGCCCCTAAACAATACCTCAGCCTAGTTTTGTTTGCTAAAATCCAGCCCAAATAGGAAGGTCTTGCAGAGTTTCTGAAAGATGCCCAGGCTCAGGCCCTGACAAACCTCAAGAGGGAGAGCATTCCAGCGCTGAAGAGTGACTGCTGAGAATGACCTCCCAGGTATTTTCACAAAATGTGGTTGGCATAGTGATGATCCTTATGGGAGACTTTTTTTAGTTGACTGTGGGGATTGCAGCGAGGCATAAATAGGGACCTACTGAAATTGTGCTGCTCAGTCGCTCCTTTACTCTTGCTCATTTCACTGTGCGCCACACCTTCCTGATTGATGGAGGGGCTCTGGCAGTCCCAGCACCTGCTGCTGATCATCTGGGAGGCAAAAACCACAGTTTTAAATATGCCTTGATTTTTGCCTTCCAGCCAATCAGTAGCAAGCAGCAGGGCTGCCGGGGCCCCCTGACTAATCAGTGGAAGGAGACAAAAAGCACAGTACATTTAAAACCATGTTTTTTGCCTCCCAGCTGATCAGCAGCAAATAGCAGGGCTGCCAAGGTCCCTTCACCAGTCAGGGACCTTGCACAGAGAAATAAACAAAATGAAAGGAGCTGCTGCACAGCACACTCCCACCATGATCTTGGTAGGTCCCTAAGCATAAGGGGAAAGGCATTTCCTTTATTTACATAAGGCCCGGATATTTAGGATTTTATAGGTCAAAATCAGCACCTTGAATTGCTCCCAGAAAGCCACTAGAAGCCCATGTAGAATCTGAAGGAGTGGAGTTATGTGCTCCTGGTGATTTCATGGATTTCATAGACATCAGGGCTGGAAGGGACCTCGAGAGATCATTGAGTCCAGCCCCCTGCCCAAAGGGCAGGAAGTCAGCTGGGGTCATAGGATC
>NW_017728943.1:56715245-56723486 GCF_001723895.1 Crocodylus porosus | reverse complement strand
CAGGTTCTCGTCTGCCCATTTGCTGAGCTTGTCCAAGTCAGCCTGGATCACCCGCCTATCTTCTGGCGTGGATGCTTTGCCCCAAAATTTGGTGTCATCTGCGAATTTAGCCAGTCCATGAGGGCTGCCATTTTCTGTATCACTTGTAGCTTATGGATGGTCTTTAAGGGTAGCCCTACATAACAGCACATGGCAGGAGGCTAAATGCAGTTTAACCTACATAGCAGGGCTGGATATTTAACTTTTTTTTCCAGAGCAGTAGGAATTCTTCATACCTGGGGAAACCTTATACCTTGTCCACACCAGTCCAAACATATTTCTGTTCTGGAACAAACACAGGCACAACTAGTCCAGAGACAAATGTACAGTCTATTCCTAGCTTATATTTCACAATTGTGTTTTTTTTTCTGTTTTAAGATGTGTCTTTTCTAATGTTCCGTTAAAATTCTTGTGTTAACACACTTCAGTTAAGGTATCCACAGTGACGTGTAATGTTGAAGAGACCAAATACAGACCTCTTATTGACTAATTCTGTTCTTTTCCATGGTTTTCTCAAAATAAATTGCCCAGTGAGGATGAATGAATCAAAGTGTTCCCCAGAAGCATTCTTATGATAGATGGCGAATGAGAGCAAAAGATTGTATCAGAGAGGGTGCTAAAGTTTGCTGGATGAGTATTTGCTGAAGGTTTTATATGAAAATAATATTATGAACAGCATGGAAACTTCTGTATCACTTGACACAGTTTGAAATGAAACATTTTCTGTATCATTTGAACTAGTTTGTAATGACATATTTTAATTTTGACTCAAATCAGATAGAATTGAAATTAAAACTCTGTTTTTTTCATATTTTAGGTGGGGAAAGGGAAGAAAAGAAGGGAAAACTCCCAAAAATCATTTTTTAAAAATAATTCAGTTTCCACTCATTGATTAGAGTTTTCTCTTTCAGTAATTCAAAATTATTTTAATTTCAAATTATATCAAAAGATAAAAAGTTGTGAAACTATTTTAATACTTTTAATTTTTTTTCTTGTTTCTTCTTTTAAAATGTATTGATCAGCCAACCCAAGTAGCAAAGAGTACTTTTAACTCAGATTTAGTAAGTGTGTGCATAAGAGCACATTGTCACAGGGGGAAAGAGGCAAAGTTCTCTAACCTAGATATGGTCTGCCCATAGGTTTCTAAAATGGTGTAGCTGGGGGTGGGGCGGGGGTCATTTTCCCCTTTCATTTAAAAAAATATTTGATTCTTAAGACAAGGAGTGTTTATGATATCGTCCTGCTTTGCTTTTGGTCAAACACCCACAATGTTTATTGAAACTCTCTCCTTTACTACTTTCCTACCTATAACAAACCAAATACCTGGAACTAAACAACCCCTGAGTTCTGTAAAGTTTGGCTAGGAGGCTCTATAATTAAACTATTTGTTGGGGAAATGCTGAAGACCCCCAAGAAATGTAAGTAGGACTTAGCCATTAACCAACTTAAGTGCCTTAGACCACATTTGAATAATGTAGAAATAAGCTTACAGCTTCTTGTGAGTCTAACGTACCTAGATAAACGTGATACTGTGAAACTGTCAATGAACTTGCAAGATGTGATTGCACCAAAGTGTTGTGAATTTCTATTGTTTGTTTTCCTAAAAAAAACCCTGGCAACTTCCAGTTTTCCTTTTAAGAAACTGACAGCTTTTAAATTTAAGAGCTATGACTCAAAGAGCTCATCCAATATCTGATTTTCCCAAGACACAAGTTCTGACTTTCCCAGTTTTCTGACATGAACTGAGAATTTGATAATTATGATTATAGTTGTAGTCAAGTATTGATTCCAGGGAGCTAGACTTCTGAGAGCTGTACAAACGCTTACACACAGGTGGGAGAACCCTGCCACTTTCCAGGATTAATACTATTAAACATTTTGTGGGTGGTCCAGCAGTGGCCAAGATGCTGCACTAATGTGTGATTACATGGTAATTTAGCCAAATTGAAGCAGGTTTGGAAAAAGACAGATAAAAGTAAATTATAAGGTTGAAAGCTTTTGGGGACAACACTGCTGCGGCAACAGTTCATTGGAGTGTTGCTGAAAATGAACGCCATCTGTCACGTTCTGACATACATCCAGCAGTTCTCAGACAGATCTTTCTCCTCTGATTGGCCCAGTCTCTTAGAAATACAATCTTCTTTCATTCTCCATGCAGAACTCCCCCTTTTTTAATCAATTGAACAGTTGTGCTTGCACATGAAGAGTTGTATGCAGACCTTAATTAAACCATCAAGATTATGTTTTCATGAAATAAGAGGAAAAATAGTTAATGTGATAACTGGGTATTATTTAATTTCCTTTTTAAATTAATTTGCATTTTTAAAAAGTTATTTACAGTCTTTTTCCATTTTAACATGAAAGGCTCCGGTTCTGATCTTGCCCCAAGTCATCCCCTGTGTTAGTAACTCTGGTGTCCCTGGAGGAGGAACCTTCTGATTATGTGGCTTGTGACTCAGCCTTCCTGGCAAGAGGTCCCGGAGTAGGGGATAGCAGCACTCCCAACTTCTTCAGCTGTGGGACAGCTACCCCCACATCCCCACCCTTCATGGTGGACTGCTTCCGAGCCATTCCCTTTCATGAAAAATTTGGAAAACAAACTTTTGAAATATCAAAAACCTCTGTGAATTGCAATGGACATTCTCTACCTCAATCTAAATATAAATATCTAGTTCCTACAGGGATGATTACATGGTGTGCTTGTTTACACTGGCCTGTGTTGCATTATAAAAAAAATTAAAATGTGTTAGCAATAAAATACAAAATATATTCACCATAATCTTTGGTTAGTGTTTCTCCATAGCCTTTGGATAGTGTTTGGCAGAACTTTTCAACAGTACACTAAGATGCTCTTTACTCATAATGAACATTTTATGTGCAAGAGAAAATGCAGATTCCAAGTATAATTTATTAAGAAAAACATCAGTTTTTTGTAAGCAGATGTCAAACAGAATGGATATGTGGAAATCATATATGAGCATAAAGAAACACCTCATAAAAAGAAGAGTGAACAGCTGTAATTTATATGCATTCTTCTTTAATAAAAAATGTATGTTCAGGTCAATCTCCTTTTTACTGGAACTCAAGAAGGTAGACTCAAATTCTAGTCATATAAACTTCAAAATTTCTTTGATTTTTTTTTTTAAGAAATAAAACCAAGAACAGTAATCAACTATAACTAAACCTGCCAACACATGAAAAGTGTAAACAGTGACACACCTTTTTAACTTCGCAGAAGTACTCTGAATAGAACTATGATATATATTTCACACAGGGAAAAATATGGTAGTGAAAAGGAAAATAGGGAAACAACATGTAAAAAAAAATGTTTGTGAATACAAAAGCACATGGGATCGTTTAGTTAGGGATGATCCTGCCTTAAGCAGGGGGTTTGACTAGATGACTTCATGATGCCCCTTCCAGCCCCGGTTTCCTATCATCCTATGTCAGACCTAATTTTGAAGGCAGACCACAATTAGTTGTATACACCTTTTCTGCACACACAAGTGCAACTTATAAAGGATGTTCATGCACATAGCCATATAGATGTATGATTGGCCATATTCATACGCAAATGCCCAGCTTGCACATGCACAGGGGATATGCGTATGTTCAAATGGCAGTTTTCAAAAGGTCAAATTTTGTGCTGAGGTATTCATGCAACCCTACTGTGGTAAGTCCCATCAAGGATTGTGTTAGCTCTGTGTGTGTTTACATAATAGTACAACTCTTGGGGATAAATCCTTGGGTCCTTATTCGACCCCTGTACTTGTGAACACAGGATGCCTCTCCATGAAATGACTGAGATGATGGTGCATTTGGGAACCTTATCATGTCAATGGCTCCTTTATTACTTCAGACTCATGAGATGCTTGACACTTCTGCCATATTCTGTAGCAGTAATTTATACTGCATCACTCTGTAGACCTCCTGGGGCAGTATGAACAGGAGTTAACAAAAACCTGATATGAGTGGGTAGCAGGAAAGCAAACAAGAAGCTTCTTTACTGTAGGCCAGAAAGCAGGGTAAGTTTGAACCTTTATAGATCAACCAAACCAGAGTTGTATAGCACAAACTTTTATAAGCAGAACACTTAATTTAAATAACATAAGTTACTTATGCCCTCTGCTTATGAAAGCTTATGACCTATCATTCTGATTTAGTTACTCCATTAAGATGCAATCTGCCCTGCCTTCTGCCTGACTTCAGACTAACATGGCTAACTACCTCTTTCTTCAAGGTAAACACTGGAATAAGTAGCTTATTTACTGCTGACTTGCGATGGGAACATTAACCTTTTGATCTTCATAATGACTGGGCCCAGGAAATAAAGTTCAGACTCTCTTCCTACTGCCCTTTTGTGTCTCATGTCTGTTATACAGTTGGGCACCCATTTCTACCAAAGGAATTCCCCAAAACAGAAGCCTGAATGACAATCACCTCTAGTTTCTTCCACAGGGCCCAAACCAGTCTCTTACTGAAAAGAGATGTGTTTTATTCTACCCTATTGGTATAATCTACACAGGGCAAAGTCTAGCCCTCAGTTTTCTGCTAGCTGAACTGCCTTGTAAGTCAGAGAGAATTTGCCTGATTAAAGACTGAGTGAATGGATAAAGATCTTAGTGAGCATGAGTGAGTGGGACCACAGTGTATGACCTGTCATTGGGATAGAGTTTAAGTATATGTTGTATCACAAGAGTTCAAGTAATAATGATGCTTGGAGATGCTCTGATGAAAGGACCATAGAAGGGCAAAACAATGCATAGCCATTAACCAACTGATACTTGCAAGATCTTTAGATGCTGTTGTTTTCCCTGTCTTGAAAATGGACAAATCAAGGCAAAAGAGGGTGATTTGCTTCAGCTTCCACAGTAAGCCCCTAACAGAGAAAGTGAGGGGTCCCATAAGCCCTTGTTTTCTGTCCTCTATTGGATGTTTTTCCTCTTGAATATAGAGTACTTGTGTAAGGGGCATTTAAAATTGACAAATGAAGAATTTCTTCCTTTCATGCTCGCTTTCTCTTTTTTTCTACCTGCCTTATCTGGTCGTCCCATCTCCTTACTTCTTTTGTGGCTTCTCGATGTAAGTGCCCACAGCAAAACACTGTTAATGATCCAAAAAGTAATCCTTTACCACAGGCCTAGAGCTGACCCCAGTAACAGCTGCTGAAATGAAATGATCATGTGTTCCCAGCACCCTATCATGCCAGCAGTGGTAGGAAACTCCAGTTTATGTTAATAAGGTATGGAGAGTAGCCAAAATAGTTTGTGAGTTTTCCGGCCCGAAAGGATAATGAAGCTACCTCTGTCTCAGTAAACTGGCATGAAATCAACCCAAACAATTGAGAAATGTATTCCAGAAAAGGAAACTGGAACCCACACAAGCTCCACACATTTTGAACTCCCATAGGTAGCTGAGGTTTTGCATAGTGCTAGCTTTTCTTAGTCTCACGACTCCCCTTTCGAAAAAGTGGGTGGAGGGTGGGGGTCACTCCCCTGCTTGATAGTCAAAACTCTAACACATTTAACAAGTAAAAGAATGTTCTGTTTAATATGTAAAATAAAACCAGCAGCTTTCTGCTGTAAACTTTGTTTATTATCCCACCTATTTATTATCCCAAAGTAGAAAGCCAGGGTGAGCATGATCAGTCCCTCTGGTTTGGCTTCGAAAAGCTCACTCTTCATTGTCATTCCACCCTAGCATTGTCGTTCCTCCTTGTTTAGATGAAAAGCAAGCCAGAGAGCTGCCGAGAAATGGGCTGAGCTGCTGTTGACCTTTGCAAATCCAATTTCAGCAAAGCAGGAGCTAATAGACCTGTTCCCACGCTGTGTGCTGCTGGAACACAAGATGCAGTGCTGGGAAAGGAATCGCCATGGCGCAATCTCATTCTGAACGCTCTTCTTATTCTGTGTCAGAGGGTGAGAGAGGCAGAGAGCAGCACAAACAATAAGGAGCAGTGGCAACACACAAGCTTTGCAAACGGCATGAGTTTTGAATACTTTGTACTTTGGAGTCTTTTGCTAAAGTTTGTCAGCTGTCAAAAGGAAACCACACACGCACTTTGAAGTGATCCTAAAGAAAAATAGGCCTGGTGAGGCAGGCAGACCAAGAACTTGGACAGGAGCCCCAAAATGGAAAAACAGCTTTTTGAGCATGCGTGGTTACGTTTATAGATCTGTGCGGATGGGCGGTTAAGGTAGAGGGTTGTAGACAGATTTTAAGCAGCTTTTACTTGAAGTGGATGGGGAGAATGAATGCCAGTCCTGACAGCATGGTACACTTTCCTTGTTCTCACTCATTCTGGTGAGTGCTGCACTAGTGTTTCTCCTGAGTTGCAACCCTGAGACCATAGGCCCAGGTTTCTGTCACACAGGCCCAGGTTTCTGTGTATTCAGTTATTTTGAGACCTCTGTTCAGATTGGAAGCAGAGCTTCCATATGGTCAGTGCTGTACAAACCAAACCACATGCCAGATTCCCAGAGGGCATGAAGAAATATAGAGGAGAGTTCACAAAGTGTAGTGGAGCAACTCCCACATCCCTTGGAGTATACTCGATATGCAGACAGACAAGTGGTGACCCCTGTGACTCCCAAGGGAGAAGAGTGGGTTCTGATGCCAAAGTCTGCCAGTTGTATAATACTTCCCTAAAGGAGTGTTTTGTCTTGTGGGTGGGGCTAGACTAGACTGGTGCTGTCTTGAAGATTATATCTCTTTCTCTAGATGATCATGCCCTGTGTGGATGGCTGTGTTCCTGCCTGAGCATGGCTGGCAGAATAATAAACTGCTACAGCTGGGTAGGCACAACCTAAAACATAGGAAGCTGGTATTTGGTCCACAGCCTTCCCAACCCCATCTCATTCTGAGTGACTCCATCTTCATTTGTAGGTTGTGCTGCACCATGTTATAAAGGACGCAGTACACCGATGTTGCACAGCTGGAGATTTGCATGATTCTTTCTGATTGACAGGTCCTGCCTTTTACCACGGAGCTCCTGTATATATGCTGGCAGCAATTTTGGCTACAAAATAAACATTCTTCAGCTACTCTCCTTTTTTAAATAATATCTATGCACTACAAATACATTTAAATGTCACAACCAATAGACGTTAGAACTGATTATTAGGGATCCTGATTTTTCCTAATAAAAAATCACAAATTCTCTGATAAAAACCCTCAAATCCATGATCAAAAGATCTCCCACAGCCCCCCTGGCCCTACTTGTGCCCCTCACTCTCCCTCACAGCCCTCACAGCCCTGCTTTGCCCCTCACTCCCCCCCATGCCCCTGGCCAGCCCTGCTGGTGCCCCTCCCTGCCCCCCATAGCTCCTACCCCCGCAGACCTGCTGAAGGGGGCCCCCAGCTCCCAGCCCTATGGGACTAGGGACCCAGATCCGTGGACTCCTGCCCCTGACAAGAGGTGACAAGTGCTGCAGTGGAGCTTCCCCACCTCCCCTCCCCCCACTGCCTGTTGCCTGCCTGCGGCAGGCTTGGCAGGTGGGGCCATCTCCCTGCTGGTGCTTTCCTAGGCGGAGAGGGTGGGCAGGTGAACCTGTGCCCCCCAGATCTGTGCACAGGGCAGGGGCAGGCATCCGCTGGCTGCTGAGGGCTCAGGCTCCCATCCTGCTGCCCTCCCCTGGGGCCTCTGCAGCCCAGCAGATGAGACCCAGTGCTGCAGGACAGAGTGGGCCCACACAGGAAAGCTGCTTGCTGCTGTGAGCTCAGTGCTGTCCTGGCAATGCATCCCCTGCATGTGCAGCAGCAGTGAGGGGCACAACTCCATACCACCGCCCCTGCTGCTGCCATGCACACAGGGGACATGTTGCCAGGGCAGCACACAGCTTGCAGCGGCAAGGAGATCCCTGTGCAGCCCCTCTGTGCCCTGCAGCACCAGGTCACACCACCTGGGCTGCAGAGGGCAGCAGGGTGGGAGCCCAAACCCACAGTGGGCAGCCCCCGCCTGTCCCATGGACAGATCTGGGAGGCATGGATTCCCCCTTCTCCTGGGAGTGCACCCAGCAATGGGGAGCTGGCCCTTCCCACCCCCCGAATGAACTTCCCATGGTCTTGACTCACTCCCCACCAGGGCCCTGAGGCCACGTATTGCAGCCCCAGGGCCCCATGCACTGCCTGGTTGGGCAGCAGCACCAGCCCCAGCTCTATCCTCCCTCCCTCCCTATGGGGGCATCAATCCCAACCCCCGAC
>NW_017728943.1:56697212-56715145 GCF_001723895.1 Crocodylus porosus | reverse complement strand
CCACCCCCCTCCCCCCCACACACACGCATACACTTACCTGTGGGAGCTGCTCTCCATTCTGCCTGGTGGGCATGTGCATATATATGCACTTGATGCCATTTGCCTGCCCTCCTTCCTCCCGCTCCTTCCTAGCGCCTTGCAAACTGGAACTCTGCCAGCCTGCACAGAGCTCTTTGCAAAACTGCAAAAACTGTGAGTTTCTTTGCTAAAATGAGAAATCCATGTTTTCCTCTGGTAAAGGGAGAAATCTGTGCTTTACTCCATTTTTCCAGGAGAAACAGAAAACCCAGATCCCTGCTGATTATTCACTCCATCGCACTGTGACTTTACACCAAATAAAAGCTGCTGAGACTGTTATAATAGTTTGAGCAATCAGACTATTAAACTAGTCCTTTTTAAATTATGGCCTTTCTAATAACATCACTCCTTTTCCCAAAGGCCAAGTACGGACATTATACTTTTGTAGGTATAAGTGATCAGAAACCAGTCTACAACAGAACAGAAGTTCAACACGCAAAACTGGACTACACCCATAACATAACAGAAGTTTGGGACTTATAGATTGGTTAAAAATAGTGAAACCCAATCTAAGATTTGCCCTTGCACCAAAGGGTGAATGCATGTTCTGTTCCCATCTAAACTACATCACTTACAGAAAAACCACATGATTTAGATCAATTCCTCCTTAGGCTTTTTGAATGTCTGTACCTAGCCAAATTGTCTTTAGCAAAGTATGATCACATAGTGATAAAATGTTCTACTTTCATCCTGCCTGCTGAATCTATGGCATGAGTCAGCTGCCACACTCATAGACCCAACCATCTCTAGGTAACAGCATTTTTCTCATACTATTTCCTGACTCATCAGGTTCTGAGGATCTTCCCTTCTCAAGAGATATTCCAGGTGGAAAATTGTATGTGTTACCTGAGGTTTGGGCATCTCGAAACAGCTTAAGTGGGCCACTTTTTAGGAGGCAGGTGGGTACTCAACATAACATCAAGTCCCTGTTAAAACGCTGCTTGCTGGCTGCTCAGAAACTAGTAAACTGTCCCTATTGCCCATTTATACCCAAATGACTATTTACATTTCTGAATGTTAGGGCCTTTGGTATCCCTCTGAAAGGCATTCAGGGAAACACTACACTGAAGTGGATTACCAGCTGGTTTCAATAGTCATTGTTCAACTGAACCCTTGTATAATGTGGGATTTTACATGATGCAGAGGTATTGTGTAACTCTTCAGCTGGTGCAGTTGTCTGCCCCTCTGTCTTTTAGTCACATGATAGGATGGGAATTGAAGTGTGCATGTGTTTATACAATTGCAAAATCCCAATCAGCATTTAACAAGTCTTATAAATGACTAACAAAGTGGTTTTGGTATAACTCTGCCTATTATAAAATGACACTGTCATTTGAATAAAACAGGAAATGACCTTAATCTTTGCCCAGACTCAAACAAAGCCAAACTGGATTTTTTTTACTGTGGACAAATTTGTGGGGAATTTGTGTGTGTGTGTGTGTGTGTGTGTGTGTGTGTGTGTGTGTGTTTGAAGTTTGTCTGACCTTGAATAACTTTAGTTTTGGGACATATTAAAAATACCAAGCAAAAAGTCAGCTGTTGTAATATTTCCTGTTTACCCGAAACGAACCAAAATGCTGAAAATGGCTGATCTAAGCAGGACAGATAACTTCAAATACAGATGCATTTCAGATTAATGGACATCACCTTGTAAGGTGCCTCACATATTAAAAATTCACTGAAATTAGAAGGAGTGAATCCCTTGACCTTTGCAAGAATTATCATCTTAAATACTGGTCACTCACTCGATAGTATCTCTAGAGAAGTTGGGGATTTCAGTTCCTTTCAGAACTGGCAATTGGTTTGGATAGGCAGTTGATAGGTTTGGATGATACTGCCAACTTCCTAAGAAAGTAGGACCCATTAAAGTAGCCACATTCAAAGTTCTCTTTTATGAAGCCTTTTTATCCTTGTGCTCTGGGTTTCAGTCCCTGAAATTTCAGACTTAAAAGCAATTTTTCTGACTTTTTTTCCCACTTCCAGATTTGTGTCCTATATATCCCAGTAGGACCCAGGAACAGGAAACACTTTTTTAAGTGCTTCCAAGTTTTGTGTTAAGCCTGCAGAGAAATTTAAGTTTCCTATCAGCTGAGTGAAAAAATTTTCAGTGGTGTTCAGCGATAAGTCCCAATCTGCAGTGAAGTCCTCTAAGACAATCTTTATTAGATAACAGAACAGAGTGCTAGATGGTTCGGAGCCCAGGTGGATAGTTCACTGCAAGTATCAGAAGGCATCTCTTTGGAAAGTATGTGCTGCTGATTTACTGCATCTGTTTTGGAATTGCCCCGCTTACTTTGTTCTGTCTAACAACTGCCTTTGCAAGTATAAAACAGAGCTTTTAACAGAGAAGCTGAAAAGGTATCAGCTTGCAAAACTTAAGGAGCTGGCAGGATTTAAGTAACAGGAATAAACTTGCTATAATGGTTGTTTTCCTTTTATGCCTTTTGCCTGATTACAGTGCAGCGCCAAGAACATTTCAATAGCTCCAAAAACTGGAGGCCAACCAGGTGTTCCAAAATGTACTTGTCCTTTTTTTCTGATTATTTCGAGAGAGGTAGTTAGCTGAGTTAGTCTGAAGTCAGGCAAAAGGTGCCACCCTGAAGGTACCACCCTCCCCTATCTTCTCTTTGATTATTTAGGGATGGGAAGAAATATGCTTTTCTTTCTTTGACTGAAAACTGATTGATTCCTCCTGTTTGGGGGGGGCAGTTAAGAAAGCAATGTTAATGTGTACAATCTGCACAAGTACAGGAGGATTCTCTTACCTTATATGTACCAAAATGATACCTACAGAACTGTGTAGGTGGCATTTTTCACACTTAAGCACAGATTGTAATGCTATTCTCCATGCAGTGAAGGCATATAAAGGTATGTGCCTATACTGCACTTGCTCAGTAAGCTATACACTGGCCTAGCAAATACATGTATACTGGCATAAGTCCCAGAAAAAAAAATGGAGCTGCAAAGCCTTCATGTGCTTCAGCCCCAGTAACTAAATTGGTAGGGTCCCCACCCAAGGAGCATGAAACCTGCATTCTAGGTCCATCTCACTTAGGAGGGCTTTGGACCTTTCTCTGTGTCTCTCTTCCCAGGACATGCCACAAGTTAGGTATCCATCCCCCTCTTTGAAGTTGTTTGTGTCACAAAGGCCACTTAGTTGGAAAACAGACTTTTAGGTGCAGAATGGCAACTGAATTCAACTCATAAAAAAGAGAGAGAGCTCAGACTAGAAACTAAGGGCACCTATACCCATGATAAAGCATCCCATGGCCATTTTGAAACATGCGGGGGCTTAATAAACATGACAATGAGCTGTTTTAATTAGAGTGGCTGTCCGGGAACTGCTCTAATTAAAACGGCCCCCTCACCCCTCGAGCACATGTATATAGGCAGCCTAAAGGTCTGGCTTAGTGCAAGCGAAATGCAAAACATGGTCTATGTCACATAGGTGTCCCACTTAAATCCTGCACAACATCCTTCTACTGAGCTCTTGCACAGTCATCCTGAGGCAGTGATACTGAGACCATCACGTATGACTCTTCACAGAAAACATTATCCAAGTTTGTGGTTGTTTTGCTTTAACTGTATGTGTTGGGGGGTGTTTCCTGCAGTCATGAATAACACAATATTTGTTCAATGCTCTTGAAGTATTGGCTGCTGATGGACTGTGCAAATATTAACTAATATGCTCGAGTTTTTCTTCTCAGTGGGATGGTGTTAGGTGCAATTCACCTTCACATGTATCTGTCACGGTGCTTTGATTGACCCTGGCTGCTCATGTGGCTCCTAAACTAATAAGGACTCAGTGTCACTTCCCTAAGGGCTTAACTGTGCTGAAAAAATAGTAATATTAGACCATAATTTTGGAGCCTTGTCAGGGCTCACACATTACACAAAACTTAGTATGTGTGTGTTGGCAGGTCCAGGGGGGAAAACCCCAACCTGTTGGTGCTATGTTAAACATGACCATCTCTTTACACTTAGGACGACTCAACCCCCCAACCCAGTTCTGTGTCTCTGGTGTGATTTCTTTACTATAAATGTGTGGATGCCTGAAAAAGATGTCAAAATTAAGGTGGTCTATATTTGTGTGGTCACCAGCATGACGAGTAATTCTGACACTGCTGCTGCTACATCCTGTTACAAAACCAGCAGTGACGTGCTAGAGTTCTGATGTAGCAGCAGTGCGTTGCAGCTTCTCTGCCAAGTGACTACATAAGCTGCAAGACAATTGAGCACAAAACCTAGTATCTCACAAATCATTAGATCTGGGGCAAAGGCACTTACTGTATCTCTGTATGCCATGTAATATGTATTCAGCTACCAGAAATATTCCTGCCAGTTCAACCCAGGACCTTGTATTAGAGCTCCTTTTAGTGGAGCTACAGAAGAAAGAATTCATCAAGAAATATTTTTTAACTACTTTACTCAATACTTATTATATGTTTGAAGCTGGGTGCTATGCAGAAATGTAATTCCCATATACTAACGTGTTTGCTCTTTAAAATATAGATACATAGAGAACTTGTTGAGAAGCTCAGATGTCAAAATGATTTCACTTAGGATATTTTTAAAGAATTTATTGCCAACTTTGACTAACACTATGGAGTATTCACCAGAAAACAAATCTTATTCATGGTAGCACTAAAATGCGGTACCGGTGGTCTGAAGCAGGATAGCAGCTGTCATGTTTGACGTATACACCCAACAGGGGATTAAACCAGCATGGCTCTGGCACTGCACTGAACATATAATTTTATTTTTCTTCTAAAATAGTTGCATCCTCATAAAATCCATGAAACTACAGTTTGCAGCATGAGGCTAATGCATAGCACAGTAATTCTGAAAGCATGAATGGGATCTAACCATACTTGCTATCATTTATGGGAAAAAATATTGAGATTGCTTGTGGCTTGCTGCCTAGATACGGTATTTATGATGTAAATGTGTATGCCAGGGATTAACTCAGGCTGTCAGAGTTCTGCTCTGGCCTGTTTCTCATTTTGCATGCACAGCACTTTGACCCATAACACAATGTAGGTACTCATGACCCTGAGAAACTCACTGCCCAAAACTAAAGTTGAAATCACTTAATCACACAGACTTGGTAAGTTATGACATAGCCATTTCTCACATAATTGTCGCTATGTTCCATTGTTTGCAACATGGCTGCCTTTCAAATGAGTGTCACATGAAGAAATAAATGGGTGGAAAAAACCCTCCTATGTGTATATGCATATGCATGTAAAACAGTGAGATGAGTTAGCAAGAAAACGAAAAGTTGCTTAAACAGTCATGACTCCAATAATTTAGGGTTGTTGTAATCCCCTGTGCTCAGAGGTGTACTGAGCTCACCGAGCACCTGGAGGGAGCTGGGAAGTAGTATGGGTGAGGGGAAGGGAGCTCTTACCTTCCTGGGCTGCTGTTCAACATCAGCAGCATCAGTTCCAGTGGCAGCCCCATGGCTGGGCTTTCTGGGAGGAAGTCCTTGTGCCTCATTCACTCCCTGCCCTCCAATGTATACATACTGGCTAAGTACAGACAGTCAAAAAGCCTGAGGCTAGATCAATTCAATCTTTTCAGGTTAGTCTAAGCTGCAAAGGTTGAACTGATGAGCAAACAAACATTCACTTTTGATTCCAGAAATGCAGGCACATGCCTGCAGTGGTCCAGGCCAGAAGCCAAGGGGCACTAAGCATGCCTCCTTGTTCAGCTGGAGCAGACAGCTTGGACCAAGGCTAGCCCACCTGCCCTGTGATGGGGTGAAAGGATTTGTGGGGGAGGCAGAAAGCATCTTGGGATGGTGGGGGACTATAAGTTAACTTGAATCTGGAGGGGATCTGGGACAGAAGTTCAATAAACTGAATTAACCTAAACAAAGTCTGATGCTACATCTATCCTGCTTTATCTGAAACTGGTTCTGGCCATTTTGCAAATGGTTAATGTGCATTGAACTTCTGTTGTGGTGCAGACTGGAGCTGGTTTCCAATCCTGGATTGGGAAGAAGGCTGTGCCTGCTCTGGCAAAGCCTCCCCATGGTGAGAGTAGTACCATTCTGTTTCCTTACTCATGCCCTGCTCCTCCAAATGCACTGTTTGGTGTGGCACTGCATTGCCTGGCTCCTTTGTCTGGGCATCAGCAGCACAGGACTTTTCCTGCCACTGCAATGACTCCTGTAGTGGGGATTCTGGCACCCCCTCATAGCCTGTTCCTCAGGTGGATGACTGCATATCTTGTCCTAGTTATGCTACTGCTTGTGCTTTTCTGTTTCTTGAGAAAGAATTTCCTTCCTAGTCATGGGAAATACCTGCCTCCATCATCTGTGTTCTAATGCCAGGAAATAATTTCGCATGTAATTTGGGAATGAAAAAGAGCGCAAGAAAGAGATGGATCTGATTCTGACCTTTATTACACATCTGTGAATTTAGAGAATGAACCATGTCTTCAGTGGGTTATTCCAGGTGTATTCTGGTGTAACACAGATCAAAATCTTGTCCTCTGTAATTGCATATATAGCTAATGGTCCAGATCTTCAATGGTGTCAATCAGTAGAACTCCAGTGATTTAGATGAAGGGACATCCATTTCTACAAGCTGATGCTCTGGTCTGATGCCTCGGGGTATGGATGACATAAGAATGGAACCATTCTCAAATGTCACTGGTTGGGAAGTGGTTCACACTTGTTGCAGGTCAGAAGTGTCCACTCATACAGTACCCAAACTTGCCAGCTAGAACAGTCACCTTTTAGGTGTTGAAGTACTGTGGCTCCAACACCAGGGGATGAGAACGAACACCCCCATAGTAAGTGTTTGCACCCACACTTTGGGAATACCAGGGGGTGGGTCTCTATAACCTCCAGTAGCTGGGACTAGTTTTACTTTTCTGTTTGCTGAACATGAGTTCAGTCCAGTTTAGTAGACTGAACTGGACTGAACTCAGAAGCATGCTCTCCTGACTTGGAGTAGGTGCCAAGCAGTAGAGGGAGTGTTTGGACCCACATCTTTGGATGTTCAGGCCCTGGGGGGGATATGATGAGGAGGCTACAGTTGAGCTGGGAGTGAGGACACAGCTGATTCTAAGTTAGCTTTTACTGAATGAGCAGTGGAAGGGAGCTCATGGATAAAAATGCCAACAAAAGGAAAAAAAAGGTGGAAGTAGAGTTCTGGCTGAGTACCAGAACAGCTACTCACAGCGGTAGAAGGAGCAGGACAATGTGGAATGCCTGGAGACCTGAGCAGACCCATTTCATGGAGCACTTGGTGTCTACATATAAACTTGACCCAGTTCACTGTGAAACAGTTCAAAATAGTCCTGTTTTTCCAGGTACACATTTGAACTGTTCCAGGAAGTTTTATATTGCTTTAGCAGGCATGTACATCTATCTGCATCAGATTTAAACTGTGTTTAAACCAGTCTGTGTTGCACATGTCCATACCCTCAGTGTTGGGCTAGCACTCATAAAGATATTTGTGTGCATGGAACCATGAGATTAAGGAACCATGAGATTAATTGACTCTTCTGTGCCATAATGTCAGATTACCTGAAAATAGGTTGAAACTGGCAAGATGTTTTACCAGTTTCTAGATTTATTTTGTCCTGTTTTTTACTGTGCTCTTTGGAAAAAAAAAATTCAGATTCAAAGCAAAATATGAGTTTATACTATGTTTTATCTTTTTGGCTTTTTGTCGTACTACACAAACTCTCTCCAAGATATGGGAATTGGGAAGGATCCAAAATATGTGCTTCGGCAGCACAAAAAATGTTAGTCAGAGTAAAAACACTTCCTAGAAAAACGTTAGTTACAATGTATCTCAAGCTGTTTTTTCCTTTGGATTGAGGGGTAACTTGGTCACGCATATCAATTAGTCATTGGAAAATTGCATGTTTTCGATATTTTCTTGGAGCAAAATAATGCTTTGAAAAGGTTTGACAGAATCCATACTGCCTTGTTTTTTCATAAATAAAGCACCTGGGACTTTCTGTACTGTGGCCTGGCAAGATCCCTTAGATCACATTGCAAGTATGCGGCAACTATTTCAACCCCTGAAAGGACTGCCAGTAAGAGAAGAAAAGATGCTCCACCAAATCTTTTGCTTTTTCCTGAAACTGTCAATCAAGTTATTAATTAAGAGTAGCCAAACCTCAGGGGATTCAAGATTTCACAGACCTCCAAAACTAATTTTTTCTCCGAAGTATTTGCCAAGCTCTTCCAAGTTTTTAAAGCTTTTCTGCCTGGTAATTTAAATCCATGCTTTTTCAAGGGCAATTCAGCTTCATAAAAATGTTTCTAACTGAAGACAAACTTATCATACCAGATAAGGATAGCAGAATACCCCAAGAACTAGGGTGGCTCAAGTGAATGAGCTGTATGAGTGGAGGTAAATCTTAAATTATGGCTTAGGGTCTTCCACTTGAGATATTTTAAATGAGCCAGATTTTCAGGAAATGCCATAAAATGCATCTTCCAAAAAATCAGTCCTCTTGAAAGGATTTTATTTGGAGCATCCAACATAGTTAATAATACTTGGACACTGAAGCTATGGACTGTATATTGAGCCAGACTCCTAACTAATGAAAAGTATGGTTCATCAGTTAAAATCTGATGTTTTTTCAGTAAAATATTCTTCTCCCCTGCCCTCTTTTCAGCTTTTCTTTTTCCCCCATACATGGTTTTTAAACCTTTTCCTTCTGACATTAAATTATCATCACATATTCTGCTTTCCTTCCCTTTGACTCCATTGCTCCATGTGTAGTTTTAGTTATAGGACTGAGAAGTCCAACAGCATCTCATTTGAGATGAACTTTCAAATCTGGGGACACATGAATGGGGTGAAAATTAGTGAGTAACCTTATTGCTAATCTGAATGAGCCAGTTGCAGTGATCATGAGTGTTCATTTGCTTTTATTTCGGGATGACACAAATATTTTAATAATAAAAAGTTAAGTAAAACACCCACTTCTAGGAACTAGATTGAACCACAAAGCTCAAGGCTGAGTTTTCAGTGCAGTGATAATTTTTTGTCCAATCTGTAAAGTTGCAGTTTCTGACTGAAGTTTTGGTGCAAATGTGCTTATGAGATTTAGTCTCTTTTTAGACGAAAGCTGTTGAGAGAATGTTGGATGACCTTGAGATCCACAGACCTAGGTTTTTAGATCCTTATCTGAACCAAATTCCAAACCATCAGTAATTTAGGAGTGACCATAATCAGCTCATAAATGGTTCACTTGACCCTAGCCTTCTTAAATTCATAGCACTCTTAAAATCACTAAACTCTCTCAGCCTTTCTACCACCTTACTAGCAAAACTGGCTGCACGGATGCACCAAAATGCTAAACTTAAAATTAAAAAATGAAAAGGTATCAGTGACTGACATTATTACTTCTTTATTTTTTCAGTCATTACAACATGCATTTGATGTATCAACGTATAAAAAAGTTTGGCTTTTTTCAGTTAACCAGACTTAAGTCAAATATGGCCAGTTTTTCAGCCATGATATGAGGCATTTACATATAGCTGTTTTAAGTCGAACAGCCACAAACAAAGGCAGGGCAAACTATTGTGAAAAAAGATGCCAATGAGGAGTTTAGCAATATAAACTCTAGAATTCTTCAACGCTTCTGCAAAGGTGGTCATGTAATCTAAAGACCTGATTCCACTCTTAGAATTTCTCTAGGAGCCAGACTCTACTCAAATTCATTACTGACACTGGTGTAAACCGAGAGCACTTTCCAGGAGTAAAGCTGATTCCAGTTTTTGACGCTCTGTCCATTTGGCTAGAGCAATGGCATTACTACTTATGCTAGAATTTGTATTTGTACTAGAAGCTGTAGGCAGCAAAGTAGCTAGACTTGAACTTCGAACTTGTAGTGGAAGGGATTGCACCTTTCAAGGAGCATGCTTTCAGTTCATTGCTCTTACTTTCATCTTCACTGATAAAACTTATCAATGACTTGAAAAGACAGACGTTACATATATACGTTTAATTCCTCTCTGTTATGATAATGACAGTTAAGCTGTTTAAACTACTGACAATAATCTTTATTGCCTTGAAAATACAACTAATATTTATTGTTGTAGAAATTAAATTTCTATGCACTAACTTGCAAACTGTAGCTGCTGCAAATAAGTATTTTCTTTTTTTTTTAGTAGATAGGCACCCTCTCTGCCATAATTAGACAAAGGAAAGTGAGAATACTCATCATTCTTACAATATCAAAATAGTAAATTTATGGAATATTAATCCTGGCACACCTCCTGGTAAATGGTACCAATGTAGGACTTGACTAGAGCTATGTGAACTGAATAGCTGTCTTCCAAAGGTTTCTTTGAATGCTCCCAAAGAAGCATTTGATTCTCTGTGAAAAGTTACGTGGGTCGCTTTGGTTTTGACATCTTCTGTCTAGTTTCAGCACTACCCATCAGCCAGTAATTTAAGTATCTATATAGAGGTTTTGTGCTCTGGGGAAATTCATAGGCAGACCAACACTCTGCCTGGCAGTACAGCTGCAGGGAGAAGCAAAGATGTCACTCTGTCTAATCTCCCTCTTTAGGAGTGAAAGTGGAAGAGGAGGCAGTTAGTTGCTTCCTTTGGCAGCTTGAAGTCACGTATAAGTCTCACCTAATTTTGCAGAAAATAAGCTAATATCATTTTCCAAGATAACCTTTACTCAGCCCAATCACAAACAGCTAATTTGTGACAATAGTGAGCCTAAAAGATTGTAGAGTAGTTATGTGGTCTGCATCCCCCGAAATGGAGAGAGAAAGTTGATGGAAAGCCACCAAAGATGTTGTATCCTATTCATCCCAATTCAGATTGTTTAGCCTAGCATTAAATATGAGCAGGAAAAAAGATATATCAATGTTTGAATAGAGTCTCCAGTAAGAAGTCCTGTCATGAGATCCATATATTGTAGCATATTGAAATATGTTAAGAGACAAGTAAAAATTCAAGTGTGTACTTAACCGGTTGGAGGTTAGTGGTGGTTCTCTCAGTGCTTTATAGTGTTTTAGATTTTACTAGCATTGTGGTGTCCACTTCTATGCATGGTGGACTGTTCTCAGCCTTTCTCATCTTCTTTATATGGTCTCTCATTGATTTCATTTGTTGTTCATTTGTCCCATGGGTTACTTCTGTGAATCTATCATTCAGGCTTTCTATTGGCCATCAAGGGCCAGCCTAAATCAGCTTCACTCCAATGACACCAGTGAATCTTCACTGATTTACACCATCTGGGGATCCAGCATCCCAAATTATACCTTACTCTGTATGTCTCACAAAAATGAAACAGCCACAACAGTGTCAGTAAAATCCTAATGCACAGTGGAAGTCTGAGCCCACACGTGAGCATTAGCTGAAGATTAACCAGGATGCTAGATCAGTTTTGATACATTTGAGAAGCATTGCCAGGCAGAGATCCAAGCTTGCACCAAGTAATGCCAAGGTATTTGTTCATATCTCCATCATTCTTTATCTTGAGCAGAGCAAGTGTCAGGAATAATTTTACTTAATAAAAATATTCCTGCATCTTTCAGGTCTCTTTTTAACAGAACCCCTCTCTTATATTTAGTCTCATAGAGTCTGCTATAAGAGGATGCACTGTATTTCTAAGAAAGACATTAGCAGCATTTTATACTTCTTTTCTCTCCATTCAGTATATGAATCTTTATATAAAGGACAAGCAATTGTCAACTGATAAAGTTGAGCAAATGTTGTTTATAAAAATTCTCACTAGAGCTATTTTTTACACTTATTCTGATGCATTCTGATTAGAAGGTGTCAGAACGGACTAGACTGCTCTCGTGTATTCAGTGTCCCTGCGTTTTGGAATGGTAGTGGGAGCACTTTAACTAAAAGCTTGTCAAATGAGCTTTTAGTTAAAGTGTCCTCACCACCATTTTGAACTGCAGGATTCTGAATACATGAGATTCTGTGGACGTTTTAATTAAAGCAACTCCTGAGAGCCGCTCTAATTAAAATGCCACCCCTGCCCCCCACCCCAGAGCAGGTATATAGGTTCCCATTGTTTTAAAAATGTAATTCTTGCCAGGAAGTATATTTTCAAGGGGTTTTTTTTATTACACATAGGTAAATTCTTCTTAACAAATTGTTTGGTCTCTGGAGGAATGAACAACAAAAGTGAATGAACATAGTTAGTGTTGCCTAGACCTGCACTTATTATTATATTTTCAAAGCACTGCACAGAGATCTAATGACACAGCACCCATTAAAATTGTCTCAGGTCTAAATACTAAGAAGTCTTCAAAATATATCCGCTATTCCCAGTTTCAAAAGCAAATCCTAGGATTCACTAATGTTCATTTTAGGCATTCTGTACTGTATCTACATATTCCCAATTACCCTGATACTCTTACCCTAATATACTAAAGGATTTTTCTGTATTGTGCTGTGCCATTGAAAGCCAATATAGTATTATGGCCCTCATCTTGCATTTGACTGCCAACAGATGCCTTACCTTCAGTGGTACAATTGCAGAGGCATGAGTACGTACAGTTGCAGGACTAACACCTATTAAATCCACTACATTTGCTTTGTGTAAAGTAATATAAGCTAGATTCTCTATACATTCAGTTCTTCAGACTACACTAGCTTCCCTTAGATCTCCTTTCATCTGTTTATCAATCTGTATGTATGAAGACATGTAAACCTGTGTAACAGTACATGCTGAGATCAACATAGCATACTGGTTGAAATGAATGACATATTAAAATGGTCACTTCTGCACATCCTCATGCTATTTGTTGTTTATGTTTCTCTTTTTTTGCCCTCAGCATAAACATCACCATGGGACACTTGATTCTACTGTGGTAAATGCTGGAGTCCAGATTATGAGCTGATATACATATGTGGCCTATAAAATACCCTTTGAAAAAGATGTGTGATTCTTAGACTATAGGCCAGGTAGAGAATCTAAAGAAAGTCAAATTGGTGAAACATACGCTAGGACGGGATTGAACAAGAACAAGGTGTAACTAAGTCACTACAAAAACTTTTGAATTTGGTTCAGTATATATTACTGTTTATTTTAGGAGGCTTAGGAAATGCTGTCCTATCTGGGCTTTGAATCATTATTATCCATGTTGTATCTCAGTGTGCCAGGTACCTACAGAAATGTCAGAAGACAAGGTCCCTTTTTTTAATTTAGTGTCACGAGATTACATTGTATATATAGCCTAAAATAAGGAGCAGGGCAATGCACTAAATGAAGCACCAGGATACCTTTTGTCCCACTGAGATGTCTCCCTGAATCTTCCCCTGGGGTCTGGAGAGTGTGCCTGCTGACAGACCCCCTTTTTGGGTGCAATATTCACATGCTGTCTGAGCTGGTCCTAGAACATGGAGTATAGGGATGTGTAACAGGGTCAGTGTTGAGCTTTCACCTACTGAGGTGTGGGAAGAATTGAAGTCTCCCAACAGAGAAGGAATGTAACATTCTCTGTCCTTCATTAAATTCAAGGACATTGATTCTAGATGGCTATATGCAGATCATGAAAATGAGTGGAAAGGCTTTTTATACATTCCTCCCATTCTGTACACTTATGTGTGCGACAGTCACTCTTAAGGAGCAAGAGAATCTGGCTAAGCAAGACATGAGCATGAAAACAAGGAAAAATTGAGTGACTAGGCAGCGAGACTGAGAATACTTCTGATCAGCTCCAGTTTTGTTTTGTTTTTCTATGATTTGGGACTTACTCACTACTCACAGCAATAGAGTCTACACCAAGGGACAGATCACATTTCACCTAATGGGTATCTAAATGGATTTACATGACTTAAGTGTGAATGTATTCCACCCTGTTCAAGTTCCTGAAAATCCATTAATGCATCTTCTTTTGGAACACATCATCATCTTACCCTTATGACTGAGTCTCAAAAAAGTAGACAGCTAGAAGATAGTTAACACATTTTCAGGCACTCAGGCAGGTGGAAAAGAATCTCATTTAGGTATCTAAATGCACTTATGTGCCTAGTAGGTGGATGGGGTGGATTTAAATGAGAAATGTGAGGGTAGAATGTGTTTAAATGTATTTTTTTCAAGCGGCAGGGGAGAGGTGAGTCCAACAAAGATGCAGAGGTAGTTTGTGTGGAGTGAGTACAGCTAAAGGACCAAAATAAAAAGCAAAAGGGTGGTAGGATATGCTTCATCTGTGCTTGATCATTGTATAGTAGTGCAGTGCTGGATATAAGGCAACTCTAAGATATATGGTGTCCACAGTAAGTGGCATGTTATAGACAACACACTTTGCTCTTATCACCCTTCAGCTCGCTTCTGAATTTGAAGATAATTTTCAAAATATTTAAATTCTGATCCCAAGTGACATTACTGTATGCTTGGGACAAGCTGGGAGGCAGACAAAGATGCTTTTATGCTGCTTATAGTCCTGTCCAATCCCAGAATTGTACAGGGACCAGCCTGATCTCCTTGTGAAAGAGAAAAGCTTATTTGATAACCTTAGCTTCCTCAAGCCCCAGCAGTCCATTAGGGCAGCTGAGTCTCAGGCAGCCATATAAATGTCCCAAATGAGGTATTTATTCCCAGACACACCTAGCATGCTTTTCATACTCAAGAGGGTCCACCAGCGGAGGCGAGTCTTTATTTAATTGTTTCGCCTAGAATACTGGCTAAGAAAGTTGCATAAGGTATCCATAATGTTGCTGAGGAACTGACCCTTTATATAAATCATAAGTAAGCTTTCTTAATGGATAAAATAACCAGGGTGCTGACTGGAAATTACTTGACCCTTAGGGAAAAAATGTTTTGGCAAAGTATCATGTTGTACATACAGTTCACCTAAACAGAATCATTCACACAGCCTTAATGCATTTGCAAGCCATTTTTATTTAGATGTTAAAATGGCTACCAGCCAACATTTCAGCAGTATTTCCCTTCTGTTTCTCCTCACAGAGAATCACTCACAAGAGTGATTTATAAGAGTTATGTCTAAATATACTTAGGTTGGTTGGTTTCCTCCTTTCAGTAGGGATATCAGTTACTTCTCTACAGTTTTATCTGGAGCTGTCTGACTACTGTGACACAGACCTTGATCTTGCACTGTTTTCTTTGTAGGCAGAGCGTTACCATATTTTAACACTGGTTTGCATGTTAGCTATATGTGGTTGATAGGTGGTATGGGAGAGGAGGTGGGGATCATTCTTTTCTTCGTTATTCTAGTGCACACCTAAAGTAATTACATTGCCTAGAGTTAAATTATGCTGAATTTACATTTCCGATCAGAGTTCACACCAAAATATCTAGCTCTTCATCCAGGGATTATCTGAGAAAAGGTTAACACAATTTCCCTTCCTAGAGGTATGACCACAGCTGCATGCCTTCAGCAAATAAACTGTGAATGAACCAGTCTGGGCCCAGCTGTGATGAATAATACAGTAATCTGCTCAAGATATTGTATGAAGGATTTTCTCAAAAACATCAGGAGTAGCTTATGCTAACTAAGGGAGAAGGTGAATTGTGGCTGAAAGAAAAATGTGAGTTTGTTTTGCCTCATAGTCTAAGTACAGACATTTGGGGAGGTTAAATTAGATTCAAAATGACCACTCAATTTAAACTTAGCTCATCCTGGTGCCCACCTGATGCTTACAGACCTCAGTGAACAGTAATCAGTCAAAACCTGTAACTGTACAGAAGTTCCATGCATAGAAACCAGTCTAAAAATTGGAGAACCCAGTTTAAGATAGAGATACATCTATGTAGCACCAAACTTATTTGATTTAGATCAAACCAGTGCATGGAACATCTGTCTACTTTCCCTATGCAGCCCTGGGGTGGGAAAACATAGCCACTGGTCCCAGCTCAGGGCTGCTCTTTTCACCACCCCACACTGAGCTATTTTTTGACCCCTCCACCCCACGAGGCCCTCTCCAGACCAGCCATTACAACCCCTCCATCTCACAAGCCACTCTGGGTGCAGCCAGTTTTATCAGTGTTTGCCATTGCTGCAGCCAAGCAAGTAAGTCCTGGTGGTGGGAACAATGGGAATGTAGGATTATTGGGGGGAATCAGGGAGAGGGGCTAAAAGTAGCTTCTGATCCCCCCAAAGCTCCTCATGGACCCCAGAAACCCCTCTGATCCCGCCAGACACTCTGGGACCACCCCCCCCACTGGCAGGTTGTGCCTGCCCTGCCCCCACCTCTCATGGCCATGCTTGCCCTTCTGCCCCAAACATGGAACACATCTGCCCACATCCCACATCCTTGTGGGTTGTGCTTGACTCAGCAGACCACCCACAGGTCATGCCTGCCCCCCCACCCACTCATGGGTCACCCCTGTTCCCCACCCCACCCATGAATCATGCCTGCCTCCCTACCCCTTGCAAGTTGTGCTTGTCCCCCCACACCATCCATGTGCCATACCTGCCCCCTCACCCTACCTGCAGGTTGCACTTGCCCCCCAACCCTTGCAGGTCATACCTACCTTCCCACCCTACCTGCAGCTCATGCCAACCCCCCAAGCCCTCATGGGTTGAACTTGCCCCATCCATGGGTCATGCCTGTCCCCCCACCCCATCTGCATGTCATGTCTGCTCCCCACATTTTATGGGTTGCACCTCTCCCCTGCCCTGCAGCAGACTCTAATCCCTTCCAAGCTGCTGGACCTACAGCCTCCCCACTAGTCCCCCCACCCTGAATTATCTGATATCAGATAGCCACTTTAAACCAATTTAACGCCTCCAACTCCACCCCCCCAAATGCCTGTACTTAACCATTTAGACCTACTTGCATGTCAATAAATTTTCCTTCCTAATCTAAAGAAACCTAATTTTAAAAATTATGGTTGAAAAGGGAAAAAAGTATGGATCAAAATAGAAAATTCAGAATGAATAGGGGTGGAAGGAGACAGGTTGGTGGGATGGTAAATCCTACTGGAAAAAGATACATATAAAGATAACATAGAGCATCCATTTGAGCAAGTTCTGGAGCGATTCTTTGCCCTTTAACACCTTTCATTCAGTTTGACAAATATTTTTAAGAATTAAATTTTCCTAGGCAAAAATCCTTCTAAGTTTTAAGAGAGAAAAAATGTGAACTTATATTTGTATTGAAAGCCAAAAGAAATAGGAATTGAGAGTTTGCCTCTCCTTAATATATATACCTTTATATATGCTCCCTCTCTGTTATAATTGTATGTGACACTAATACAAATATTTGATGAGAGCATAGTCCTTGCTTCTGGTTAATATTCACTTGGAACAAAGATAATGCTGGATAGTTAGAAAGAGCAAAACTATTCAGGACTGGATAAGGAGCAGGGCTCTGTCTCTGGTCTTTATTAAATACCTTTAGGAGTAACAGTATCGCTAATATACTATCCCAGCCTTCCTAATTTTGATTAGTACTCTGTAAAGTGAAAGACAGCAATTTACCATCCTACCCCAGTGATGCAGAGAAGCTACTTAAACCAAGGAAGTCCCCTATGGCAAAAAAATGCTACAAAATTCTGCTTATGGGAAGTGATTTTAATCTGTGTTTCCAAATCTATCAGAAACCCAGATGTATCTAGTCTCTTATTCTATGCATGGGAAAGCTCTATATAGCTGTAGCATATTTCATTAAATTCCACAAGGACTCTGGGCAAGCACTTTATATCTTTTTGAAAACAGCTTGCTCAACTTCTTGCATCAGGCATAACTGCTTAACCACCTGGAATCAGACAGTGAGATTCAAGGGCATAGTACAACTTGTTAATCCTCATCATGCGTGGATGACCTCTACCTGACTCAAGAAGTCTATGGGCCAACGAGAGGCAAAGTGCTGCTCGACCTGGTACTGGCTACGGGGGACGACCTAATCGGCGACCTAGTGATCAATGGGAAGCTG
>NW_017728943.1:56694556-56697201 GCF_001723895.1 Crocodylus porosus | reverse complement strand
GTAAATTGGATGCTTATCTTGCTGGGATCCTATGACCCCAGCTGACTTCCTGCCCTTTGGGCAGGGGACTGGACTCGATGATCTCCCGAGGTCCCTTCTAGCCCTGATGTCTATGAAATTCTATGAAATCCTGAGTCTGAAGCAAGGAACATAACATCAGTATAGAAAATAAGCTTTTGTGTCTCAAAAAATATATATTAATTGTATAACTAATATGCTTCAGCAAATATTCCAACATCTGCTCCATAGGAGGGAGAAGAAATATCCATTACTGCTATGATAAAACAAAATTATGACATGTATAGAACATCTATGCTTCTATGACCACAAATGTTTATATCCACATGAGTCCTCAAAGTTACAGGGAGTGAATATTCAAACAACATTTTTTCCAGTCAACTGAAAAAAAAATCAGCACTCTGTAACCTTTCATTTTTTAACCACTGACAGATTTCTGAACACAATAGTAAAATGTATTACATCCTAAAAGCTAAACATAGGAAATACCTTGAGTTTGGAATACTATAGATTTATATAAGTCAAAACCAGAAGGATGTTTCTGACACTTTAGTCTAACCAGCTGCCTATACATGTGCTTAGGGCAGGGGGAGTGTTTTAATTAGACCAGTTCCCAGACAGCTGCTCTAATTAAAGTGGCTCACTGTGATGTGTATTAAGCCCCCATTGAATGAGGTTGAGATAAAGCGCCCCCACAGCCATTTTAAAACGTGCAGGAGCATAATGCACATGATGATGATGATGATGATGATGAAGTGACATTGGAGCATTCTGATTAGAATGCAAACAAGCATCTGTATAGGCAGCCACCATGTCTAGGATAGTCTATAATATTTCACATAGTAATTCTTCCAAAAAGCCCATAACAATACTAAAATAGCTAGCATAGTACCAGTCAAATCCTTCAAACTTTTGTGAAAATTGGGAATCTATGGCCCATGTATATAAACAATGATTCATATCATCAGAACCTAGGATAATTACTATTATGAAAATAAAACATCTGAAATGAAAGCAATAGCTGTAGAATAAAAATGCAAAAATTGTGGAGCTGTAACCTATTTGTTAATCCAGTAACAAATACCAGTACCTACTTTTAGTGGTAATTAGGGGCGTGCGAAACGGGCTATATTCGATTTGGATTCGGCCCAAATCCAGGACACTGATGTGATTTGTTGATTCAGATCACTGTCCCTGATTTGATTCAGCCAAATCTGAATCTGAAGATCCAATGTTGATTTGGAGAATCAGTGATTCGGACATAGACACAGCTTTAAATGTTTTTTTAACATACCTCAAGGTACTAGGCACAGCTCATGAACGCTGTGATGCTGGGGTGGATGGAGCATCCCACAGGAGTGCAAGAGCCCGCCCCCCAGCTCAGTGATTGGCAGCAGGGGGACCCCAAGGGACCCCCAGATCCAGGAGGCACTAGTCACCAAGCCAGGTGGGGGGCCTCCCTGCGTGCTCCCTGGTGGACCCAAAAGTGAACCGGAAGTGCTCCTGGTCCATTTCCAGGTCTGCTGCCCAGCATGCTGGGGGGGGAGGAACCCCCTGCACTCCTGTGGGATACTCCTTCTGCCCCACCATCACAGTGTTGATGAGCTAGAGGTATGTAGAAAAAAACATTTAAAGCTGTGTCAATGTCCAAATCACCAAATCTTTCCAAATCTCTCTGAATCAATTCAGAGGGTTCTGATTTGATTTGGAGAGATTAAAGGGTCTCCTGATTCCATTTGGATTCAGAGATTCAGCCACCGAATCAGGCCAAATCTCTGCCGAATTGAATCAGGGACCAAAGTGCTGCACAGCCCTAATGGTAATGAATCTTCTACTTCTTGTGCTTCAACAGTATACCAGTTCTATCTTCCAAATGGGATGAGAGGAAGGCTTAACTGAGACCCTGTGGGTCAAACTTCAAGGAGGGCAGGGGGAGGGGGATCTGGTGGTAGGCGTTTACTACAGGCCACCACATCAGGAGGAAGAGCTGGATCTGGAATTCTCCAGGCAGCTGGGGGAGGCTCTGCGTGCAAAGGATGTTGTGGTCATGGGTGACATGAATTACCCTGATATCAACTGGGAGGAGCAGTCAGCCAGGTCTAGCCACTCCCGAAGGTTTCTGACATGTGTACAGGACCTACACCTCGTGCAGGAGGTACACGTCCCCACTAAGAAAAATGCCATACTGGATCTGGTGTTAGCCTCTGGGGACAACCTGGTGGGGGAGGTGCTAGTACAAGGGAAGCTGGGGACAGTGATCATGAAATGATCCAGTTTGCTATTCAGAGAAAGGTGGGGCGGGTAACTAGCACAGCGCAAATGCTTGACTTTAGGAAAGCCAACTTGGATGTGCTCAGGGCAGTAGTCTAGAAGGCACTCGGAGCCCAGGGTGTAGCTGGTATGGGGGTCCAGGAAAGGTGGTCCTTCCTCAAGGCTATCCTTGGGGCGCAGCAGGATGCAATTCTTCTGCGCAGGAAGGTGGGAAAAGGGTCCAAGAAACCTTCATGGCTGAGTACGGATATCCAGGCTGGCCTGAAGGCAAAGAAAAAAGCGTACTGGCGGTGGAAGCAGGGGGCAGGGACAAAGAAGGAGTACACCTCCCTGACCTGAGCTTGTAGGGATTTGGT
>NW_017728943.1:56559345-56694456 GCF_001723895.1 Crocodylus porosus | reverse complement strand
CCTTGAATAGGCTTCCCAGAGAGGTGGTGCTCTCACCTTCCCTTGAAATCTTCAAGAGGAGACTGGATAGGCACCTGGCTGGGGTCTTATGACCCCTGCCACCCCCAGTGCTCCTTCCTGCCCATGGCAGGGGGTCAGACTAGATCTGTCTGGGTCCCTTCCGACTCATTGATTCTATGATTCTATGAACACAGCACATTCCACCAGTGCATTAGGTGTAGAGTTAGTTACAAAACAGAAAATAAGTATCATGCTACTTCCTTTCCATTTTTTTTCTATTTTTGTCCAAAGTATGTTCTCAATGGAGAACTATCTACTATAGATACAGCTGTTGCTGTTGTTTATTTGATTTACATTAAATTTAAAATGCATATAATTATTTAATGCTCATAACAAGGCTTAGGTAGAGATAATCAAAGTCTTAACAAGAGAAGTCAAGCAAGATTTTATTCTCCATCCCTGGTAGTCAGCTGGATTTAATCAGTTGGGAAAATTTGGATCATGTTTTGCATCTTGCAGGTCTTTTCTAAAAGGGGGCCCAATTCATGCTTTGTTGTATTTTTATAGAAAGCAAATTCTAGAGTTTATGACCCTGCTACAGAGGGATTTTTTCAATAAGAACCCATAACTTTGGGAATACAATACAAGGAAGTATGTACAAAGAAACATAGAGAAGTAGGGCTGGAAGGGACCTCCAGAGGTCATCTAGTCCACCCTCCTGCCTAAAACAGGATAGTCCCTATCCAAGCCTCTGATATAACCCATAATCTACTACTGTCAATCCTGACACAACACAGACCCAACACCCTAACCTGCCACAAGTAAAGCAGGGGAACCACAGCACACAAGGATGTTCATGGTTCCAAAAAAGCAACTAAACCAGTAAACAACAACACATGGTAGCTGACTGCTGATTATTTCTCTAGTTCATCTTTGGTGAAAGTGAATCAGTTTCTTTATGACTGACTTTGCGTCACAAAATACAAAGTATGAACTGGGAGAGAAAAACACACAGGTTTGCACAGAGAAGGCTTTCTTTTCTTCTGCTTTCAAAGTCTTGCCTGATTGCTCAAGTAGATTAGAGTGGTGGTTCTTTGAAGAAAGAATGATTGGCAATATAACATCTGTAGGCCAGATCTGGCCTGTGGAATCACTGGCTCTGGCCCATGGAGCCAGAATGCCCTGGCCCATGCTGGGGCTGGGTACTGAGGAGCTGTGCCAAGACTGGTCAGATGGAAGCTGTGTCTATACTACTGCTACTTCTCTCCAGCCCCTTTCCCCACAGCGCTGGCATGACCATACCTCCCAGCCATTAGGTAACTATTCCAGGGCCAGGCACCTTCCAGCTGAGCCCACACCGCATCTGGGAGGTGGAAGTATGGGGGCAGGGAGAAACAGTAGCAACATGGCCCCACGCAGCTCCCCACCAGCTGGAAGCTACAACTGAACCACCGTGAGGGCTCTGGGTCAAGCAGCAGCAGCAGTGCACCCACAGCTCCTACCTGCCTGGCCCAGCACAGATGCTGACAAAGCCACCTAGCCCACATCAGACTGAAATCAGGTTGTTCCAGCTTGCACCTTCTAAAGGTTGTCTGCCTCTACACAAATACGTTTTTTTAATAGAAGCATCATAGGTCAGGCCTAAGTAGTCGCATGCAAGCTACAGCAGAACTTCCATTCCTGGTGCTTCCTTGAACACATTCACATTTCAGTTTTCACCCTGTGTCTTCCTATGAGAATAAGTACCCTTTGTTTGCCTGTCGAGCACAGAACACCCAGCTTTGTATGCCAGTAGCTCTTCCATCAGGCTGGAGAAATGTAGGAATGGATGAAGTGAACAGAGAGTTAAAAGAACACAAGTTCATCCTTTGGCTTTCAGAAAAATTAAGTTTTGTAAAGACACCCCATCCAAAGCAGTGTTTCACTGACAGTAGGTGCGCTTTTCAGTTACATGTTGTTCACAGTGAAAATGTATGCCTGGACTATTGTGCAGCTTCAAACATACATAGTGATGAAAGTCAAGCAATATCAACAGCAGTCAAATGCTGTCTTTTTGTGTGTTTAAATTAATTTGGATGACAGAAACCATAGGAATTGTGTAAGAAAGTTCCTTGTTGAAGAGAATATGGATATAGGTATGGATAGGGATCTCATTCTGGTTACAGGTATAAGGAGAAGAGGAATTCATGAAAACCTAAGTGGGTTTTAAAAAGATTTGAAAGTTCCTTTCACAAGCAGGAGTGTTTTGTCCTGTGCTACTCCTGATGGCCTTTTGGGGCTCTTTACAAGATGTGCCATGATTTCTTGTCACAGAAATAATGCTAGGGCAGAAACATGCCTCTTTTACAGTACTGACTAAGCACAAGCCCAGTATGGAAACTCAGGAAATGTTTATTTGTATGGAATACATATTTAAACAGTGGACAACAAATCATTTAAAGATGTCTGTGATATGAATCATACCCCAGTTTCACATATATGTGGAAACATTATGTAACTTATTGAGTTTTTAATGCATTAATGAATGTGAACTCTACAAAAGACTTCAGTGGGACCTTTTCACCTTGTCTAATATATGCTGTGGCTATTTAATATTCCTCACTAGGGAGCAATCCTGGCATTTGAGTCAACAATATTTTAGGTTCTGGAGCCATGAACCTAGTGAGAACATAAAATAAACTGATTTTCAATTTTAACTGATTTTCAATTTTAACACATTACAAAAAGGACCATTATTGTGGGGTTAGAGATATCAAAGTTGGTGACCTAGTACAATGAGGTACTCCCTGCCATACATTTCTAGCTTGAAAAATAACTGATGGAGATATAAACTTTTAGAAGTCCCTGAATTAAATAGTATTTTCTAAAACATTTATAGCTGCTTTACAGCAAAAATTAAGTTTTTGTAAATCAGCCACTGATAGCCTGTGTCATACACATACAGTCATAATTTAATTCCCGAGTTACAAATATTCATAGATGTGTTTCATATGAAAACATTTGAAACATGAGCTGCTACTTGCTTGCTAGGAACAGTGTTAAAATACTGGAGGGGCATTAGGTGATGTGATGGCTTTTGGCCTTGGAATCTTGAGAAAGACAGAATTAGCACATGGAGAGCACTGAATAACGCCTCTAAAGCATGCAAGGTAAGGGCACATACAGCTGAGTGCAGATGTTTGTTTCCATGGGGATAAGTAGCAGTGGCACATGCAGCATTGGGTGGGGTGGGGGAGGCTGGGGCTAGCAACTGTGCTGGCCCCAGCAGCCTTACCTGGGGTCCCGGTGGCCTTCCAGGGCTGCAGCCATGGCAGGAAGCCTGGCCGGCAGCCAGAGTGTGGCTCTGGTCAGCTAGACTCAAATTTTAGGCAGCACATGATGCCACCACATGTGCTGCCCTGCTTTTTTGATCACAGGAGCTCCTGGGATCAAACCCCCGCCCCCCATGCCACAAGGTAGCAGCAAGGGGAATGCCTGCATGAGCAGCATGTGGCACTGCAGACAGGTCTGCGGTGCTACATACTGCACATCCACACTCGTCTGAATACAGTCTAACACTGCTGAGCTTCACATCAGAGATAACTCTCCTGTAGGCAATTTACTATGGTACAGGTTATTAAAAAGGATTCTACTCTTACTTGGACCTTTCTAACCCTGGAGAAACCCCAAAGAAGTGAAAAGAATTCCTTTAGTTTAGGAATAAGGGAAAATGAGATTAGAATTCACCCTAGACAATCAAAGATCAGAACTCTGCATTCAGTCACCCTAGTTTCATACCCATGCTGTTCCATGTTGGTGGAGTTGCACCTAATTTCCTTGAAAGAACTGTCATGAGACTTGTCTCACTATTTATTTTAAATAACTGAGCTGCTGAGGCCAATTGTGTGTATGGAGATATGACTCCTTCCTGACTCACTTGCTTTCAGTCATAATGATTCATTATTGTTGTTCTCTTTCTTAATAATCAAATACACTACCGTTGCACTAAAAAGGGAAAAAAAATGTTTCCCTGAAAATTGATTTATTAATATAATTTAATTTTTCCACCTTACAGTAAGACAGTGCCCATTCTGTGCTCAGGACACCTGGACCAGAAATGAAACACATGCAGGAAAGTTACCTATAAATATAACCCTTCCCAAATATCAGCCCATTGCTTTCTTAATGACCTCAGCATAGGTAACTTATAACTCTAGATCGTAGGCGGGCACTGTTAAAAAGTTTTGGTAAAAAATGGGGAATGGAGGCAAGGAACCCCTTTGGATCTGTCTCTCTTTCTCTTACAGCAGCAGCACTGGATCCCACCTGAGGCAGCAGCAGGGACAAGATGGGGTGCTGCTACCTGGCCACACTCTGCCTCTGGGACTTGGGTGGCCTCTGGCTACAGAGAGAACTGCAACACGCCCTGCCTGTGATGCTGGGCTGCCTGCTGCTGCCACTCACCCAGCCTCTGGCCATTGGCAGAGCTGGTGCAGCAGCACAGCCACCTTTCATGGACCCCCAGAAATCTGGAGGTGGCACATCCCCCCACTGTGAGCCTGAGTAATAAAGCTGGGCCTCTAAATATGCACAGAAAAAAAAGGACTACCACAGAGAAGGCCCCAGGATTATGTCTGCAGTGATGGGGCGGGGGTTTGGGGTCTCCTCCATGGGCTTCTCTACTGTAGGACAGCTACACTAATCCTGGGGCCTTCTCTGTGGTGGTCCTTTATTCTGGGGGTAGGATTCCTGGTGTAGGCATGACCCCAATGTCAGCAGGTGGTGGTGGGGAGAGTAGGAGCCTGCGGCAGCTTAGCAAAGCTCCTGCCGCTCCCTAACCCAGCAGCCAGGAGGAAGCGGTGGTGCCCTAGGGGACACAGGAGACCAGGCAAGGTAGACCTATTGCCTGACCCAGTAAATAGAAGCTCTTATGTTGTTAAGTCAAACTTGAGGCCTTGGAGCCTGACTTTCATAAATGGCTGGTGTTAGTACTTTGAAAGGCAGTTTCCTAAAAAATCAGACCACAGACCATCTGTAAAATGGGGATAAATAATTCTTTCTTAGTGAACACAGGAAGTTGCGAAAGTAAATTCACTGATATCTGTGAGGCAAATACTCTAATAAATAGGTTTTCCATTAAAAAAAGCTTGTCAAGAAATCAGCCGTTCTGGTTTGAGTGTAAAAAAGTATGCATTAAATAAGGGTTGGGTAACATATTGAACAATGAAGAGAAAGCAAAATATGGAATACCTGTTCAGTAAATTTCCTCATTCCCTTCAGTACAATGAATACATCGGGGATCCTGTAGGAAAAAAAAAACATTTAATTGAAAACTTTCATAACATCTATGCACATGGCATTGAATTAAGGTTTAATCCCAGTATGCAATGTACACATGTCCTGTATACTAACATGAGAACCCTTCAAAAATATCCAGGATTTTGTTCAGACTGGCATCAAGATACTCAGCTAAAATCTAGGCAGCAGGTATCCTTAAATGACCCTTTCCGAACACAAAAGATTTGGATTGGGGAATATGGAATAAAACATACAGTACTAAATGCAAACAAAAAAAACTCCCTATGCTCAAAATGTTAAGGTTTTAAATTCAGGCATTCAGAAGCTAGAAATTACCATAATTAAGGTTGCATGTGCAGTCTCCTCTTTTAGCATAATGTTAGCATTATTAACAATCAAACAAAATGTGTATAGCCTACTGTGAAACTCCAGCCCATGGAGTCCACACCCCAGCAACAAAAACAGCCTCACATCATTGCTCCTGCAGCAGCAGCCAAGTGTACCATGCTGCTGGTAGAGGAGCAACAGCCTGGGCAGGAAGACTCTTGGGGTCTGTTTTAAGTCCCCGGTGCAAGTAAGTCTCCTGCATTTCCCCTCCCCCTGTCTCAGAACTCTTGTCATTGCAGGGTAAGTGCAGACAGTCAAAAAGCCCCAGGCTGAATCAATTGAATATTCACAGGTTAGTCTAAGCTGCATAGATTGAACCAATAAGCAAGTGAAGACATTCGCTTTTTGATTCCGGAAATGCAGCCACATGCCTGTAGTGGCTCAGGACACTAGAGCATGCCTCCCTGCTTGGCTAAAGCAGACAGCATCCTGGGATGCTGGGGGTCTGTGAATTAACTTGAATCTGGAGGGGACCTGGGACAGAAGTTCCATAAACTGATTTTACCTACATCAGCTAAGTCTGATACTACATCCATTCAGGTTTATCTTAACCTGGTTTCAGCCATTTTGGAAGTGGTTTATGTGCACTGAACTTCTGTTGTGTTATAGATTTGAACCAGTTTCCAATCACTTATACTGGTTTATGTGTAATTTCTTCCCCTAGTCCCAGTAATCAATGTCACCTCCCTGCCCCCATATAACTCCCCCCCACACCGCCTGCCCACCCCGCCATAACACCTTCCCATGGGACTTGCCCAGGGTGCAAACCCTGCTTATTTTGCCTCTGGGCTTAAACAAGCTTTCAAATACAATGCATTCTTCTTCAGGTTTGGCCAACTACCTAACACTGTTCCAAGCCCTGAGTTTGAGAGGGGTTTTTTCTGAGTACGCTTGGATAGGAAGGAGAAAAGACATTTCATTGTGAAATATTTAAAGTGGAAGCACACACCCTAGACTCGTTCTGGCCTGCCTGCTAAGTTTTTCATACACCACAAGGTTTTCTCTCACAGCTGAAAAAAAACCCAAAACTGTCAGCATCTAGTGAACCCTGAAAAGAATGTGCATTAGTTAGGAATTTTTTTCCCAGTTTCTTCCTTGTTCCAATTTCTTTGCCTGGAGTGATGGCATTGTTATTATGGACCTACTTTCTTACCATCATTTTTTTCCCCTGTGAGCACTGGTCCCATCTGAGTTTGCAATCCATAGTATTTCTCTGACAGGTCAAGTCAAGTCAAAAGCAGCTGTTTGTTTCTTGTGAGTGCTGAGAGGGAAATGAAACTCAGACAAAGTCTGATTAAGAAATGAGCTGAACTTCTGCTGTGGCAAGATTAGGGAGACTAGTTAAATTTCAATGCACTGTTCGAACTGAAAAGCAGGAAAACGAGTCCAGTAACAGATAATAACTAGTTTACCGATCAGTAAAAAAACCCTGTGGAACTCGGAGAGAATGATGACCGACATCATAAACCAGTTATAATAAAAAGACATAATGCTTTTTTATTTTTTTAATGGATCTGTATTCCTTTTAAATACATTAAATGATATTAAACCAAAATAATAAAAATCTGAAGTATTTTTCAGGACCTGTGCTGACAGAATTAAAAATATTACCTGGATGATAATAATAGCTGGCACTTACACATTATAGTAACAACTGAGATGGAGTCTTTTTTCCTGGACTCGATGGCATGGTGATTTATCTGGTTCTCTACCAGTAGGCCTTTGAAACACTGAATTCCATTACATACACATATTTGCAAACCAAGACCTTATTCAGGGAACAATGGTGATTTACTCCCTATTGCAGCCTTTAAGTTAACATTCAACCACATAAGTAAGTGTAAGATTTGAAGTAAACCTGATCCAGTCCTGTATAGAAACACAATGGAATGTGCATTTTTAACAAAAAGCCCTTCCTAATGTTACATAAATAGGGACCTACTTAATTCCTGAGGGCTACCCCCTGATTTCACAGGCAGAACACAGGCCTGTGCAGCCACTTCATGGGCGGAGCACAACACCCCCCCCCATGCCTCTGATTGGTTGTGGGGGCTGCTTGTCATATGGCCCTATCCCTCACCATAGATTGGCTGTGGGGGCTGTCCAGCATGCAACCATACCCTTCCCATTGACAGGTGTAACAGGATGGGGCCACATGAGAGGCAGCCCTCGCAGCCAATCAGCGTTGAGGGTTGAGGATGGCAGCCATCTTGCTGGAAGCCCTTTGAGTAGGTAGCCCCCTCCCCTCACCCCAGTGAGCTGCCAGAACGCTCAGTAAGGTTTTTTTTCCTTCCAGATTTCACAGGCAATGCCAGATTTCGCAGAATCCATGCAATCCACAAAATTGCAAATTTGGTAGGTCCCTATACATAAAGAATTTAGATGTTTATTCATCTCTGTCAACAGGCTAGAAGATAATTAAATACTGAATACTGAATTACTATTAACAGTAGTTGTTATTTATCAGTTCTATTGTTAAAATCTGTCAGAAGTGCTGAGTACCTGGCACTCCAGCCAAAGTCTCTGGGAGCCTCAGTATAAGAAGCATTTTTTGAAAAGCAGCCCCCAAAGCGCATCAATTTGTATGCAAGGATTTTTAGGGGGGGAAGACTGGGGTCCAGTCTTCCATTGGACTAACTGTATGGTTGGAATAAAGGTAGACCAGCTTTTGAATGCAAGAATAAAATATATCACCCCCCCAAAATCCTTGCCTCTTGGATAATTCCTGGGCCATCACAGCTATCACATCACTCAACTTGGATATCTAAGAATAGAAGCAAAACTCAAACCCTGAAATCATGTTAGAGATTTCTTATTAATCCACTTCTACTTCTTTCTCAGATGCAATTTTTTGGCATTATATTTATTTATTCTTATTTATTTATTTATTAACAAAAAGTGGGGCAAGGTGGCAGAGTGAGCCAGGCATCTTGCTATGCCCCAGACTGAGAAGGAAGGCCACGTTCAGCCAATCCTACTGTAAATGGGTACTTGGCCATTTGGTCTGGGAAGTTAGAGGCAACTAAGTGTCATGCTAGCCACATCTCCCCCTTGAGTGCTGTTGGCTAAAGAAACTGGTATGCCTTAATCATACTAGTTCACTAGGTTTATTTCTTCCTAAAATTTAATCTGAAGGGTCTCAGTCTGATAGGAATAAATAATTATTTTATAAAAGATGTCTCGCTTTTCGTTTAAGAAAACCAAGGCCCAGAGCAGGAAAGTGACCTGGAGCAAGTTACTTCTTTCTGCACCAAAGTTTCTCCAGCTGTAAAATGGTTTGTTTAAAGTGCTCTGATCACTAGTCAATACCAGCTCCCCAGCTAACATCAGTTGGTTCATTAAACTCAGTGAGTCTATCCCAAGAGCTAGTCAGTATGGATATAAGAGCAAAGAGAAAAGTTGTAGCTTCTAGTATAAGCTTGACTTTCTTTATAATGTTAAGTTTTCAAGTCATGCACAAAAATCTACATTCATTTCCACTCTATTGATCACCAGAAAGAAGCCTTGCTAAGCTAAACCCTAAGTGAGAAATGTTCAAAAATTAAAAAAAAAAAATCTGAAACAACATTTTAAATTATGAGCTTCCGGTACAACCACAGTGTTGATATACGGACATCCTGTCTCGTGAAGGTCCAGAAATCATTACCTAGAATTAAACTAATCTGATGACTAACATACTTGAAAAATCAAAGATAAGCAAATCAGATGCTTCTGAGTTGGGACAGTCAAATAAAGCAAGAGATGATTCAGACTTTTGATACTCAGTCAAACCAAAACCACGTGAAACCTAGGTGATTTCTCTAGAACACATTTAGAGCTAATTCATATGCATAAGAAACTTCAAAAAGGCAAGATACTTATTAAAAGTGTCACATGGAAATTTCTCCAGCATCTGTATGAACCCTGTGGCATTGTCATACCTTTGGCAAAAAGTCACAGGCAGACAAAAGCACTGATTCAGCTTGATGCCTTGTATTTTTTGAAGTGACATGCAGGAACATTTTTCCTTGTAGTACTTTTGCTTGCTACAAGGGCCTTAAGATTAAGGGCAAGCAAAACTCGGGAGCATCTGAACGCCAAGCCTCTGGGCTTTGGTCTGCAAGTAGGATCCCTGCCAAAGTTTTTGGAAACATCTGAAGCCCCAGGTGTGGGTGAAGGATGTTTGCCGGTAGTAGGGCCTGTTATGGTTCTGAACTCTTGGATTTGGAATTAGTTTGGGGCCTCGGATACAAATTAAATGAATAAAAAAAAGTACTACATAAGTCAGGCTCAATATCCATACTGACTAGTTCTTGGAATAGTCTCACTGAGTTTAGTGAATCAACTGATGTTAGCTGGGGAGCTGGTACTGACTAGTGAATTGAGCACTTTAAACCAACCATTTTACAGATGGAGAAACTTTGGTGCAAAGAGAAGTATCTTGCTCCAGGTCACTTGCCTGCTCTGGGCCATGGTTTCCTTAAAGAAAAGAGAGTCATCTTTTATAAAATAATTCTTTGTTCTAGCAGACTGAGACCCTTCAGACATTTTAGTAAGAGCTGGTCGGGGGAAAACATGGGGAGGGGGCAGGGTTGCGGTAGTTTGTCACTCATTAAACTTGGTCTAGAGGTCCTCCCTCCCTGAAGATCAAAGAAATATTTTACCTGGGCAGGCATCCTCTTAACATAAGAAGCATGTAATAGAAATGATGGAATAACCCTAACTATAACACCTCCAGCACAAAAAATAAAATTGCTTAGACTGAGAGACAGAAACCAAATAAATGTATTATTGCTGGTTGCTTTGCACTTACATGCTGTACCATTTCATGTGACGGGCCCATTTACTTTTTTGCATATACTGCCACAGCATGGTTTAAATAGAGATTTCTCTAACAATTGTGCTATGATTTCTCACTAACATAATTTCTGGAGTCATTTGGCCAAGTGCACGTCTGGTGTAATTCCACTAGGCTCAGTGGGGCTGCCTTAAGGATATTTGATCCGTTCTTACTATGCAGCCTTTTAAAATGTTGTTGTCTTTGTCTGCTTTTTGCTCAAGAGCCAATCATAGCAAAAAGACTTTCACTTTTATCTGGTATGTTTCCCTCTTTCGTATGTACAAAGATGTATGGCCACCATATATAATCAGATAATGTTATTTGTTATGTATAATATTAACAAAACTATTGAGCTTCCTGTTGCCCTGGGAATATCAAGACTTATAGTATAGGTTTTTTTCATTCTTCTTTAAAAAAATCCTCACATGCCAGTCAAAATGATTTTTGAAGTTGTCATCTAGGATTGCATTTAGCACAGGCAAATAGTAGTCCCTCCCTCCCACTTTAGCTCCTGCAAACATGGAAATATCTGAATATAGGAAAATCTGATCTGTCCAGTGTTCTATGTTTGAACTGAATTTTTATTTTTATTTCTGAATGCAACCATTAAATTAACCAAAATACCAGATGTCTTTTGCAATGAATAACCATTATGTGCAATATACAGTTGGTCTTTAAAACAATATCATGTCTTTAGCATACAATTAAACAGCATAAATATAGGCAGCAATGGAACAAAATGAAAACAATCCTATGATAAATGGTAAAGAATTGGGGAATGGAACATTTCACTCTCTCAACAGTGATTCCTTTTATTACATGCTGTAATTTTTTCACACACAGAGAGGCCTAATTTAATTAGTTCATCTTGCTTGTAAACTTAATTTAGTGTATGATCCTTTTCATATAAATTTAGGTTTAGATTAATTCACCTCGTCTCACATTGTCTAATACACAGTACTGGGTGCATCTTCATGAGACATTTGCAATCATTACTGTGGATTTATTTACTACTTATATTAGCTAATACAAGTACAAAATGTCTTTTACATGATGTTACTGTGCAGTACAGTATTAGTACTGTCCGTGCTGTGAAGTGCTACTGCACAGTATTTTTTGGCCACTGTGCAGTCAGTGTCACATGTAGACGTGCCCCTATGCACCTACATGAAATGCTTACTGCACAGTACCTCATTATGACTGTGCAATATCTCATTACTACTGCACAGTAGTGTTACAGGTCATGAACCATGATGTGATGCTAATAGCACTGAGCAGTAATAGCTGCAAGTCAGTGTCTCATGTAGACGTGCCCACTGAGATCTAGTTTGCACCAGATCCATACACAGTGGAGCTGCATCCCCACATGCAGGGGCATGTGCTTGCAGCAGCACAAAAAGTAGAGGTCCAAATCTGTGCCAATACTTTTTGCTGCTGAGCGCACCCTACACGTGTGCTGTGGTGTGGGGCAAAATGCCCTGCTTTGAGCAAACTGCCCATTCCCTCCTCCTCCTGTCTCCCAGTGTGCTGGAGGAGCCAGAGTAGACCTAAAGGAGGGGAGGTGCTCTGACTGGCAGCCAGAGTGTCTTCCTGGAAGACCCAGCCTATAGTTGCTCCAGCTCATGCTCCTGGAATGTGTGCCATACCTCTTTTTTTTTGCTGCAGTTTTTTTTATACCAGCAGTTCCTGGTATAAAATTTTGGTGCTCTGCTGCAAACAGGTTTGAGGTGCCACAAACCACACATGTAAGCTCATCAGGATGCACCCTGGGGGTTGTATCTACACATGCAATTAGCACATAGTAATAAACTCTGGCACACTTTGCATTAGGTTTTATTGCTCCTGGATGCAGCATTTACACATGCATCAAGAACTGTGGCACATTTTGCTGGGGTGGAGCAGCCCCTACTGGCATGGGGCCTGGAGGGGGTCAGCCTGTCAGCCTGGGGTTGCTTTACCCCAACTCAACATGGTCCAGAGGGACTGGCTGGGGTACGAGAGTGCTACAGTGAAGGGCTACCCAGCAGGCAGCCCCCACACTGTAGCACTCTCATGCCCCAGCCATCCCTAGTCACTGTCTACACAACCATTTCAGTGCATGTAATTACCCTGCTGTAGGATAGTACTTGTCCCCCTACAGCAGAGTTAGTTAATTTACTGCACCCTAATATGGGTACATGTGTAGACAGTGGTGCTTTACCATGCTTTACCTTTAATTAGTCAGCTCTGCAGTAAAGTAAAAATGCAATTAATGTGAAGCAATAAACTCTGGAGTAGTTTGAGCTGGAGTAAACTACTCGGGTGAAGCGTCTACATGTGTGCTCAGGACAGCAACAATTTCAGCCAAAGCAGAGCAGACCCAGGCTAGCAGGGGGCATGGAGGGTGAGTCCCAGGCTCTGGGTGGTAGGTGGCAGTGGCAGATAGCAGAAGGGCTGGCTGGGGCACAAGGGTGCTGGAAGTGCAGAGCTGTGAGGCTAGGCAGGAGTCTGGCCCCAGCTGGCTGGGTGCAATTTATACCCACAGTAAACATCTCCATGGGCATTTAATCATAGAAAATTACCTCAGCAGAAGATAGTGCTGTCCCTGACAGCACTATCTTACACTGGTTTAATTAGTTAATTGCAGCCTAATACTGTCACACATGTAGACAGTGACACTTTACTCCACCGCAAATTAGTTTACTCCACAGTAAAGCACATAATGTAGACATGGCCACAGAGGTGATCAGCAAGTCAGTGACTTGAGGTAGCAATCCTGGCTTCTCTCCACATCTTATTATTTTCCTATCAAATATAGGAAACTCCAACTCTTACAACAATTAAGTTCTAATGCGAGACACTCATGAGTTTGCATTCCTCAGGAAACAGCCTGTAGGCCCCATTGGAATTAAAGTGGTGGTTGTTAGCTGCTGCTTTAAGAAGGAACAGTTGGAGGGCTGGTGGTAACAAGTGGAGATGGGCTGGTATCAAAAGCTGTGCCACTAGAATTAATTTAGCTTTCTCTTTTCATACAGACACACACATTCAGTAAAACAGTATAACAGAGGTGTGATTTATCATGCATCTACGTGCTGCATTTCTCCTTCACGTACCCAGACAGTACGACTGTATTTTTTTCATGCCGTCTGCTCCATTTTCTTATGTGCGAGACTTGAAACTTCTTTGTTAGTAATATTAGGGGCAGTAATGACACTGCATCTAAATCAGCTGCTTGTGAAAAAGCTAATGGCAAAGGTAACAGGAAAACCATATGCCCAACTGGTTTATGATTGTAGAAATTTATATGTATTGAGAATAGTGTGGAAAACATCATACAGTTTTAGGTTATGTCTGTCTCAGAAGCCTAAAGAGGTTTTTTCAGATGAATTTTAGTATTTGTAATTTGAATGACTATGCAGGCAATCATCAACAGCATAGCTTTGGTCAATATCAGCCTTCCAACTTATATTATATATTTTTTCTGGTCTATAAAGAAAGTAAATATTGATGAAAAACTTGCGGTCATCACTGCATTCTCTCAGCAGTGCGCTGTGGTCAAGGATCCGCAACAGCGATCTAAGGTAAAAGGCCTCATTTGAAAACTGATGACACTGATAAAAATGAAACACCTAGGACATCATAGTAGTGCTAATAAGACATAGCTCAAGTCTTCGTGTACTACTTCTGACCTACAGGGGCAGAAATTACAATTACAAAACAAAACTGTGTTGGATCATATTTTCATATTTCTTTGCACATAATTTCTATTGAACTCCTTAAGAGACTGATGTGCACAACAAGGCTAGAATATGAACCAGTAATCTATCATAACCTATTTCCCACTTTTAGCACTTCATTATTTTTTTTTTACATACAAGCAGCAGGCAGTTTCACAGTGGGTACGTGGGAGCATGATTTTGCCTTGCATCACATCAAATTTTGTGTAATAAAGGAATGTGTCTTGCAGCAAGAATTTAAGAGGAAAGAGGCAAGTATTTCAGGTGTGGGTAAAATCCAGCCTGTGGGCTTGATCAGATTTGTAGAGTACTCCATTTCCCAGCAGCCCCTGCCCACATCACTGTGGCTAGTTCCCATGGAGACACCAGGAGTGGTAGGGCTGTGACAGCGCAGGGCCTGAGCAGTGCTGGCAGGGTGTACAGCTGGGCACAGTGATGCTCCAGGGCTGGGATTTTGCAGCAGTGATAGCATGGTCTGAAGCTGGGGCAGAGACATGATCTGCTGCTTGCACACCCCTGCCTGGGGCATGTGGGCAGCAGATCGCAGCTGTACCCCAGCTCCAGCCCTCACTATCACCACTGCAAGATCCTGGTCCCAGCCCCAGAGCAGCTCCCCACCCACCCATGCACCCTGCTGGCGCTGCTCTAACTGGTCTCCGCCACTCTTGGGGTTTCCATTGGAACTGGCCGGAGCGACATGGGCAGAACCTGCTGGGAAATGGAGTCCGGCCACTGGCCAAATCCACAGTTTTGCCCACCCCTGTGCTATTTCCTCTGCATGCAGGAATGCTTTATACTTTGGAAGGAGTGTGATGCACCATAAACCATAAGTGCAGGTTTTTTAAGCCATCTGAACTGGAGCTGGTGCAGAGGGAACACAAAGGTAGTTTTATGGTATCTCTGTTATCCCTTGATTCTGAGGGCATATAAAAGCTGGAAACCCCCAGTGCAACTCAAACCATCCGAGGGCTGCTACAAATGACATGGTAAGCCAGTGGCCTAGGATGAGGGACGTTCTAGAAGCCTGAATGTTTCCTAAGTGTAGTAAAGTTGCCCTAGCCATGCTCACTTCCCTCCGGAAACACCCCATAGACCAGTGGCTTGGGAAACATATAGAGCACCTTTACCTGTTCATCTCTAACCAGAGATCAACAGGGGAAATGCTCCATTAAGCCACCTTCACAGACAATGAAGAAAAGCAATGTGTATGTTCATAGGGACCTAGCCTCTAACACTGTCCTAAATCCTATGTGAGAGAGGATAACAAATGCAGGAATCTTTGCACACACATTGAACAAGCCAGCACACTCTAATCAGCAGCTAAATGGAAAGAAATAACCACGACAAAGACCTCAGCAGCTGTTTCTTTTTATCTTGGTTTAGAGAAAAGCCCATATGCAAAAATGTAACATCACTAATACAATAACTTTCTATCAACAGTCAGCTGAAAGACACAGTTTCTTGGATCCAATACTGGAAAGTATTTTAATATTTTCAGTAAGAATAACTAACAGTGGTGAGTAACTTCCTGGATATTAAGTGCATCAGTCAATGCATATTGTTCCCGAACTTGATAAACTCTTAGCAGGAAACTTCCCTTCACTGGAGTTGCTGCTCTCTTCAGCGGTTTTGTCAGAACAAAACAAGCAAAACTGTATAATCTAGAGAATAAAACATTGGGCAATCAATAACATGAGACAATGGTTTTTCATAAGCATAGCAATCAAAGAAATGGAATATTGCCAAAACATGCCAGTGTTACCAGCAAAAAATTTTAAGGTTACTCCAAAATAATACTCTAGGTTATTCGGGTGTGTGTACCATGCATGTGTTTGAATGCATAGCAAGTTCCAGACATCACCAGGTCAACCAGCCCTAGAGAAAACTCTTTCAAATCGCAGCAGGAGATCAGAGCCTTTTGGACCTGCTTCCAAAGGCTTCCCGAAGAGTGTTATGCATAGCATCAACGTACTTAATTCCAGTGGCACACAGCTATGTAAGGCCTATCACATTACTTAAAGAAGGGACCCAATTCAGTATCAGAATGAGGTACACAGTGCTAGGAGAACTGAACAGGTTGTTAACATATTATTATGGGTGAGGGGATGGAGGTCGTGCCCTTATCTGACACTCCTCTTTCCCTTTCACAATTCATATTTGTCATTTAGTTTCATCTGATCCAAAGTAAAGCACTTTGACTCAAGTATTCCTGTAGCACGGTTAAGTAATCTTTCTGGAACAAAGCCTTGGTCTGAAGTTGCTTTATATTAGAAACTCAGCAATGTCACTTCAGAACTGTTAGATTCCTGTGACATACCATATGAGCTAAAGATGCTTTAAGGTTAATATGGAAAGCGTTTTTTAAAGCCTTCTTAATGAAGCAACAATTAATATTTGAGGGTTTTCCCCTGCTATGAACAAGGCAGAAAATCATTTTAATTCAATGATTAAAGCTTGGTTGGCTTTAGAAGTTATGGTACGATTTTATGATAAGAGTCTGTCTTGCACACAACGAAGTTGCAGTTTGTATCATGTAAATATATAATGGAGAACAATTCACAGCAGTTGTAACTTCCACCAAAATCCCACTGTTATTAGTAGTGGGGTAGCTAAGGTGGGGCGCCTTTCAGGGAGGTGAAAAAGAACAGTGGTGGCTGGCAGCTGCGCAGTCACAATTGTGATTGTGCTGGCAACATGATGGGAACCAGAAGTTGCCACTTCCCATGTGCGGTGGGCACAGGTCATTAGTGGCCAGGGAGTATCTTAGAACTCTAATTATTGCTAAACTAGAGCTGTACCTACAGCTCCAACTGAACTCATTTAGAGAAACTGGTGCTCCTGATTTCTTATTCAGCAAACTGTGTTGCTTATTTGGGTCTATGTGCATTTATTTAGTTTGAGAAGGGAGAGTGATAAAGCTCCTTGACTTCCACAGTGTGGTCAGAGATAAAAAAAACATTCTTTAAACTGTTCTGGAGTTCATTTTAAAACACATTTTTGTAAACAGAGTGACATACAGACAAGTGTGGAAATTGGCAGGAGTCATCACTTTGATTCTAAGTCAAAGTTCTGTATTTCTCTGGTTGGTAGTACGTTAAATGTATGCTCTGCAGGGATCACAAGACTGTTGTTCCATCTTTCTCACCCGACAGATGTGTTGGTTTTCTTTGGTGAGGAACCGAGAATTTTGGGCACTGAACATTTCCCAAACGAACCAGAGTTGGGGGCAAAACAAACAGCATCCAGATGGTTCAAAAGCAGGATGCTTTGGCATTCTATTAGCTGTATGAGACGTTGCCTAAGAGGATGTTAGACCAAATGACTATACAATGGTCTATTTAGTGTTATATTGTAATGAATGCAGTGTAAATTGGAAGCAACATTATAAAATGGGTTGCAATGACTAAGCTTATAAAAAAGACCAGATCATTATTCTAAGCCTGGATCACTGCTAACTTTGTATATGATCCTCAAGAGAAACTAAATGGAGCAACATGTTGATTTGCACTACTACCCTGCATTGTTTTTCAGGGAGTTCAGAATACCTTCACAGGATCATTTCAGAGTCATATGGGCATGTCAGCAATGCTGTGAAACAGCTGCTTCCATTTGTGTTGTTTGTACTTGTCCATAAAATGAGCTGGTACATGAAGAAAATTGTTAAGTCACCACTTTCCATAACTAAATTAGGCCATCTGGGGTTCACTGATTTTGTATATTGTGGCATTTACTCTAGAGGCCAGTGATAACGACAACAGTGAGAGTTCAAGGGTTTCAGTGTAGTCTAATTTAATGAAAAACAAAAACAAAAAGCCGAGAGACAGAGAGATAGAGAGAAAGTGAACACGTCTGCACACATGTGGGGAGCACAAAAATAATATCACACATACCTAAAAGCATATACTGAATTTCAGGGGCATATATGCTATCTTCTTGTGTAAAACAAAAATATAGGATGAGAAAGAAAAAGTCCATCATAATCCATAGCCTTTGCAAAATTATGATGGAATCCTGTGGCATATAGATTTCAGTAATTATGAAGCCCCACACAAGAATGTACAAGGAACTCTCAGGCATTTTCTGTGCATTGAAGCTGAATGACCTTTTTAACTGAATTCTACATCTGGTTCTCCTTTTGCAGCAAACCATTAAAGCCTCAGCTGATATTATCCTGAGGGGCTCCCATCCAGCTGCAGATACCCACATATGGAATTCCAGTTGAAGGACTGTGTCAAAATATCACATGACTGACATTCATGACTAACAACTGACATGACTAACAACTGCCTATAGCTAAACCCTATCTCTGGCTACTGTACTTTTGTTTCCAAGCTGAGACAGGATATGTGTCCCTGCAGAAAGTACCAGATTTGATATGGAACCCTTGCTAAAGGCAAAAAACCCTCATAATTTATACTTTATGTAGCCTTTAAGAGTTAGGTGAAGGACTGTTTAATCCAGGTGTGGGCAATTATTTTGGGTGGAGGGCCGCTTACTGAGTTTTGGCAAGCTGTCAAGGGCCGCATAGCTAGCCTTGCCCCTTGACAGCTGCCCCTCCCCCTGGTTGCCATCTTGGGGCTGGTAGTCCCACTCCCTACCCCTGGCCTTTGCCACCAGAAGTCCCTCCCCTTACCCCTGGAAGTACTCCTTTCAGCATGGGGTTTTTTCATCTCAGAACTAGAAAAATACCAAATTATATTCTAAAAAGCAAACAGCTACAACATTCGTTAATTTGAGTTAAAAAAATATTTTTGCCCTGGTTTACATATGCTTGTGTAGTGCACATAGAGGTGATTGCACAATATCTTAACATGAGGTCTTACACTGGTATATTGGCAGTGTATAGGTTTGTGGGGTGTGTGTGGATATGTGGGGTGTAGGTGGGTATGAGATTTGTGTGGGGACTGTGTGAGGGGAGGGTGGCTGGGATGTGTGCAGGGTGTAGGTATGGCAGTGTGAAGGGAGGGTGTAGGTGCCTGTGTGTGGAACTCGCCCAATGATCACACACACCCACACAGTCTGCCCCTACCTGCATGCACACACACGCATGCATACACACACACGCTACCCCTGCCTACACACATACACACACAAACACACACACACTCTGCCCCTGCCTGCATGTGTACACACACACACACACACACACACACACACACTCCCTGTCCCTGCCTGTGCATGCATATACACACCCATACCAGCAAGGCCCTGTCCTCCCTGGTCTGGTCATGCAGCCAGGAGCCATGTGGTCCTGTAGCAGGGTTCAAGAAGTAAGAAAATGGCTGGGCTCCTGCCTCCTGCTGCCAGCTCCCCTTGGGTCCTATTGCCCCTGGCTCCAGTCATCTTTGATAGGCAGCCAGGAGCAGATAAATATTTTCTAAATTTTTTAGGTGTCCTACAGGCTAGATAGAATGGCCTGGCAGGCCAGATCCAGCCCATGGGCTGTATTTTGCCAGCCCCTGAACTTGATCACTGTTAGCTGATGAGGAAGTATTTGGAATAAGAAAAGACATAAAAGTATTTGTTAGGGGTGCATCCACAAAAGGGACTTGCATGTCGTGGCTCCTAACTTTGACTTGTATAATTTAAATATTTGAGTCAAGTGCCTACAGTCCTTTGTAGTGTGTGGGGAGTGGTTCTCCCTTAAGAATAGGACCTACAAAAACCAAAATTCTGAGCAGAGTGTTACCAAAGCTAGCCTGTGGGATATGCTGAGGACAGGCGTGTGTCTGATTTGGGATTGACTTGCCTTCCATTGCACAGTCCTGCACCCTCTATTGGTGGTGGGATGATAGCAGAGGAGAAAGAGGGAGAGAGTGAGACAAAGCATGAGTCTTTAGCCCAGCTGATAGGGCACTTATCTGCGAGGGGGCAGATATTCCCTGCTCCACTGAATATAAACTATGTGATAATCCCTAGCTCCCTGGGCACTCAGTTAGATAGGCATGCTTTGCAGTGCCCCCTCATCCCCTCTCCCAGGTTGACACTTAAGATTGGTGCCCCACTTCCCTTCCTTCAGTTATGCTACTCCATTATGAGAAGATTTTAAGAGCAGGACAGATGAGCCCTTGAATGAGATCATTTGGATAGGGATGATCCTGCCTTGAGAAGAAGGTTGGACTAGGTACCCTCTTCAGGTCCTTGCCAGCTCTACTTTTCTGTGATTCTATGATTATTTTATGATTTTAGTGTTTATGAGCCTCAAAGAAGTATGCTCTGAGGGGAATATAATGGAGCACTGTAGACAGGAGCAGGGATGAAAAGCCCAGTCAAAAACAGCTTCATAAGTGAAAACAAGTAGGCCCAACTGGAACAAAGACACAAGAAGGGTGACTACTAGGGAAGAAAAAAAAAAGAAAGAAAAACCACAAGAAGAGATTCTATCATTTTTATTTGGCTTCTAATACCATAATAATCATGTTACAATCTTTGAAGTGTTTGTCTCTGTCTGCTGTGAGCATGGTGATGTGGGTGGGCAGTGGGGCAGATGGTCCATGGGCAGCTGTCCAGATGGGCCACAGCAGGGAGTGCAGAAGCAAGTGATCAGACAGTGCCTCTCACAACCAATCATCTGCTGGCCCCTGCTGGTGGGTGTGTGCCTCACTCAGGGTCCTCAGTGGGGGAGGCCAGCTGCTTTTGCTGCCACTGCAGGTGGTGTTCTCACTGCCAGGAGTCCTCCACCCACCGTGTCTCCTCCATCCCAGGCCTCACAGATCTTATGCAGCGCACAGGCTACAACGATGACCATGGGGATGTTGTCCTTGGCAAACTCAAGGCAGGTGGTGAGGGTGCACCAGCATCCATTCAGCTGGATGGAGGCATCTGCATCCCAAAAAGTCTGGGCCAGGTGGACCTGTTAAGTGGGTCTGGCAGGGGTCCAGCTAACTGGCAATTCAGCATTCTGGAAAACACAAGAATCACGGGCACTGCCTGCCCAGCCAGCACTTGCGTTCATGAAGGTGCCATGGTGGTCAGCGATGGCCTGGAGCACAATGGGGTGGAAGCCCTGCTGGCTGTAGTAGGGGCAGGCAGGTGCAAGGATGTGAGTCCTGTCCAGAGCCCTAGTGCATTGGGGACTTCCAGGTCATAGAACCCTGTCACTACTGCCAGGGGGATGTGCACACCAAGCACCATGTGCCCCAGCACATCCCACAAAGTGCTGCACACCTCCAGGACAGCCTCCCCAGTGGTGGCCTTGCCCACATCAAAGATATAGCCAACATATCAGAGGCTGGTGGGAGTGGCCAGATTCAGCAGGGTAATGTCCAGTTGGGTGTCTGTGGGGAAGGCATATGGTGGTGTCCTGCTGCTCTAGGTGTGGGTGGAACTGCTTCAGGAGGTGTTGGAAAGGTGGCCTAGGTCATGCAGAATGCCTCCATCCACTGCTCATTATCTCAGGTCTACTGTTTGGTATGCAGCCACCAGTCCTGGTTAACCTGGTGGGCCCAGAGGCAGTGGGGCTGAAGACCCAGGAGGACCTGGATGGCCCCAGCAGTGGCATCCAGGAGCATGTTGTTCATGCCTCCACTTGGGTCTGGCCACCAGGACAGTGTCCAAGCAGCAGCTGCACAGCAGCAGGGGTCCTGGGCTGGGGTGGTGAGGCCAGCCAGGTGGTTGCTGCACAGTGGGGACCTGGCAGGGCCCAGATGGCTATGGGCTAGATAGTGGTCACAGCACCAGGCCAGCAAAGCTGGGGCAGAGAGGATTTGTTGTTGGGAAGGGAAGGGAGAGTGGGGGGGTCTGTTTCTGTGAGGGGAATGAAGCGTTTTTCAGAGAACCATCAGCAGTGAGTATGGTGCTGAAGGTGGGTGGTGGGGTAGGCAGTTCTGTCAGTGGCTGTCCAGGCAGGCTACAGTGGGGAGTGCAGGAGGAGGTGGTTAGCCAGCACCTCTTGCACCTGGTGTTCTGGCCCCTGCTAGTGGGTGTGCATCTTGCCTGGGGCCTCAGCAGGGGGAGGCCCACTGGGAGAAGCAGGGCGAGCACCATGGCCGGCTGGAGCCCGGGGCACTTGGTGTCACTGTCAGGGGCTGGAGCAGCTATGTCATGGGGAGGCAGAGGCTGCAGTGACAGAACTGCTGCATGCTGCCCCTGTGCTCTGTATGCTGCCCCTTACTAGAAAAGCAGTGGGCCAGGGAGCAGGACTGCCTTTTAAATATAGCCTCCAGCCACAGGTAGCAGTGACTAGAGCCTCCAGCTCCTCCTAGTGGCAGCTGGGGTCCATTGCATGGTCCCAGGAAATGGGAGCAGTTTGCTGCTAGAGGCAACAAAACTACTTCTGCTTCCCTGCATGTGTAGATGCCTCTCTGGGAGCATTTAGTCGCGAGTAAACTGCTCCTGGATCAAATGTACATGTAGACGTGCCCAGTGAAAACACCGTGACATGTCACAGCAGAAATATGAAAATTCTAAATGTGAGTCATGCTCCTTCTGGGACAGTTTCTCATTCAGCTCTCAAAAGAGACAGGCAACTTGCCCTAACTCATTGTTTGTTTCTCCCTGATGAGACATGTTGCTTTAGCAAGCTTCTGTAAATAAGAGTATGGAGCCAAGGCTTCAGTAGCTACACGTATTTTATTTTTACATTTTTTTGTGGCATCTTCCTGAAAATGTAAAGTAATATAGCCTTATGTCCAGCTGGACAGCCACTTCTCTTAGCCAGAATAAAGTAATTAGTGTACTCAGTGAAGGCAGAGATGAATGTTCATGAATTTCATGGGTTGGTGACAAGGGCCTTTTGCCAGGACCTGAATAGCTGGCACAGTGATGAGCATTATCTGTTGCTTACTTTAATTTTGTTTTTTTGAAGGTAGAGGTTCCACTACTGTAGCAGAGCAATTGTTTCAGTGAACAAAACATATGGTTTGTGTTAAATCTCGAAAATGTATAAATGAAAAAAGTTAATGCTTGCTGTAATGGGAGATGAAAAAATGGGGAAAAGTTTGAAGTTAATTTCTAATAGATTTGTTGTTTATTCTTCATCATATGAACTAGCTAACCAAAAGCCAAGACATTTGAAACATAGCAATATTAAAAAATCCAAAAATTCCTGACTTTAATTACGGCCTCAGTAAGAGCTCAATTTTGTAACATACAGAATAAAACTGCCAGAATACTATGTTTTTTCAATCTATTAGCTTTCTGAAAATGTTTTAAAACATTTTAGGTCAACTATTTTTTGAACCAAAAAACCCAGAAACATGTAATTTCAGGTTGAACAGGTTGAAGAGGTATCCTATGACTGGATATGACATGCTCTGCTTCAATTTTCATACTTAAAACTTTAAAATAAATGGAAAGAAATATCTCTATGACATTCAAATAAAACATATCAAACTGATTAAAGCAGAAATTTTATTTTCACAAAAAGGTTTCATTTTGAAAATAAAGCAAAATATTTGAACTTTTTTTGAGAACTTTCTTGTTTGGTTTTTTTTGCTGTTTTTTTCCTCTCATTCAGAACAATTTTGCAAAACCAACATGAACTTGTGCAGTGTTTTACTATCACCAGATGTGTATTGTTCTCAGGAAAGTTTCAGCTGAAAAATGTTGCCCAGCTGAGCATGGGCTGTTCTGGTCAGACTAGCATAGCACTCAATAATACATTTAATTTCAAGTAGGCTCATTGACTTCAATGCTTATACATGCATATACTTAAGCAGAATTGAACTCTAAACCTTTCAGGGAGTCTTACATAAAACCAAGCCCACCTGGTGACTAAGTATTACAGGGATATCAACTTTTTTCCTTAGGTCCAATTTATATGCTAGATATTTAAGGAATTATTTTCCCTAATGCATATGTACATGCAAAAAATAACAAGAGTTAAACCTGGGTGATTTCAAACAGAGCTAAAAAAAAGTTTAAAAACCCAATATTGTTAATGCAGCAGTCTGACACTGTAAACAACTTAAAAATATTTTTTCATAGGTGAGCTGAGATAAAGAATTCCCAATAGACTCTACTGGGATGACTTGTTTCCCTTGCAGCTGTTTTTAATTTTAGAACCTTTCATTCCCCATAAATTCATTGTAAAAATAATTCATTCTTGAAACATATGACTCAGAGAATCAATAGCTTGTGGTTAAATAGAGAGAGCGCACTAGATGCCATCTTTGGTATGTCACATCTTTCATGATAAGAAACTTTTTTTTTCAAATGTACAAACTATGTTTTGCCGCAGTGGTTTTTGAACAATGTGAGCCTCAATTACACTGGCCACTGATGGCAACTAGAATACCAACAAAAAGGAAATCAATAGTTTCACACAGAATTGTAAGTTAACTCCTAAGCCTGTTGCTCACAGGGTATAAAAATCATTGTTTTACAGTAAACTGTCTCTGCATCAGTAATCAGTTTAAACTAGGGCTTTCTTGCAGCAGAAGAAAAGGAGGGAAAAGTAATGTGTGTACAAAGGCGCTCTGTTTCTTTTGTCACTGTTTGTTTAATGCCATCAAATTCTACACCCCTGTGGCATAACATCAGATTCCAGGAAAGTGGCTGATTCATTCTTTCTATTTGCTTGAATATTCACATCTATTATTTAGTTTCACCAAACGCAAAAAAAAAAAAAAAAAAAAGGAAAAAGAAATTAACAGAAAGCAATTACTCACAGCTACAATTATACAAGCAAGGAGACAGAAGCCATACAAGAGGAGTTCAGGCCTGACTGTCACACCAAGAACATGCTGGCTTACATGCAGAAGATTGACTGAAGCACTATGTGCAATGGAAAGAAGAAATGCGCTGCCTTACATTTCCTCTTTCAATACTAAGAAGAAGGCATTTACTTTGGCACACGTCCTCAAAACTCCTTAGTCCCAAAAATGTGAGCCACCCTGTCGCTCAGACTCTTTTCTTTTCACAATTACAAGATCTTGTCATAATCTCCTTACAATGACAGACTGCTTGAGGGAGTGACTTTGGCATTGTCTCCTATTTAAGATTTCAAAGTGCTAACTTCCTCTGTTTTCTGGAACAAGTTGGTAAACATAAATTGCAGAATTAATTCTCCGACACATCTGTTGATTTCACTGGGTGTGTCTACATGAGACAATTTACTAAGCAGCAACGTAGTTTACTGTGCAGTAAGCCCATGCGTTTACACATGCTCATGCTTACTTGCAATAAATGACACTACTCACGAGTAAATTTACTACCCGCAAATGCAAGTAGCAAATGTACTCACAAGTAGTTACTGCAGTAACATATGTGTAGATGCCGACCGAGAGCAAATCTGTTCCTGGTCAGTCCTGCCACTAGGGGGCCAGCCTGAAGCTAGCCCCAGGGCTCTGGGGCTGGAAGCTTCTCCTGCCCCAGGGCTGGGCCAGCTCTATGCCTGCCCCAGCCTCAGGACTTTAAAAGCCTGCAGGCATTTTGAGCCCTGGTGCACATGCAGGCAGCTGAACCAGACCACCTGAACCACAGTACCACTGCCTGGCACTGCAGTGCTGCAGGAGCTGCCCAGACCTGCAGGCTGCTCCAGGCTCCTGCCAGGTGTGCCAGCTCCCAGGCCCAGCTGCAGGCACCCACTGGCCACTGGAGCCAGCTCCAGCTGCCTGCAGTTCAGAGCCTGCAGGTGCTATGGTGCATTGCCTTGCCATACAGCTGCTAGTCCAATGATGTGCCCCTGCATCGGGTGCTCCAGGCAGCTGCCCAGCCCTGGCAGCACAAGGACAGCCACATGGAGTCCCAGGGAATCAATGCAGGAGCCCTCGCTGACATTAGTGCCCACCACCTGGAGCCCCAACTGGTTGCAGGAGGAGACTGGTGACCTTGTGGCACTGTAGGGCAAGGCAGAGGTACAGCACCAGTTCATGTGGGATGGGTACTCCAAGTCCTAGGTGTCTGAGGTGTTGTCAGGCTGGATGGGGGAGTGTGGCCATGACCAGTTGGAGTGGCAGTGCTGCATAAAGGTCAAGGTTTTCAGGCACAGTAGATCATGATCACTGGCCACAGTCATTGGTCAGGGGGGTGCCCACAAGTTCATGACCTTTATGCAGCAACTAACATAGATCCTTATGCCATGGCACCCAGGCCACAGCTGTGCTATATACAGCAGCATGGGCAGCCTACCTGAATCCCTGCCTGGCCTGGCATACATGGTAATGTGTCACTGGGGGAGGGACCCTCAGGGTATCAACATTTCCACACCTACAGCCTCCCCCAGCAATTCAGGGAGCCCAGGCCAGCACCTTGCCCAACAGCTCTGTAGCCTCAGCCCCAGCTACAAGGCACAGATGGCCATATCATCACTGGCCACCAGCAGCACCATCTCCTCCCCAGGGAGGGGGGCCCTGTCCAGGCACCTGTATGCCACAGCCCACCATCTAAAGACACACCATTGCTACCAGCTGGGACTGAGCAGAGCCACCAGCCACACCAGTTCCAGCCATGGGGTAAGCCCCACACTGCAGGGAGGGCCCTCCCCACCCCAGTCCATGCCCATGGCCCTACCCCCTATCCCTTCCCTGCCTGGCCTGGTCATACTCCCCTGGACCCTAGGTTCCTCCCCCTGCCCCATGCATGGCATGCAGGGAGCTAGAAGCGAGTGCAAAACTTTATTGAGCAGCCCATGCTCCCAAAGCTAGGCACATACACAGGAATACATTGATGCCAGCAGCCAATTCCTTCTTAGATGTGGAGGGCAGGGACATGTAGCACAGCCACAGGTAGCCCTCCAGGTGGTAGCAGAGGTTGTGGGGCAGCGCGGGCTTGTCCCCCACACCATCGAAGTTCAGGGTCCTGTGCCAGGTGCACCTGAAGCCCCACAGAAGCAGGGTGTAGTGGGTTAGGCACCCCTTGTTTTGCACAAACAGCTCCTTGTTTAGGCCAGGACATGCACAGAAGGGGCACGCTCAGGACAAAGCAGTGGCATGGGGAGGGCTGGTCCTGAGGAGTCTCCTCAGTATCCCCCTGTGGGAAGAATAGGGGCACAGGCATCTCCTTGCCTCAGTTACCCAGGAGCCCTGCACACCCCTAATTCCAGGCATTGTGGGGTCTGGAGCCACAGCAGCAGGTTCTGCCAGAAGCCTAGTCTGTCCAAGCCTGGGCACAGAGCAGGGAAGGTGGGCTGCCTGTGGCCAGCACACAGTGGCCTGCTGACCCCTGGGAAATAAATGGGGATGGGGGCCTGGGTCTGGGCCTGGGCCTGTCCAGGGAACTTACCATGGTCTGCAGGCATCTGTGCACACACAAGGCCCAATCTGAGGCTGGCCACTGTACAGCTCCTGGAACAGAGCATCTTATCTCAGAAATGCTGCAAATGCTTACAAACATCTTCTTTCTCATGGCTCTGCAGGTCCTGCAGCTGCACACGAGGGAGAAGCAGCAGTTTGTAGGAAGGATGGCAGCTCAAGGTCACCACCACCCTCAGCTGGGACCCTGTGGATATGCCAGCTCTGCCAGAGAAGGACCCAGGAAAGGACCCTCCTCCTGAATCAGCTGGTGATGGCATTGGCAGAGCAGCTGGTGGACTCAGGCCTGGTGGGTGGAGGATGTTACCCAGTGGGACACATGGAGCATGGAGCACCTGGCCCAGCAAGATGCATGGTTAGTGGAGGACCTGGCCCAGGAGGAGGCATGGGACCATGTGTTCAGGGAGCAGCTCCTGGCCCTGAAGGAGTGACATACAGAGGCCCTGGAGCAGCAGACTGTGTTCATGGCCAGGGCCCCCAGCACTACAGGGTCACGGAGCTGGACTTGCCTCCAGCCAGGCCAGGACTGTGTGCGGACTCTGCTGGCCTAGGCCACTGGGTGTCAGGGGGGGTAGATGGGCACACTGGGACAGCAGCAGCCACCATCATCCCTGGGCAAGCCTCCCACCTACTGGGTTTACATGGCATGCACACTCACTGGGGGAACGGCCAATGGCCAGTGGCCAGGGTGCTGGCCACCTGTCCCCAGGCTCGGACCCCTAGGCACTCCCACCCCACAGCCCTCCACCCTGGGAGGGGACACACAAGCAAGCACAACAATGTAAATAGCACATGAAAGAGGCTGTTTTATTGTTGTGGATGAAGTGGGTGGTAGAGTGGCTCTGTTGTTTGGGAGGGAGAGGTAAGGGAGGTCTGTTTTTGGGGAGGGTGTGGAAAGTGGGAGTCTATTTCTGTGAGGGGAATAAAATGTTTTTCAGAGAACTGTCTACAGTGAGCATGGTGCTGGTGGCAGACAGGGGGGTAGAGGTCCATGGGTAGCTGTCCAGGCAGGCCACAGTGGGGAGTGCCAGAGGAGTTGGTCGGCCAGCACCTCTCACACCTAGTGCCCTGACCCCTGCTTGTGGGTGCGCGATTTGCCCAGGGCCTCAGTGGGGGCCAGCACCAGGGTCAGGACTTCGGTCAGCAGGAACCCATGGCACTGGCCAGGGGCAGAAGCTGGAGCATCCATGGCATGGGGAGGCAAATGCTGAGGCAGGAGAACCGCCATCTGCTGCCCTTAGGCTCTCCATGCTACTCCCAGGCAGAGAAGTAGCTGGCCAGGGAGAAGAGCTGGGGGCTGCCTTTTAAAGATAGCTGCTGGCCACAGGCAGCTGTAGCCAGTGCCTCCAGCTCCTCCTGGTGGTGGCAGGGGCCTGTTGCAGAGCTGCAGGAAGCAGGAGCAGTTTGTGGCTAGGAGCAGCAAATCTGCTTCCGCTTCCCTGCACATGTAGACACCTGCCCATGAGCATTTACTCTTGAGTAGTTTACTCAAGAGTAAACGGCTTCTGGATCAAATGTATGTGTAGATGCACCCACTGTGTAGTACTATTTACGTAGGGGAAAGGATGGCTTTTTACCACTTCTAGTTTCATTTTACTCTACCATGAGAATTTATGCATTTCTCAGTCTTTGCTACACAAATTATGCAACTACCAGTAACAAAGCTTCCAGCATAAAAAAGCTCTATGAAAATGGAATGTCTGCAAACTAACCTCACTTAATTGACTGATAGTGGATTCTTCTGTTTTATACAGTAGAGCTGTATTTCTTGAAGGCAACATACAATATAGCAGTATCCTAGATAAATGAAAACTGTTTTGTCATGCATAGCTAGTTAAATAAATACAGGAAGATAAATTATATTCTTCCACAATATCTGGATTATATGGAAAGGAGTGTGAACTGTGATTTAGTTTGAAATAACTGACATGGCTGATTGCTTTTTAGGGGCAAGAATTGTTCCCAGAAAAGTTTTCAAGTCATTTACTTTGTTAGTGTGGCAAGATCACAAAGAATAATTTATTTTCCTAATAGTCTCTCATAGAAAAGTCTGTAATTGTAATATGGATAAAACCAGTAAAATATAGTAAGTGTCTAGAGTAGTTAGTTTTAAAACCTTTTTTTAAAAATTCTGAATGTAATACAAAACTGTCATTTCTTTTCCCATTTTTAACAGAAAGACCATGAGGATGGAACTAGCTAATAAAAAAGAGAACAGAATAGGCCTGAGAAACTTTACAGCTGCAGTATGTGGGGCTTATTCTACATATTGAGATATTTTCATTTCTGTTAGACACTTGATAATTTTCACACTTACATCATACCACTCAGAAGAAGACTCCTGTAGTGAACTAGTCTGTCCAGCTGTCCTCACCTCTTCTTCAGTTCCAACCCTGCTTTCCAGCAGTTCTTCTTACAGCACCTTTTCCTTTTCCCCGATGCATGTGCCACTGTACTCACTCATCCTGGACTACCATAAAGTTCCCTAAGGCTTTGCTGGGCCACAATGCTTCTCCATGTGTTTTCAACTGCCACTCTCCAATTGTCTGATGTTAGGGCTGGGCCAGCACATAAAAAGAGACATCATTTGTCCAGATAGTCAGCTGGTTCCCCAAAAGAAGTTTCATACCCTTCATTTTTTTTTCATCTACAGAGACTTAGTTTCTTATGCACCTGTTATAAACAACTTCTTATACCATAAACTTTTATAAAAATATACTTTTGATGAACAACTTAGAAAGAACTGCCTGTCTCTCCAGAACCTGGTTTATAAAAACAGTCTTGAGAGAAGAGCTATGCTTTGAAATCTTCATGGGAACCCAATCCTACTATGTCCTTTTTACTTTAAAGAAACCTTACTAAGAGCACAGGAATGAAACATCTCACTGTAAAGGAAGACTAGCAAGTATGGCAGAAGACCATCTTGGCTTAGCAGGGAACTTGTCAATCATCTAAAACACAAAGGAAGCTTGCAAGAAGTGGAAATTTGAACAAACAACTAGGGAGGAGTATAAGAGTATTGCTTGGGTGTTCAGGGATAAAATAAGGAAGGTCAAAGCTCAATTGGAGTTGCAGCTAGGAAGGGATGTGAAGAGTAAGAAGAAGGGTTTCTGCAAGTATGTCAGTAGCAAGAGGAGGCTCAGGGAAAATGTGGGTCCCTTACTGAACGGGGGAGGCAACCTAGTGACAGAAACTGCAAAAAAGGCTGAAGTACTCAAAGACTTTTTCACCTTAGTCTTCACAGGCAAGGTCAGCTCCCAAGCTACTGCACCTGGCAGCACAGTTTGGGGAGGAGGTGAGCTTCCAAGAGTGGCAAAAAACCAGGTTCGGGACTATTTAGAAAAACTGGACGTGTCCATGGGGCCAGACAGAATGCAACCGATGGCAGTGAGGAAGTTAGCCAATGTGAGTGCAGAACCACTGGTCACCATCTTTGAAAACTCATGGCAATCAGGAAAGGTCCTGGACAATTGGAAAAAAGTGCAAATATAATACAGATATTAAAGAAACGGGAAAAGAAGGATCCAGGGAACTATGGACTGGTCAGCCTCACCTCAGTCCCTGGAAAAACTATGGAGCAGATCCTCATTTCTAAACTCTTGGAGGAGAAGGTGATTAGGAATAGTCAGCATGGATTCACCAAGGGCAGGTCATGCCTGACCAACATGATTGCCTTCTATCATGAGATGACTGGCTCTGTGAATTCAGGGAAACTCGTGGATGTGATACACTTTGACTTGAGCAAAGCTTTTGATACAGTCTCCCACAATGTTCTCACAGACAACCTAAAGAAGTACAGGTTGGATGAATGGATTGTAAGATGAATAGAAAACTGGTTGGATCATCAGGCCCAGAGGGTAGTAGTCAATTGCTCAATGTCTAATTGGCAACTGGCTTCAAGTAGATTGCTCCAGGGGTCAGTCCTGGTGCCAGTTATGTTCATTATTTTCAATTATCTGGATGATGGGATACAGTTCACTTTCAGCAAGTTTGCAGATGACACCCAGCTGAGGGGAGAAGTAGATATGCTGAAAGTATCTTCTAAAATACTTACTTAGGGCTGCCGAAGTGTCGCTTAATTCATCAAAAGGGTAGTGTTTATTGGCATGTATAAAGTGCTAGCTGCAAAACCTTAACTGACCTGCAGAACAGTTGACAAGAATTGGTTGAGCTGAGAACAGAATTCTTCATTTGTTTCATCCTCTGCATCAACAGTCAGGGTGACTGTGTATGTGGTCTGTTGGCCAAAAAAAGTGAAAAGTCATGAAACATTTGTTGATGCCAACCAGATACCCCAGCATCTGAGGAACAATCTTGATTGTAATAACACCACCACAGATTATATTTTTCAGCTTTTCCTTTCTTGTGCATCAGGTCTCACTAAGTGCAACAATTCCAGTATTAAATCATGAAAATTCTCTGGCCATGAGCGCTGTTCTTTGTTTTGATCAGTCACTATTAAGGTTGTCCATCAGGGTGTGGATATTCTAATTTGCAAACTTCATTACATGATTTGGACCACAGATAGACTGATCCCAGTTTTCTGGTCAAGTAAAATGAGACAGACTATATTTAGGGCACCTTTTCTAGTTCCCTTCCTATAAAGGATGATCAGAGTAGATCCTAAATAGGCCTACACACTCATTGCAGCTGCCAACTGGTATACCTATCTGAATCCCAAATACAAAATGGCCATCATACAATCATCACCTTTGCGTAGGTCTGTGACCAGGGGCTTACAGTAATCATTAGCACCTGCCCACATTGCCACTCACCCATTGCTGTAGGACTTGCTATTAAAAGATGTCTATATGTGTCTTAGTGGTGGGATGCTATCACACATCAGCAACCACAGAACACTTTCTGGGAAGCAAACTTTAATTCAATGGCAAGGAAGACCTAGACAACCAGAAGTTTCTACTCAGGGCTGCCCGGGAGGAGAAAGGGGAGGCAACTGGGGCAATTTGTTGCCCTGGGCCCCTGCAAAGCAAGGGCCCCCTGCTTCAGCTCCTGTGTGTGCCACTGGCCTCTGCCCTGTGACATTACTTACCAGAATTCTTGGTATTTTGTTTTCATAAAAAAAGAGGAAATTGGTGTATTGGAATGTAAGATGACACTGCATCATTCTCAACATGTAATTGTGACATTATGGGACCCACCCCTGACCATGAAGTAAATATTATACATAGTTGTGCATGAAACAGATGCTAATTTGAGACTTAAGTGATTGTTGGATTGATGTCCAAGGGGGGAGTCTAAACCAATCATGGGTAAGGTAACATCTTTCTTTATCTCTGGCCAGCAATAGAGACAAAATTGATCACGCAGGCTTATGATTGGCCTAGAGAAGGGCCTAAGCCAAGTAGCCCTGGTTACAGAGTCAGTTGTGAGAGAAGGAGCAGGGAAGGTTTTAAGGAGGGACCTGTGGCAGAGCAGGCCTGTTGTCACAGAAAGACCTCCAGGGGAAAGAGTTCAAGTCATGAGTGAATGTCAGCTCTGTGGGATCTGAAGGGCCAAAGTCAGAAATGAATTTGCAAGACTCTAATAATTTAAATGACATATATTGTTTTCTTTATATTTGCTAAGGGAAATAACATTAGATATAACATATATTCAGGTTCACATGCTTCCCCACTTAAAAAAAACTTAAATGCAAAGATGTGGGGGGATGTGGGCACTCTAGAAGGGAGGAATGGCTGCAATCAGACCTAGACAGGTTACAGGGGTGGGCAGATGAGAATAGGATGGGATTCAACACCGACTACTGCAAGGTGATGCACGGGGGGGAAGAACCAGCAGCAGACCTACAGGCTGGGGAACTCCCTTCTTGTCAGTGCAGAGGCAGAAAAGGATCTTGGAGTCATCATTGATGCCAAGATGAACATGGGCTGGCAGTGTGCGGATGCAGTCAGGAAGGCCAACCATACTTCATCATGCATCCACAGGTGCATCTCAAGCAGGTCCAAGGAGGAGATACTCCCCCTCTATGCGGCACTGGTCAGGCTGCATCTGGAGTAATGTGTCCAGTTCTGGGTGCCACGCTTCAAGAGGGATGTGGACAACATGGAGGGGCTCCAGGGGAGGGCCACTCGCATGATCAGGGGGCAGCAGGGCAAGCCCTACGAGGAGAGGCTACAGGACCTGAACCTGTTCAGCCTCCACAAGAGAAGGCTGAGGGAGGATCTAGTGGCCTGTTACAAACAAGTCAGAGGGGACCAGTAGGCACTGGGGGACTCCCTGTTCCCTCAAGAACTACCAGGAGTACTAGAAATAATGGTCACAAGCTGGCAGAGGGTAGATTCGAGCTAGACGACATCAGGAGGCATTACTTCATGGTCAGGGTGGCTAGTATCTGGAACCAACTTCCAAGTGAAGTGGTGCTGGCTCCTACCCTGGGGGTCTTTAAGACAAGGCTAGACAAACACCTTGCTGGGGTCGTTTGACCCCAGGACTCTTTCCTGCCATGGCAGGAGGTCAGACTCGATGATCTGCTCAGGTCACTTCCAACCGTACAAACTATGAAACTATGTGTCTATATAACTCTTGGGGAAAAAAATATTAAAGTCCTTGATTGAAGAATCCTGTGCTCCAAACCGCAAATCTTGCTTTCAGTATTGGAGAGCTAACTTGCTGTCTTCTGACCCTTCAGACAGCAGCAGTTGCTTACTAAGGCCCATAAGAATATGTATAGTCTCACAATGCCCATTAATCAAGGGGTTAAAGGCTAAATATAGAAGTTTGTTCTCCAGCAACAGTACAAAGACAATCCTCCTTCCTCTGTCTACTCTCTCTGCAGCTACTTTCTTTTTCCTTAAACAGGCCTGCTTATCCTCTGCCACACCCACAAGCCTGAACCCAAGTACAACATAAGCACCAGCTAGGCATGGTCCCACTGGAGAGTAATTTTCTGTGGCAGTTACCACAGGAAGAAAGCCTAGGAGTGGTGTGAGGCCAGGCCTTAAGGGAGGAACCCTTCCTTCCTGAGTAGTGGAGGCGGCCAGCCAGCAGGCCACAACCAGAAGACCTGTGAGACTGATCTGGGCCCCAGGAAACTGGTAGGAGAGAGATGACCTACCAGAAGGGGTTTGGAATTTGTAGGTGCTCAGGAGAAGTACAACCCTAGTCCTATCCCCTTATCCCTGTGTAAGAAAAAATGAAGAACATCTAACAGTCTGGGGCATCACAAGAAAGGTGACAAAGGAGAAAAAAGCTCAAGATCAAAAGGAGAGGCAGACACTGGATCAGTTTGAATGAGTGGTGAAAGGAAATAAGGAAGTTGGAAGTGGAACAGGTGATGCAGGTGACACATCACTCAGGGGATGAAGAATATTCTGATCATGAAAACATCGCAAAGGAAGCAAGCAGTGATGTAGCAGGAGAATGTGAAAATGAATCAGGTTTGGTGTTGCGAAGCGAAGGAGACATGGCATCAAATGAGAAAAACGAGACAATTGACCTGATTTTCAGAACTGAGCCTAAAGTTCACCAGGAAATGTTCTTTAATGACCTAGCTACCTGGGGGTATCTCAATAGGTTGCAAAGGCATCTAATTGCGTCCAAGGGCCCACCACCCAAACCTGCAAGCTTCCCACGTGATTCCTCCAAATGGTCATTCCCTCCATCTGTTTTCCACAAGACTTCGTCCAATGACAAGTGTGAAAAGGGACTGGCTCATTTGCAGCCACAAGGCATCTGGCCTGTTCTGCTTTTCATACTGTCTCTTCTGATATTAGAACAAAAATCAAGCCCTGTACCATTCCAGATCCTGCCATGGGGGTGTGAATGATAACTGGAGAAAACTGTATGACAAAGTGAAGAGTCATGAGGCCAATTCTGGTCATCTTCAACATTATTTACAGTGGAAAGATTTTGCAAATGCTCTTAGTGGAAAAGGAGCCATTGATAATGCTCTTGAAAAGGGTATACAGGCAAAAAGCCCACTTGTTCCCACTTCCCAGGGCAAGAAAAGGAGGAGCCGCAGGTGAGAATTATCACATGTGATGCATGCATACAAGACTTCTTGCATATGGTCCCCAGCTTTGTACACATACATGCACATGGGTCCTTGTAGGGGGCAGTGGTAGGGCCCCCAGAACACCCCCAGAACACCCCCAGGCCCCATAAACCATCTGGGTGGCCCTGTTTCTACTCTGCTGCAGCCTTCATCTGCCTTTTCAGCCATTATGAATATTTCTTCATAAAACTTTCATCTGCCTGCACCACTATTGATTACTTTTATTTTTAGATTCCTCTTAATCTAGAAACCTCACTCTTAACTTTACCACCAATGGATGGCCCTACCAGAAATATGTAACTCCAGATAGTATCACTCTTAGAGTCATTAGTAGCACACAAGTCTCTCTACCAAGTCAAGACTGTGATCCATGGGAGGAGCTATAGAACAGAACACTTGGAAAGGAAGGGGTGGGGAAAGTCAACTCAAATGTCATTCTGCTCTTGAACAAGTGTTCAGAACATGATTTCATCACCACAAAAACCTTATTCAGCCAAAGAAGCAAACAAAAGACATCACAGTTGCACCCCAATTCAAAACACTGATTGATTATTCATAGATTCATAGATTGTAAGGCTAGAAGGGACCTCAGAAGATCATTGGGTCCAGCCCCCTGCATCAAACATGAAAGATAACTGGGGGTCAGGTGACCCCAACACAGTGCCTGTCTAGTCTCCTCTTGAAGATTTCTAGGGTAGATGATTGCACCACCTCTGGAGGGAGCTTATTCCACAGTCTGGAAGCCCTGACTGTGAGGAAGTTTTTCCTAACGTTGAGTCTGAATCAATCTTCCAGGAGTTTGTGGCCATTACTCCTGATTTTCCCCTGGGGTGCCCTGGTAAACAGTTGCTCACTGAGTCCTTGATGTACTCTCCTAGTGTAGTGGTAAGCTGCTACCAGGTCCCCTCTCAGCCTTTTTTTCTTCAGGCTGAAGAGTCCCAGATCCCTCAGCCTTTTCTCATATGGTTTGCCTTTTAAGACTCTGATCATATGGGTGGCTATTCTTTGGATTTTCTCAAGCTTGTCCACTTCCTTGTTAAAGTGCGGTGCCCAGAACTGGATGCAGTACTCCAGCTGCAGTCTCACCAGTGCTGAGTAGAGCAGAAGAATCACCTCCTTGGCTTTGTTGGATATGCATCAATTGATGCATGCAAGAGTATTATTTGCCCTACTGGCTACAGCATCACACTGCTGGCTCATATTCATACTGTGGTCTATTATTCATGGTGCTAGCCAGTTTGGTGCCGCCAAGCCTGTAGGTGTGTTGGGAATTGCTCATCCTGAGGTGGAGCACTTTACATTTCTCAACATTGAACTTCATCAGGTTTTGATCTACCCAACTTGCTAGCCTATCTAGGTCTACCTGTAACTGAAGCCTAGCCTTCAAGTGTGACCATGCATCCCCGTAACTTAGTGTCATCCATTAACTTGTCCAATGAGCTCTTCACCCCCACATCCAAATTGTTAATAAAGATGTTGAAAAGTACTGGACTGAGCACCAAGCACCCCTGCTGGACACCACTGCCCACTGCTCGCCAGGATGACACAGATGTTCACTATGACTCTCTGGGTCCTATCCTGCAGCCAGTTTCTCACCCACCTGACTGTCTCAGAGTTAATCCCACAATCCTCCCATTTTCTTGCAAGGACATGGTGGGATACTAGATCAAAGGCCTTCTGGAAGTCAAGGTATACAACATCAACCTGCTCTCTCGTGTTCAGGTGGTGGGTTACCTGGTCATAGAAGAAGATGAGGTTGGTAAGTTAAGACCTGCCTGAGATGAAGCCATGCTGGCCGTCATTCAGAATCTTACCGTCTATCTTATCACAGATAGACTCCTTGATGGACTTTTCTGGGATTTTCCCTAGGATGGAAGTTAGGCTGACTGACCTATAGTTAGCCAGGTTCTCCCTCCTGCCCTTTTTGTGGATGGGCACAACATTGGCCCTCTTCCAGTCCTCAGGGACTTCTCTATAGCTCCATGGGTTGTGGAAGAGTTTTGCCAGGGGCTCCTCAATGACTTGAGCGAGCTCCTTCAGCACTCTCAGATGAAGATCATCCAGTCCTGCTGACTTGTATATGTCTAATTTTATTAAATGGTCATATACCAATTCTATGGCAATAGTAGGAAGGCAATTATTCCTACTGTGCTCATCATCTACTCTACCTGGTGTGGTTTTCCCTTGGGATGGTGAAAGACCAAGACGAAGTAGTCTTTCTGAAGTTCAGCTTTCTACTGGTAACCAGCTCTCTAAGTTGTTGAGCAATGGCCCCACACTCCCATTATATCACAGTGCGCACCCAGGACCATTGCAATTTCTGTATCACCAAAGCTATGACCACTGCAGATGACTGCTGAATTGACCATTGTCTGATACACTGTCCCTTATGTCCATCCACACTGACCCAAAATGACATAAACAAAAGAAGCTATCAAAGTTCAATACTGAGTGCTTGAAAGACTCTGCTAAAACCGATCATCTCCAGAAGTGCCTCAGTGAAAAATTCTCCAACCTCTCTGAAGAGCTTGACACCATCAATCACTAGAAGAGCCTCAAGAAAGATATGCATGATTCATGTGAAAAATCCTTAGGATTCTCCACAAAGAAATATCAAGACTGGTTCAATGAGAACGATAAGAAAATTTAGTTTTCCAGAATGACATCAGCTCCAAACAGAAACAAGACAGTTATTGTCATATTAATGCTAACTCCCAGAAGAAGATTTGAGATTGAAAGACAAGTAGTGGGAGGACAGAGCAAAAGAAATCTAAAAGTTTTCTGACAGCCACCACATGCATAATTTCTTCAGCACAATCAAACTATTTATGGGCTAAATACACCAGAAGCTTCTCCTTTGAAGTCCAAGGATGGAATACCGCTCTTTCAAGACAGTTTCACAATCAACTATGGGCAGATCTAGGATTTTGAAAGCGGGGTGCAGAGGTGTGGTGAATCATTACATACAACACACATTTTTTCCAGGTACAAAGAAACTAGCAAGAAAAAGAAACCTTACTAATATGATAGAGGCCTAGGGCTATATTATTCAGTTTAAGATCAAAGCAAAAACAAATATAACTTTATTGGAATGTGCATTCATTTGCTAGATCATAGAATATGAATTAAAAAATGCAACAAACTAGGCAAAATAATCAAAAGATGTTGTTTCTTTAGTCATTAGAATTAAATGTACATCTCTTTCAGATTCATAAAATAAAATCAGGCCTTCTTGAGCATCTTGATAGTGTAAGCACTGCTTCAGTGTAAGTTACTTCCACACCTCACCTAATGGTCATCTGGGTTAAAGTTTCTATACCTGAGCTAATGTTTTTAGCTAGAATTAAAATAGGAGCTCCATTACAAGGAGCAGCTAACAGACAGCATAACTGCAGAAGAAAGTATAGTTTGATTAGTGGAACATTAAGACCACTGAAAAAGGAAAGGATTGTTAATAGTTATGGAATGAAGAGTTTGGAAGGAATCAGGTAGATTATAATGAGCCATGAAGTCAAGTAACACCCTCATTCCTGCCTGAATAAAAACACTACTGCCAATACCATGCAGTTCATGTTAAACTTTGGGTAGACCAAGGATCAAAGTGGGGAGAAGGGTAATGCAACCTCACCACTGTGCCTGCCCTCCCTTGATCTGCCCCTGTGATCAATGCATGGTTGAAGTAGCATTTTCAAGAGCTCCTGAACTCTGAGTCTAATCTCAAAGACAGCATCAAAGCCATTCCACAGCACTCCATTAAGGACAACTTTGCAGATCCATCAACTTATCAAGAGTCCTTGAAAGCCATTAAGCAGATAAAAAACAAAAAATCATGTGCTAATGGAATACCAGCTGAAATGAAGCAAGGTGGAAAGAAACTCTCTCAGTAAGTACACACAGTTTTACTGAAAATCTAGAAGACATGAAAAGATTCTTAGTGACCTGAGATGCCAAAATCATAACCATATACAAGAAAGGAGAGGAATATATTGCAGTAATTATCATGAAATTGCACTCCTGTCTATAACTGGGAAGATTTTTTCATGCATTCTCCTCACTAGATATCTGTATGATTCTACTCAAGTGTCAGTGTGCTTTCAGCTCTATTGTACTCAGGGGCCTCTAGGGGCTCATGGCAGAGCCCCCCAAGCAGTGTGGGGCAGTGGGATCGCACCCCCCCCCCCAACCTGGCAGGAGCCGGTGACTGCAGGGCTGGGGCCAGGTGGGGCAACCATTGACAGGGCTAGAAAAGTAGGTGGGCGGAAGACGGGGCCTGCTTGATTCAGAGATTTGTTGGCAACCAAATCTCTGAAGCAGATTCAGCTGAATCATTTTGGGACAGTGATTCATATCACCAAATCAAATCACTGTCCCCCAGATTGGCCAAATCTGAAGTGAATACTCGCACAGGCCTAGTACGTACACTTTATTCCATTTATATTGAAGCGATTCTGTATCTCATTGCTGGCAGGCTTCCGTCCAGAGTCAGCATCCAGCATTGTATAGATGACATCTCTTTTCCATCAACCAGCTACATTCCGAATTTGAGACAACCAAAACCTCCATTACTGACCTTCAGTATGCTGATGACTGTGTCATGTCATGTGTTACCTGTCTTGATTACTTCTGTCAAGTGTGTGAAATGCTTGGACTCCCTGTTAATGTCACAAAAACTGAGATACTTTACCAACCCACCTCAAACCAACCAGCTACTCCTCTAAATATTACAATGAGAGGACAATTTTTGGAGAATGTTGAGCATTTCCACGACCTGGGTAGCAAAAAAAATAAACAGAGACAAGAATATTCAACACCAGATAAAATCTGTCAGCACTGCCATTGGACACCTCTGAAATTGTGTCTCCAGTAATCATGATTTCGGTTTGAAATTCTTTGCAGAATGAGCGCTTTCTCTCACTGGCTGTTTGAACAGCATGTAGCACAACTGGCCGTTATATAAATTTGGATGTATGTTACACTAACACAAAAATCACCACCACCATGTGCTGCTGATGCCCTTCATTATCAGTTTTGGTTATACTGGATTATCTTCCCCAGTGGCAAAACGAAAACTATGAATTATCTTGTATACTATGAGAAAAATTAGCAGCCAAGACACCAAAGGTTTGGTTTCTCTTCTCATAGGAATGTGTTCAGAAATACTTTTCAGGAATCAAACACTAGTTAAATAGGGAAAAGCAATGAACAATGCCATCATTGTATCAACAAACTTTTGGGGAAAGGTTAAATACCACTTAATAAAAAAACCCACATTTCTTGAAGCTCTCATAATCAAAATCCCTTCAAAATGGGCTCAGCAGCTTCGTAAAATAAATGCTTACACTGAACTGTGGAATGTTATAGGTTTAATATTGGTCAAACTGCCAACATCTCAAAAATGTTTTCATACATAAGAAAATACAATGTCTTTAAACTGAGACTATCTAGGGTCTAGGAAGTAGTGATTTCAAAATAATTATTTCCAAGCTATACAACAGATTCTAATGTTAAGCTGCTTATTGTTTGAGGAAAAAAATAATGGATTGCTTGTGATTATTTCAGAGCTATAACCATGTGTTTATTATTGTTCTAATATCTTCTAAGTGCCAGAACAAAAGAAAATAAAAGAAAAGCCTGGAATTTGGGTAAGCAAGATTTTAAAACAATGCTAATGTTTTGGTGACTGAGTTCATATTTAATCCTGAGTTATATTAGCAATATATTCTGTTACAAGTCTACAATTCACATGAATTTCTATGGGCCAACACAGGCACACTTGACATATAACCACTTGACATTTACACTTATTTCAGAGAGATCAGATTCAACACATCTATGCTTTAGATGCATACAGATCCAATTCACTCATACTCACACAGAGGGTAACTTAAATCTGCAGCTATCCTCGCTGAAAGTAGTAAGATCCTCTCTTGCTTCAAGACAAGCATGTACTTAAGTGACTCAGGACCTTCGATGCTAAAGTGAGAGGTGCCATCAACAGTTTTGCATTTACATCATCTAATGTAGTTGTGTGACTCTGTGTCCTGAAGCTTTTATAGAAACAAGAAGAAACTGCTGGCAGACTACACTAGCAACATAAGAAAGGTGTCCAAATGCTTACTATTTATTTGCACACCTAAACATAAATAATCCCTTCATGTATCACTTCTACCCATAGGCTTAAACACATAGTTTTACAGTAAGATCATACTTGTGCTCATGTTTTGGAAATACAATCCATCTTTTAAGGTTTCCAATTCATTGTGTTCCAGCTGCAGTTCTGTAAAGAATTCAAAAGCTCCTTTAGACCATTTGTATTCACATGAAGTAGCAGGTATCAAATCTCCAATTAAAAAAACAATTAATGTCAAATGTAATATGTACATGTACTCCCCATTATTAATTCAAAAAAAAAAGAGAAAAGAAAGAAAGAGCTTGCTTTTGCAGAGACCAAAGTACTAGAGCATTATCAACCAGAGGTTGCTTTATTTAGTAGCTTAGAAGCAAGAGATGTCACATTTACTGGGGCCACTGATAAAAGTTTCAAGCAAGAATTAACTTGCCTCTAAACAACACATGCTTAGCTGTATTGAAATGTAATGTTGGCTCTGATCAGACAAATTTGACTATAAAACCTTGTCCAACATTCAGAACCATTTTTCTTCCCTTTTCATATTCCTCTTCATTTTTACTCTCATAGTACCACCAGAAATACATTTTTTGCAAATGTCCATCATAGGGAGTAATCTTACCATTGTAAGCATTTGTCACATACCAACATACATGCCTGAGACACGGAGTTTATGATGCACATTAAGCACCTCTCTACAGTACAATTTTACAGGTGTCGTGCACAGAGTGGTCATGCTATGCTTGACTGAGGCATTCCCTAGTGGGGTCCAGAGATGGTGTAAATATACCCTTAGTCAGCCAACTGAGGTACTTCCAAACTTGGGAAAAAATACGTGGATGGTTCTAAAACTGAATAGTGCCAGCTCATTGGCACTTCTTCGCCAATAGGCACATGGTGGTGGTATTGTTTAGGCAGGCAGGTCTGGCTGCTAAGACTGCTGCTCTAATAATTTCTAAAGGGCGTAAGTACCCCTTTTGGGCCCATAGCAACCGGCATTACTGAGACCTAATTTGTACCTTAGCATCAGCCCACAACTCAGCAGTGTGCAAAAGGGGCATCTAGCATTTCACCCTTTATGTTTAAACAAAGTCCTGAAAACTGAAAACTGATCCTTCCTTTAGAACCCCCATTCCCAAGAGTGTAATTCGCTTAGTAGCCCAAGTAGTTTCAGAGCTAAACCAGCTGTTTTGACTCTACTATTTTTATGGCCTTCTATTGTGATTCTTTTTTTCCCCAATTCTGCAGCTAACTAGAGTCTTGATTTTCTTGTCATCTTCCCTTTATCTGTACCAGAATTTGTCTGAAACAAAGTCAGATCATTTAAAACGCACAGTCATTCATAATAGTACCACTGTTATGGGATTAGGATTAGTTGCCCGTACAATTATACTGCAGTCTGACAAAAAGCGTGGCCACTGCTGTTTGAAAGGAAAATTCAGGTAGATCTGGGCAAAAATCTGTTGACTTGTCTCATTTTAGATAGCTGGTAATTGAAGCTTGGAATAACTGGATAAAACTAAGCATTCCAACATTTCAGATGATCCTGAGAATACAATGCATAGCGGCTGTGGCTATACATGTGCTTAACTGTGGAGTAGATTAATTAGCTGCAAAGTAAAGTGTCAACATCTACGCATGCAACAGTATTAGGCTGTATATTACTAATTAACTAATTAATGGCACATTAAGACAGTACTGTCGGGGACAGTGCTATCTTACACCAGTGTAATTTACTGTGATTAAATGCATGTGTAGTTAACCATGGGTGTAAATTGTGCCCAGTCAGCCAGGGGCCTGACTCCTGCCTGCTGGCTAACAACACAGCTCCACACTTTCAGCACTCTCATGCTCCAGCCAGCTCCTCCGCTGTCCAGCGCCACCACCAGGGGCCTGGAGCTGAGTGGCCGTGGCGCAAACTGCTCCACCCTGGCTCAAATTTCAGTTGTCCCAGGCATGCATATAGACGCTGTGTCCAGGAATAGTTCACTCTGGTTCTAATTGCTTCAGATTTTATTGCTTCAAATTCATTGCCCATGTAGATGCACCCAGTGGGCACATCTACATGAGACGTTTACTGTGGAACTAACTAACTAGTTCTGAAGTAAGCATCAGCACCTACAGATGTAGCCCTATTAGGCCAGAGTAAACTAATTAACTCCACCATAAGATAATATTACCCAACACAAGTACTATCCTATGGTGGAGTTATTTACTCCACTGCAATGCATGTGTAGATGCTGAACAGTGCTGGTTGGGGCATAAGGGTGCTACAGTGTGGAGCTGCCTGCTAGCTAGCTCCATACTGTGGCATCCTCATGCCCCAGTCAGCCCCTCTGTAGCATGTTGAGCCAAGCTGCAGCAGCTGCAGGTTGGCAAGCTGGCCCCTGGGGCCTGTTGCCGGCCGGGGCTGCTCTGCCCTGGTTCAGCGTGATGTGGTCTGGGTGCACGTGTAAATACTGTCCATGGGAGCATAAAGTCCGGCACAAACTGCAGCAGAGTTTATGGCATCAAATTAATTTCACATATAGCCCCACCCAGTAAGTCTTATTTTGTACTGGTTTAACAGCAGCATTGTAGAACTCTACAACTACAAAGGTACAGGTTTATTAAACTCCCTTAAACAGCACGTAAGTAGAGTGAGTAAGATCACTGGCATAAAAAATACCATGTTTTTGACTGCTAAACATCTGACAAACCAGTTTCTCCTGTCGGATTAACAGGCTGTTTTAAATTAAAGATATTAGTCTTGGTATTGTGAGGTTTTATCCACAGAATTTACCTATAGCACTTCCCATAAAGAAATTCTTGGAAATACTCATGTAACTTATGAACAGTATTGTTCTTAATGACTTACTTCTGTTGCTGTTTGTATCTACTCTCAGGTGCAAAGGAAGATTAAGGCATAAACTCTTAAACCAGAGTGTATTTTTTCTGGGTTCAAGAGCCTTTATTTAGTTCTCCAAAGGTCTACTCCTCAATATCTTTCACAATCAAACTAGTAATATAGAAATAACGTGAGAGGAAAGTAAAAATAATGAAATAATGAAATAATGAAAAATTCTATAAAAAGAAAGGTTTAAATAACACCCTTTTCTAGTGAAATGGTTTCTAAAGACAATTTCTGTTTTGAAATGATTTCTAAAGACAATTTCTCTTTTGTTTAAAAGCTTAAAGTAGCACAGTGGAGTCTTCTTGGAGCATGCATGGGATCTGCCAAAACATGAGGCCAGCCTTACTGCCTAAATTAATATAAAGTGTTAGAAAGGCCAAAAACCTTAACAGTGTCTCTTTCAGAGTACAGACAGACTGAACAATTGGATTAATATTAAATAATCCTTATGATGCACCCATGAGCAGATTCAGGATTTGGTAAAGGGCTGTGGAGGAACTGCCCTGAATCTCTCCACCTCCAGGGCACCTAAAGACATCAGTGGCAGGCACAGGAGAAGAGGTGATGTGCCACTGAGCACTGAGGAGCAGGAGGAAGGTGGGGGGAATTCTTACCTGATTCAGGGACTTAAAAGATAGCCTGTGGACACATCTACATGAAAGGTTTACTGTGTAGCCTAATTAGCTCTGCAGTAAAGTCTCAGCATCTACACAAGTATCCCTTTTAGGATGCAATAAACTAATCAAATCCGCCGTAGTTTAGTACTTGTAAATGCAAGTACTATCCTATGGCGCTGTTATTTACAGTGCTGCAATGCACATGTAGATGTTGAACGGGCTGGCTGGGGGACAAGGCTGCTACAGCATGGGGGCTACCTGCTGGCTAGCCCCACACTGGAGCACCATTGAGTCCCAGCCAGGCCCTCTGCAGCATATTGAGCTGGGTCAGAGAAGCCCTGGGCTGGCAGGCTGACCCTGCAGGTCTCCTGCCAGCCAGAGCTGCTCTGCCCCAACTCACCATGCTGTGGTTCCAGGCACAAGTGTAAATGTGGTGCCCGGGAGCTATAAACTCTGGGATGAAATATGCTGGAGTTTATTGCTTCTCAACAGTAGCATATGGAGATGCACCCTGGGGCTTCTATTCTCATGATGTGGTCTGAAAGCAGGGTGCAGCCATGCCAATCCACCCCCATTGGATCTGCCCCTGGGTGGCACTCTAATGTCCGCATGACTCTGGGGCAATACAACTGTAGCTAAAACATTCCAGCTCTAACTCTCCTGCATTCGGGGACAACACTGAGCAATTCAGTTATAGGCTCAGTTACGGTGTAACAGCAAACAGGCACTGTCAAGCAGCAGTTTCCCCTCCCCGTTTACAGTGGTTAAAACATATGTTTGTCCATATCCTTAGCTGCTTTGGCTGTTGTGAGTTGAGGTGTTTCTCCAGTAAAGCAGGCCCTTCCAGAAGAGTCTACGTGTGTGCTCTTAAAGCTTGTTCTTTCCTGATTAAAAGATCAGATAAGCCAGTGTTATTAGCTCTGACAGTTTTCTCCACCCTTCAAAACACTGCTGAATGTTCAGTCTTGTTAAAAATGTACAAGCATCAGGCCATTCTAATTGCAGTTTTTGTTTAGGTCTTCTACTAAACCAGATCATTAAAACCTTCTTTCTCTTTGTTAAGCATCAAACAGAGGTGCAAACGATCAGTTTTCTCAACATTTTAAGATATTTTATTGTTAGATGCATTTAATCTTCATGAATTTCTCTTCTTTGCAATCTTTGTTTCTTTACTAGCAGCTCAATAATTGGCTTCCATAAGCTATTGGGTTTGTTTATATGAGTGGCTGCCTGTTAATGTGTAGGGTTGATGTCTCCTGGGTGATGCATTACTCACACAAAGAGCTAGCGGGAAGGAAGAGGTGGATGACAAGTTTATTTTACTTTTTTAAAGTCCTAACTTAAAATATTTTTAAAGACTATGTTTACTTTATGAGGTAAGAGAAGAAACCAACTCCCAGTACATTTAACACAAGTTGATACAATAAATTTCAATATGGAGTGAGTGCAACCATACGACATGATGGGAATTAAAATCTTGGTTCAGCCATTTGCAGGTCTAAAGTCTGACTTGTTTTCTCAGTAGCTAAAATCACAGTCACATATGAAAACATTGGTGTCTGTCAGATGGCTTATGATTTTATATTTCCACCCATGGATTCATTAACTTGTCCTGCTTTTGCTCTGGAACTGCTTTAAATGCTAAACAAACTGAAATTATTCTGTCTTTTGTCTGTATGTCCTTACTGTTATCACAATGAAGTCAATCACCATGAAATTATGCCCACAAGTGAAGTTCCCATGCAAAGATAATGCAGGCATTATGAATAATGTATTTCTCATAACTGAAGCTTTGAGTCAGGTTCACCATAGTTCAGTCATAACTGTGGAAAAAGTATAGTAAAAATAAGATATTCTCACAGGAGCTCAGATGTCTTTAATGGCATTAAAACTCTCAGGCACCTTAGATTCATAACCATAATTCTGTGTTTCTTTCGTTCTAAGACTATGAAAGTAAAGTAAGCCTCTTCTTCTGTACTTCTGGTGAAAAAGTGGTCAATATTTATGCAGGTTAGAATTGAATCGAGCAGAAGATAGGTGAAAAAAAGCTTGGCATTAGTACCAATCTGTCACTGATGTGGTTGTCATCAGTGCTTGGCTGCGCAGTTCCTGCTGTTGAAGAAAAAAACAAATGAATTCTCCACCCTGCTGGAAAAACTGAAAAGTCTGTAGGGCTGGCAAGGAAGCAACTTTCACAATTCAGGAGACTGTTTCTACACCAGCCATTTGTATTACAGAAAAGTAGGAGCAAAATGCTATTATTCTGAATAGTACTGTTGTCACACCTATATTGCTGTCACCCTGCACAAGTGTGAACAACTGTGTAAAGGGTGATAGTAATTATGCATGACTCTTACGCAGCTGGCACTGGAGAGTCAAAACCTGCAGAGCTCTCTCTTTGATTTGATGTTCTTCCAAATGTCATTCTCACTGTGCAAAAACCAGCAGGAAAAACCTCACCCAACCCCTTGCACATTTTTCCCTGACATGAAATAAAAGACACCAGCCTGAAAGTCCTGGTGATCTGTTCTTCATTTAGCCACAGACAAACTACAAACACCAGCAATGGCATCTATGCGTGTAGATTTTATGCTGCCATTCAGCACTGCACTATCTGACTGCTTTCCACATGAACTGAATTAATAGTAGTTAAATCCCTAGCGGATTTAGAGTCTCTGGCTTTTCTCCGTTTTTTGAGGCAAAAGCTTTGCTTGGAATAGGCTCTCATACTATTTTAATACTCTAAAGCAGCAGTGTCAAACATACAGCCACTGGCTGTATCCAGCCTACAGAGATGGGTCATCCAGTCTGCAGGGCTTCTTGCAGGCTGGACTATCCATAGTTGCAGGCCAGAGTTCACTGAGCTTGTTGCTACCACTGCCAGACCCCTGGTGGCATTAACCCTTGCTGTTTTGGTGCAGCTCTGGATCTCAGGGAATTAGCACCACTCACCTCTCCCTAAGAGAAGGTAAGCAGTAGGAGGTAAGAGAGTATGTGAACATGAAGGTGCACTGAAGTTAAATAGAAGGGTACGGCTACTCTTTGGAAAGGTTGGGGTTTTTTGGTAGGTGTGGGCATGGGTGGGGATGGAAGTGGAAGGACTCTTACTGGGGTGGACTGAAATAATCTTACTTTCTGAAGAAGGAAACCAGCCTGGGTTCAAGATTATGGACTGTTTGAAGTTGAGAGGGTAGGAATTTATGAAGACCATTAAAAAGCAAATTTCAATTGCTGGTCTGATAGTGATCAAGACAGGAAAAAAAGGACGTAGACAGAGCTGTAAGAAAAGAAAGAATGAATTCTTGCCATATTCCAGAGTTGGTAAATAGAGATGATAAAAGAGACAACAGAAATGTCTTTGCAATATATGTCTGGAAAGCCAGCTTTCTGACTCAGGTATGGAAATAGAAATGGAGAAAACAGTGATGCTGTAGCCATGATAGTCCAGGAAATATGGGGGAAAGAAACCTTTTTATCTAGAAAGAGATCTTCAGTCTAAGATACATTCAGCAGTTATAACACAGCCAGAAAATGATGTAAGAGAGAAAAATTGGAGAGCAAATAGGAGAAATTGCACAGTTGGTATCACATCTGCCTTTGGAAGTGACACCAGAGATAAGTTAGTAAAGACAAAATCTAGAAGAGAAAAGGAAAAGGATAAGGATACCTTCCCTCAAAAATAAATGGATGGAATTCAAAGCAGAAAAGGAAATGCTTAGGATACCGACTTCTTTTATAAAACTATGGAGACATAGAGGGATTAGTGAAATAGTTCATTATGCCCCTTGCTTGTTACACTGTACTTTGGAACAAAAATTGTGTCACTTGATGAATTTATGTGTAACCCAGCACAATGAGGTTTTGATACTGACCCAGAACTACTGCTCCAGTACAAAATAATACTGTAATAATAAAAATAAAACAGCATCAACAACAGCTGAAATTCTTTCAACTTTTATTTAGTGACCCAGGAATCTAAGTTATGGCTATAAAGGAGGACTGGAGAGAATAATAATTGGTATTTTGCAAAAAAAATCTTGGAATTTTGCACTAGTACCAGTAACTGCCTCCTTAGATTGATTATCAGCTGTATGTAATTTAATGAATTATGTGAAAATCCCACCTGACTACAAAAAACATATTACGGCTCTTTAGACAGGCAAGGATTTTTGTGGACGATATATGTCCTGTTAGACTGACTATATGGTTAGGATAGACTTAGACAAGCTTTCAAATGCAGTGCATTCTTCTTTAGGTCACTTCTACAATATCACTCCAACACTACCATGGCTCTTTAGTTCATTCCAATTTCAGGAAAATCACTTTAAATACTCAGATGATGGGATATACTATGAACTAGGTTTATACAATGCTATATGCTAGCTTTATATGAACTTTCTGGTCATCTTACATTAGCTAAAGGCATTTCTAATTAACCAACATAACACTGCCTTCAGGCAAATTTTACGAGTCTTTTACTTGATGTGGTAAAAAATAAGACACTATTTTTCTATTATTAGATGTGACATCTGGAATACCTTCTGCTGGTTGGTGCTACAACACTGAACTGGCCTTAGATATTCTCCTACAATTTCTTTACCTTTCAGCAAAGAAAGGGAAAGTGACAGTTTGCCATCTGTAGGATTGCTTTTCTCCACTTGCCGGCCATGACGTGGCCTGGTAGCACCAGCCAAGCCCTGCCCCTGCATGAAAAATTAACACTGGAGGAACACAAGTTCTCTAAGGTGCTCTGCTTTTGACCAGGGTTAATTTTTCATGCAGTCAGCCAATTTAAAAGCACTCTGCAGCTGTGCACTGTTACAACACAGCTGTAGAGCACCTTCAGGAGATAATCGCAGGAAAAATGACACTTGTGCAAGCACTCTCAAGGAACAAAGTCTTAGAAAAAAGGCTACCTCTCAAAAATCCCTTCCTTGCTTTCAATTGGATTCTGAGTTTCTGACCTGTCAGGTAGGAAGGTGCAAGACAAATACATCAGGGTAGTTAATTGGGCATAACAAGGGATCATATGTAACAAGGGAAAACCTAAAATACTAAAGACAACCTGGGAAAATGGAGTCTCATTTACCAGCTATTTTAGTTGTTTAGGTCTTTGGCCAGACTTGCTGGGTAAAACTAGAGGCTTAATTAACAAGGTGGGGGAAAGTGGTCAGGGTGGTCATTCTTACCTGCCCCAGGAGATTCAAAGACTGCTGCTGCTGCTGCTGCTGCTGTATCCCTGCCTGCCTACCCCAGCTACAGCTGCTAAAGCAGCATAGGGTTGCTGCTGCTACCGAAAAGACAACCGGGGGGGGCACCATTTGGTATCCCCTTTAAGTAGGCACTCAGAACTGGTGCCCAGCTTGCTGCCTCTTAGTTCTGTTTCTAGGTAAAAGGGAGGAACTTTGAACTATACAAACAGTTCCTTCCTACAGGAACATACAACTGCAAGGGGCTTCCTGGGCTACCAAGTCCAGCACCTTGAAGTCACCGGCAGGTATTTACCCAGATAAAACATTAAGTTGGTGAAAGAGTTAACATGATGTGGACAGAACAATTAGGAAGGCAGAAACCCTTGAAATCCACTACTTTATTCTTCCTATATTCCAGTTCACATTAGTGAGAGAGAAAAGAAACAAACTCTCCAATAAACCATACTCCAGATCTACATTACTATATATATATTTACATGTTGCTGAACCTTTAATACAAATCAGTCTTAGTTTTATCTTTAAGTAAAATGAGCATATAACAGTTGCATATAAAATGTCTTTGCTGTTATTACGTAATCTGTTTACTGTTGTTATCTAAACATTGTTCTCAGTCCATTTTCCTGACAAGTTTTTTTTAGGGCATCTGATGGACACATTTCGCTATCTGCCTTCAGTGCTAACTTTACCATTACTGAAAAGTCAGTATTACTTAATGGGTATAGAGATGTTTCCATTCCTCAAGATAACTTCATATATTGTGTGTGGATAGTCAGACTCTAATCCCTGCAGAATGCAATACCACTGTGAAGTATAACAGGTGCCTAGTGCCCCTGGACAGCACAAAGCAACTTTGAAAAAACGACTTCTTTCATTTCTTATTCATGTGAATTTTCCTGTTACTCCTCTTTGTGATGTTGTAATGCATTGACAATCAAATCTCTGCCTAAACCTAGCGTGTCTAATTATCTAAAGAGCAAGGGAAAATATCTTGCTTATCTCTGTGGTGTTAAAGAGGGATATGTGCTGATGATGTGGAATTGCTGCACCAAGTTGTGAATGATACATGGCATGAAAGTACTTGCCTAGTGCACTGAAAAAAGGCTTTTGCTATTGCTGCACTGTTAGCTATGGACCTATAGGCCTTCAGTTCCCAATAAGTGTCTAGAGTAAAAAAACCAGCAACCTCAGCCTCCAACAAAGTAATGAATCCATTTCTGTGTAAATGGGGCTCAGCATTATTAATTTCTCTCACCTCCCATCAGCGATTCGAAAGTGTTTCTTCTATTGTCGAAAACCAGTCCATGAATTTAATGACAGAAATAAAGTTTACTAGGTAAATCCAAGCTGTCTTTTGTGAGTCTGGCCTGATGTTTTTGAATAGTAATGAAAGGGCAATTGCTGTAGCTGTACTAGCAAACATTTTCTTTTCCAATGAATTCCCCAGTGAGACAGCACACTGATTTTGGCAAAAGAAACCATGAAAACAGTGTAGGTCTATCAGGCAATTATGCGTAGCAGCATTACAGATCAGTGATGCTCGGTCTCTATTTGTACACTTAGCAAGAGGACATTGGTGACATCACTCCAATCATCCATCCTCCCCCTCCTCTGTTTTCCTCTGTTGTTCGGAGGCCAGCATTTTTGATAAACAGGATGTGGGTCTGTTCTGAAATGCATTCAAGTTCTGTACACCTCTGTCCTCACCTCTGACAGCAACATGCTTCCTGCTTAAAACATCTGCTTCAGTTAAATATAGGCAAAGTTCAGAATATGCTGAGGACAGCATGTCTTGGAATGGCTTTTTTAAGCCGCTAAACTTCCAGAAAGTCTTATTACTTCCAAAAGTCTTAGGTTTTTATTTGAAAATCCATAGGATATATATTTTAACTGTGAAAATGCGTGATCATCATAATGAGGTGAGCATATTTATAAACTTGTAAAAAAGGCATCCATTCATATTCTTTAGAGCAGATAACCTTGACCTTTGTGCACTTATGGCTGTACAATTCAAAATAATCTGGGACCAGTTAGCCAGGCTAGGTAGAATTCAGAACTATAAAAACTTTATAGTAGAGTCACATAAAAATGCTATTTAACAATTTAAAACTCCAGGCCAGATTAACTGAAAAATGTACTAAGGTTTTTGACATTACAAGAACTTAGCCTTGACTTTCAGTATTTCATGAAAACCATACAAGATGGGTCTAATGTGAAACTCAGCAGTTAGTAACCATTAAAGAGTCCTTGCCCACACTGGAAGTTCTGGAGGAGAGAAGAGTATGCTACTGCCTAGTACAAACATAGGACACTAGGTCACTTGTACACATGATGGGGGTTTAATCCCCAAGGGTTTATTCTATGCTCCCTAAATTGAAACAGTGGGGTATAAAATAAAACCCTGAGGACTAACCTGTTTCACTTTTTCTGTCATGTTACAGCAAAGGGAATGATATTTTTTTTCTTTTGTCAGAGCCCTGTGACTGGGAGAGAGCTGCCGGCAGGCTGAGCAGCCCCTGAGCTGTGGGGGGGGGCCCAGTCCTTCCCCCCATCGCAGCAGCACCCCCAGGGACTGCTGGGTGGGCTGCTAGCTGGTCAGGTGCTGCCGCAGCTTAGAGGCAGCACCAGGCCTGATCCAACTGTTCTCTGAGCCTGCCTAAGGAGCAGCGCCCAGCGGGCTTCCAGCGGGCAGGCTCGGGGAACAGTTGGATCACCACATGCTGCCTCCAAGCTGGGGTCCCAGAAAGGTGCCACTACCATGGAGAGAAGGACCAGAGCCTCCTGCAGCTCAGGGGCCACTCAGCCCACCAGCAGCTTGACCCCTGGCTATGGGAGAGGTAGGCAGGCTCTGCCAAAAAAAAAACGATTGGGCCCCTCACCACTTCTGCCTTGAGCAGGCACTGCAGCTGGCAAGATGCCTGTGGCCACCTGGGAATGGGCTAGCTTGCCCCTAGGGAAGTATGGGAAAGTGGCAGGAGGGTGGCTGGGTTTACTACTGGCAGCCAGAGAAGGTGGTGGGAATGATGCACGGGGCACTAGAAGCCTGGGAGAGCTGTTAGCTGGCTGCCTGATGCCCCAGCTCAGAGCTGCCTGATCCAATGCTTCCCCGAGCCCATTTGACCTTCCAGCTCCCTGTTCACTGTCCCCATTGCCTTCTCCAGCTGCCAGCATACCCAGCCACTGTCCTGCCACCTCCCTGCACTGTCCCAGGGCCAAGCTGGCTGTGCTGGCAGCCAGAGAAGGCAGTGGGGATGGTGCATGGGGTGCTGGCAGCCTGGGCAGGCTCGGGGAAGTGTTGGATCAAATGCCTCTGAGCTGGAGCATTAGCTGGTCAGCTTGCAGCCTGCCTGGGCTTCCAGCACCCCATGCACTGTCCCTGCCACCTTCTCTAGCCACCAGCAAACCCACCTCCCCATGCTGCCCCGGAGGCAAGGCAGCCCTTTCCCAGGCAGCCCCAGACATCCTGCCAGCCACAGGTGCCTGCTGAATGCAGAAATCCTTTTTTCTGTGGTACTTGCCTGCCTCTCCCATGGCTGGGGGGTGAGCTGAGAGCTGCATCTTTGCAATTCGCAATTTTGCAAACTAAACTACATCTGGATATAGTTTAGCTTGCAACAATGCAAACCTATCTAAAAACCCCCAAAGTGGTACATGTGTAATGTGTGACACCATTAAGCCACACAAATAACATTTTCATGTGGGCACCATGATAACTGTCATGTGTACAAGTGCCCCTGGAGACCATGTATTAATTCCTGTTACACTACAAACTTCCTCTGTGGTCATATCAGTTTTGTTTCCAGGGAAATCTATCATCTTTAATTAACAGCAAGGTTCCTGCCCCACGTTAGCTCTTTTGAAATCCAGATTGTAGATGTGGCAGTGTCTACATGCCACTTCAGCCCTTGTTCCCTTAGGCATGTCAGAGTATGCCTAACTCACACCAATACCACTGAGTTCAGGGCAGAGTACAGCAGTTAGAGCCAAACAAGGTTGGAGAAAAAAGAACCACCACCCATATTTTGAATAAGCAGTGGAAAAATACTACTAGAAGTACTAGCCAAAACTACTGGGAAAGCAGTAGTCACCCCAAAATAAGACCTAAAGCATCTTTACATGTGCTGTGGGGTGGAGGGGACACTTTAATTAGAACCACTCTGAGAGCTGCTTTAATTAAAGTGCCCACAGCATCATGTATATTCAGTGTTCCACATTTCAAAACAGTGGCAGAGGCACTTTAACTAAAGCTCATTCAATGTGATCTAAAGCACATTTAGTTACATTTCCCCTGCTGCCATTTTGAAGTCTGGGGATGCTGAACACAAGTGATGTGGAAGCTGCTGGAGTGTGCTAATTAGTACACTCCAGCAAAATCAGTTAGTTGAGCCTACTCCAACGTGTGCTAATTAGCATGCCTCACAGCGGACATCCAGCATGTGTATAGGTACCATGAGGTTCCAAGTCCTCCTCAGCCTGAGGGTTGGGGAGTACCCTTCACACCTTCCACTGAAAATGGATCACCATACAAGCATTCCAATGTGCCCCTAACTTCCAGAGCACAAGAAGGCAAGAGTCGTGAGACCAAAAGGAAAGTGAATAAGGGGTGATTTAGCTCTCTAGCCTACTACAGGTGGCACTTCCCTGATACCACTACCAGCTGTCAGCTAAATATCTACCTTCAGAAGAGGACCAGGCACTCTGAAACTCAAATGAATGGAGGAGTCTAACATGCTCCTTGATATACTTGCCTACTGTCTGGAGAGGGCTGAGCATTTAGATTCACTTTTGTATTTAGTGTTCCCTAGTGGCCATCTCTAAATGCCTTTAGGCTGTCTGACTTGTATTTTGGGGGCACCTAACTATAGTTAGCTTAGGCATCTGACCCTGTCTATTTGGATTGCCTTTCTGGGACCAGTTGACTAATTTTGAGAAGCTGTGATGTCTAAGTGGAGGCACTTACAAGAGCAAACAAACCTGGCTCTTTGTGCCTTAATTTCATTATGGATAGAATGGCTGAAAGGGTTCCCTTATTTCATGGCAGTGTTATGGGAATTGCAACATGCTCACATACCATGATAAGCTTTTATATCTGAATTTTGCATTTTTAATGGCTCTTGAACCTGAAACTTGATACAACACTCAAGGACAGAAACAAGATTTGGACAGAAGCCAAATAAATGATCAGATGAGCCAAGGTGGAAAGAAGTCACTGCTTTGCACTGACTTAGAGTCATTCAAGTTCTTAGAGCAGTAGGGTGCTGCTAAGCCCCGTGGCTTTGACTGTCAGGCTCTCCATTTTATGATTTCCCTTTCTGCATTTTTTTCTTCTTGTGATCATTCCTTTTCAACACACTTCCTCTATCAGTGGTGGCTAATTGAGCAACAGTGGCATGAAATGCAATCAGGTGCAAACTACTGATTTGGCACATAGCAGACAAAATCAAAATGATAGCAGCAGCTGTGATACAAATGGACCTGTCAGAGAAGAGAATAACACTGAGTGTTTAAAAAAATGTAGAGGTGCTTTGGGCTATTATATGTTATATACTCTTCGAATGCATTGTATAAATCAATAACAAATTAGCAGAATGCAAAATCTCAGGCCCTTTATACTCCTAGGAAGAAAATCATGCTAAGCCTCCTTCTGGAATCATTATGTAATGACCATTGGACAGCTACAGGAATGGCTATGGATATTTTGTTTCTTCATTATGAAGCTTCCAGGGGTGCTTCCATTCACCCCCTGGGCTGCAGAGCCATGTGAAAGCAAGGGCTCCAACCAGACCCCATGCTGACCAGCTGGTGAGCTCAGAGCTCACTGCTCATGTGGAACTCTGGTAGGGCCCCATGTTGGCCAGGCAGTGAGCTCAGAGGTCACTGTGCATGCACTGGGGAGCTGTACCCCTCTTTCCTGTTCCTGGATCTGCTACCCCAATCACCCCAAGTAAGATTAGGGTCCTTGCACCAGTATTCCAGAAGAGCATTTCTCTGTCCCAAAGAGCAGTTTTGTTGGGTTTTTTTTTAACTAGGCAGGAGGTCATAGGGAAAACAGTCAGAGTGAATGAAGTAAGTGACTTATGCAAGAGCCAAGACTAGAACTCCAGTCTCTTTAATCCAGATCCAGTGCCCAATCCAAAAAACACACTGCCTGTTAAAGGTCATCCCAGGACATGGCTCCTAAACAAATTACTGTGAGGTAAAAAGGGATGAGAATTTACCTTGCATCAACTCAACACTGTTACCCCACAGTAAATGAAAACCAACCCACAATCGCTCACCTCATTTTCACTGATAAACTTTGGAGTCTTAGTTTTCATTCACCAAGAGGTAAGAATATAGACATAGGCAGTTATCACGGAGCAGCTGGTGTGTGGCAAAGCCTTGACATCCTATGCCTTTTGGTAGTTTGTTCATGTTCCCATGCCCTAAGCCATTAGCAACAAGATTTCTTCACACTCCAAGCATTACCAAGGCAAGAAAGTGATAAACCTTACTTTAAAGACATGAAAGACTTCATCCAGCAAGTATTTGCATGGGCTTAACAGCAGGATTCCTGAGTTTGAGCTTTCAGTGCCAGTACAAAGCAGGCTCTGAATGAGTGAGCGCTGCAGTATTCTCCAATGAGCAACAGCTACTGTTAAGTATCCTAACAATACCTGTGAGGCAAGTTTGTGTTATCATTACCAATATACAGATGGGAAAACTGATATAAAGATGTGAAGTGATTGACTACAGTATCAGAACTAGGGCTAGAATGCAAGGGTTTGTTTGCCATTTCTTGTTTGGATTCCCCCTAATTTCCATACAGCCAGGATTTTACCCCTTCTCTCTCCTCCTCCCTATGATTTACTTTTAAGATTCACTTTCACAGCTTCCTAATTCTTTGTGAAATATTTCAAAGGTGCTGAAATACAATATTCAAAACAAAGAGCATTCCAACCTCCCCTCCCCAACACTCCTGCACCTAATGAACATCCAGCTCTCATCAACCCTCTGTCAAAATGGTGCAGCCTGTACTATCATGGCCTTTGCTGCCTTAAGCTTGTTTATCTGGGACAGTCCCACTAGGTTTGAACCTGAGTCTATTTATGTGCACAAAGTTCATTTGCAGCCATGGCAGTAAGCAAGACGTCTCCCATTCCCATTACAGAATACTGCAGCCCTTACTTTTGCCAAGCAGCAAATAACACAGTGGTATTCAGATTTGCTAGACTTGAGGCACTCTTAGCTGTCCCTCATTTTTTGACTATGGAAAATAATAGAGTCATTCCTTTGTTGAAAAGAACTCATAAAGTCCACAATAGACCATGAGTTAGAAAGACCACAACATGAGTTAAAGCACCCCCCAACGCAACAGACTGTTGGGTCCAGGGTCCCAACAGAGGGGATCAAGCCTGTCTGTGGGCAAACAGCAAACAAAGGAGTGGCCACTCTCCCCAGCCCTGCCCGCCCCCCTGCCTCAATTCTGGGGCTGTCAATAGGAAGGGGGGGGGAGGGCAGAAGCAGTAAGCTGATGGGTGGGGTTTGCCCAGCCTGATCTGGGGTGGAGCGGGGAGTCTGTGAGACAGCAGGTGCTCCAATCCATCCACCCCGCTCCCTCCTGCTGAAGCCGGGTAAACTCCAGCCACCAGCTTGCTGCTGCTGGCTTCCCCCTTCTTCCTCCCTTCCTGCTGACAGCTCCAGGGGTGGGGCTAGGCTACATCAGCTCAGCCTTGATCACACAACAAATTAACCCTAGGGAACACAAGTTCTCTAAGGCGCTCTAAAGAAAGCACCTTCATCTGATACCTCATTTGAGGAGGGTTAATTTTTCTTGTGATCAGCCACTTTAAAAGAACTCTGCAGCCATGCACATGTGCTATAGAATGGTTGTAGAGCACTTTTAGAGTGTCCAGTTGTGCAGAAAATGTAACTTCTGTGTGTGCCCTATAGATTCCTATTTGAAATCTCCAGGTTTAGCTTGTGAATCACAAGTAGGTGTTTGCACACCTAATAATGCTACTATTTTGCAGCATCCTATGGCACACTTAAAAGGGCTGTGGCACAGGTTAGGGATCACTGGTGTAGAGCAAACCATAGTGGGTACTGCTGCCCAGTTTAAAAATAAGCAGCAGACTCTATAATTTTTTATATGATGGATCACAAAGAAATGCTATATCCAAGTCAAGATATACTAAGCTGTATGAGCTTTTCATTTATGTGACTCGACCTAACCTGTTACAAAGCAATGAAATAGCTACAATAGAAAGCAGGGGAGACCAATCTGTGGCATGGCTGCCACAAGTAGCATGGACAGTCCCTGTGTGTGACACATGGCAGAATGGGGAGAAGAAAGGCAGATAAGGCAGGGAGCAGGAAACAGCATCAAATCAGGTAGGGAACACAGGGCAGGAGTGCACATGCTCAGTACACCAGGAGCTGACCCTTGCCTGGGCATGCCCCTGCCACTAGGGCCACAGAAGGTCTGCCCCTATAAAAGTGGGATCCCCTCTCCATCTGGACCAGCACTACGCCACACCACTTATCCACCCAGAGGCCCTGCCAGTGTCCCCCTCTGGACAACAGCTTGCTGGAGAAGACCCCAACTGGCGACTGAGGATCAATTCACAGCCTAGGACAGGTAGCTATGACCCACCTTCCTTCCCCAAGCAAAGGACCTGGACTCTGTCTCTACACACCTTAACTTCAATCCCTTCACCAAGCCTTTTTCTCTCCTGCTACCACTGTGTGGGTATGTATGCACGTACTTGTGTTCGTGTGGGTATGTGTGTATAGGAACCGATAACTTTGTGGGGCTGTGTAGCATGTTGTCTGTTTAATAAACCTGTTATTTTGAAACCCTGAGTTGGGTTTTGTCTTACTGACCACTCAGCCCTACTCCAATTTCTGCTTTCTGCCCCTCTGATCTTCCCCCCATGTCTGTCTGTCATCTCAGCTCCCTCTCTGTGCCTCCCAATTATCTGCTCACCAAACCCTAGGCTTGCCTCCCAAGTAACCCCAGGGCACAGAGACCTTAAGTAACCCCAGGGGCCACTTTAACCTTAAATGACTCTATTCTCAAATGACCCCAAGTAACCCTGGGGTACATTGACCTCGAGTAACCCCAGGGGTCACCTGACCTTAAGTAACCCCAGCTCCCCTTCCAGTCTGCCTGTTCTAATCCTGGCCCCAGCAACTTTCACACTCTTATTTTTTCCTCTCTCACGTTAACCCCCATCCATCTCCCTCCTTCCTCTCCTTATGGAAATCTTTGACCCTTGACTCCCCCTCCCATAGTCACCAAGCACCCTAGGTATCCTAAGTACCCCAAGCACACATATACCACATCAGCCAAGTTAGGAATTCACTGTGTGCGCCTAGTGCATATGTGCCATGTGTGTATGCACCTAGTGTGTGCGTATGCACCTAACTGATTTTTGTGTGTGTATATGTGCAATTGTGTCACACCCTCCCATTCAACAGTGCAATTTTGAGATCCTGAGACTTGGCCTGGCCCTACAGGGCAACACTATGTACCACTGGAGTATGGAGTATGGAGTATGAACTTTTTGAACAGGAGTACAAATCTCTCTGGCTTCTTGGGAGAACTGGAGTACAACCATGGGACACCTGTTTTTTTCCCATCTATTTTTAACCATGTTGTCCTGAACCTTAACACAGCCCTAGTGGCACATACTATCAGTTGCGTGCCAAGGTGCTCTGGCCACATTAATCAATTCTTGTGTTAATTTTTTTAATCGCAGTGGTTTTGGAGCCCACGCCTGAGCTCCACTCTGCAACCTCCGGGCCACCCAGCAGGGCAGTGGTATCAGCACAAAGAACTGCAGAGCAGCCCAGGCATGGGCTCTGGGCAGCTGCAGCAGAGGGTGGGGGGTGCACACACAGACAGACACACATGAGCAGCCACAGCCTGCACACTGCATGTAGAACAGCTCTGCACCAGGAAGTCTGTTGATGGAGAGGCAGGGGGAGAGGGAAGGGGCATGTGAGGGGAAGATCAAGGCCCCCAGGGTGAAAGAGGGATTGGGGCAGGGGCAGAGGCAGGGGCAGGGGCAAGGCTAGGGTGAATGGGGCCTCAGGGTTGGGGAAGGTCACGGGATGGAGCTGCGGGAGGATGGTCCAGAGGCACAGGAGGGGTGCAGCTCCCCGCTGCTGCATGCACCCATGGGGAAGACATAGGGGGCACGTGCTCCCCAATCTGTGCATGGGGCAGCAGCCTAGGCTCCCCAATGTGGGCTGGGGATCTACACCCTGCTGCCCTTGCCCTGTAAGCCATCTGCTGGCCATGCCATGCTTCCCCTGGCACAACATGGCATACCACAGCTCCTAGGGCAAAGGCAGCAGGGCACAGAGCTCCATTCTGCAGTGGGCAGCCCACATCTGCCACACACACAAATCAGAGGGCATGTGCCCCCCATGCCTTCCCCCAGTCATGCGCATAACAGTGGGGAGCCGCACCCCCCATAAACCTGGACAAGCCTCCTGCGGCTCTGTCTCACAATCCACCCTGGCCCCAGGGCCCCATTCACCCCAGCCCTGTCCTTGCCCCTGGGGCTTCAATATGCCCCCCATGCCTCTTCCTTCTCCCCCTTCCTTTCCCCCTTCACAGACTTACCTTCTGAGCAGTGTGTGTGTCCCTCACTCCCAAGCTACAGCCCCCCCAGCCCGGCTGCTGCCCCTCACTCCTAACCCACAGTAACCCATATCCTGCCAGGGTGTGTGGGGACCCCTCCTCCCTGGGCTCCAACCCCCACCACACACACAGCCCCCCACACCTTCACTAATTCTCCCCACACACACACCCCCCACACCAAACCATACAAAGCACCTGCATAATTTTGCATAATGTTGAGTTTTTAGCTGTGCAATTAAACTTGCAATTAATTGGGACTAAATTTTAATTGCACAACTAATCATGATCACATTTTTAATCGTTTCACAGCCCTAGTAGGAACAGATGGAAATAGAGAGGGGCAGTATAATTTTGTGGTGATGCCAAAAGAGGAAAATACTGGTTGTAGAAAACTGAGATGGGGAAATAAAAAATCAGAACAGAGCTGGAGAAGACAAACAAAAATAAAAGAGAGACTTGCAGCTGGTAGAAAAGTATGGAAACAAAAACATATGAATTTAAGGGGTGAAATAACAGAAAGAATAGGGTAGAAAATAGGAGACACATGAATTATAACATGGCCCAGCCTAAGAAGACATAAAAAAAGACTGTGCTTAATGTGAATTGCATGCAAATAAGTTATGAAGTAAGGTCTGACCAAGCACATCACTGGTTTTAATTCTTATACGTGCACTGCTGTAGAACAGGCATTCTGATGCCTGACACCAAACTGTGCTTTTTCAGCCTTGTTTCTGTAGTTGATGTATGCATGTATGTATGTATGTATTCTGTACTTTTATGTATTTTGTACTGCACCTTAACATTTCTGCAATCTCTCCATAAGCTGTACCACCTCAGGGGAACTGAAGGAGAGACAGTACTTCAGGCAGACATAGTCCTTCTTCCAGGAGTGCATGGTATGAATGGACTACTTCCCCAAGCATGCTCCATGGACCAGCATAATAGGTGGGAGGAAATACCTCACCTTCTCCATACCTCTTTGGAGATTATAATCTCTGTAGCAACCTTTCTGGAACTTGAAAGGAGTTCATCTTGCAGGAGGGGTGGATTTTGCAGAAAGCACCAGGAAGTCATCCTGAGTATGAATAAATGTATATTTGTAGTGGGTAAGGGGGCCAGGATGAGGGGGCACACAGCAACTGTTACAGTTGCATGAACCTGTAGCAATATAAGAGTAGTGAAACTTCTCCGGCTTTAACCCTGCTTCATCCAGGGCCAAAATAAGGATGATTTAGCAAACTTGTATGGTTACAGACTTACAGTGTCAGAGTGGCTGCATGCTCCTAAGCAACAGCTCCCCATATCTGCCTTGAAACTCCTACAAATGTACATTTTTCCATATTCTTGGTGTACATAGGATGGTTCAGGATGATGGGGAGGAGATGTGGAGATCATATGGAAGAGAAAGGACTGGCACAGACTGTTCAGAAGTAGGACCACCACCTAAAAAAATGACAACAATAGAAATGAGGACAGTGACAATGATGATGACAATGATGAATTAAAAGACTGGGGAAACAGGAGGGGAATTCAGGAAGCAAGGCACTGAGATGGTCCTTTGCATGATTGTGATGGTTAAAGGTGACGGTAACGGGCATATGGACGTGCGGGAGCACAGGTGTGCGGTGAAGTTATTGTAAAGGGAATGAGAATGGTGTAACTATAAAACTGCCACTGAGCAGCCAAGAAAAACATCATCCGGAGGAACGAACAAACCTGATTCTGGCTCATGGAAATGGATGCTGCCCAAGCAGGGGGAAAACATGAGTATCTGATTCCAGAATTGATGATACATGTTTTCATTGGTGGGGAGAAATGGCAGCGCCGTGGCCACAGCTGAAAGCTGTCCAGTTCTGGCACAGCTCCTTGCTGCCCAGATCTGGTGCAGGCATGGACATAGACACAGACAAAGCCCTCCAACTCCTCAGACCATATCCAGTGGCTTTGCAGCCTGTATTTTTCTGACCTCTGTCTCACACAGCTGGTGAGGTAGGGAGAGTACAATGGAGAGCAGATGGAGGCATCAGCACAGGTTAAAATTTCTCACCAGAATGAACTGAGAGCCATGTGAGGATCCATCTCTAGACTTGCCATCCATTGAAATGAATATGAAGACTATGTGGTTTTGCAGGGTGGAGTAAACACACAAGCTGTGTACCTACCGTCTGCCCACTAAAAATATAGACCTAGAAAATATAGACCTAAGCATCTATCCTGGCCAAATAGAATCCCTCCTGCATCCTGGTCTTTATATATTAGACACCTAGTGGGTGAAATAGCTCCTAGCTCATGTTCTTTGTATTGGGAAGTAGGACAGTCCTCCCCTATATCCTATGCTCCACAAAAGCATTATCAGGACAGCACATAACTGAATTCAACTCTAGGGTCCTTCATGGCTACCTCTTACCAGTAAACAGTAAACACTGTCGTTCTCTATATAAAGGGGCCATCTTCACAGTGAATTAAGTTACAATTCACAAAATTATATCTACTGATATGAAATGCTGTTTTATCCTGAGCTTTCATATTTTCATGCTTTCACTGGCTTTTTAAATAATTATTACTTCTCATAACCTTGTTTTATTATTAAAGTGAGAATACCATTGACACCCAGCCAAGAGAACTATGCATGATTACACAGAGCAATTGTACTGTTCAACTTTATTCTCTTACTAGTGAGGGAAAAGAAGCCTGAGAGGTTTCTTGAGTCAGTTTTTCTTTGAAACTTGCTGAACATATTTAAGTAAAGCTTCACAAGACATTTTTCAGCCTGATTCACAATGTTTTGGATGTCTACTTTTCATAACTCATTTAAAAAGCAGCCACTGGAAAACTGTAATTTACAGTAACACTAGAAAAATAATCTGGGCTTTTTGTTATTTATTTATCATCGGTGAGTAATGCCATGACAACTGCACAGCGTTACAATCTGTGACAAAACATATTATTTTACTAGGCATAACCACTGTCTCACAAATCACAAACAAAAAAAATAAAGAACAGGAAAGGTGCCTATTCTGAGTCATGCAGGTCTTATTATGGATTCTTATTTATTTGTAAGCCAAACTTTAATACACTTTCTTGAGCTACGCTTTATTATTCTAAAGTAATTCACAGACTATCTGAAAAAGGTCTTATTCTTATTTTAAATAAAGATGTTTTCTTTCTCACAAGCATTAGTTAATGGTGTTTTTAGAGAAGAACTTGGAATACATTTGCTAAAAGGCCACAAGTGCTGCAATTACTTTCTCCTTCCACTTGTGTTCATATTCATAGCAATAATATGTATGACCCCATTCTGCCTTCTTTACTCATGCTGAGTGACACCTCATTCTGCAACTAATTTCACTGATTTCAATAGCACCCTACTACATGCTAGTGAAAGCAATACAGAAGCATGCATATTGGGTAAAAAAAGAGCAAGGATTTTCCAAGTACACTGGTCACAGCTACAGAAATGCAAAAGAGTGATGGAAGACAATGAAACAACACTGAGACACAGTATAGAGTCCTTACGCTAATAGCAACTGACAGGGATTTGGCTCTCTCTTCTCCATGTTCTGCTTCCCTCTCATAAACAGGGAGAAAAAAGTCTGAGTATTAAGTAAAAGTCCCTGATTGATGATTTGGTCAAGAGCTAAAGATTTTAAGGAATTCCCTAGAAATAGCTCATTAGTAGTCAAATGAGAGAAAGCAAAGGGCTGTATTAATGGGAAAGAGTTACTTGCTTCCAACTCTGAAAAAGGAACTTAGTTAGAATCCTTATCTTCCTCTATCTTTCTCATACACACATACACAACACATTTTAAAAGCTAAATTAAAAGAAAGTGACAGTTAAAAGTTAGGCAATGTCAGAATTAAATTTGCCTTTTCATACATAATAAAACTCCGCTGTGTGCACATAGTATATCATATTTAATTACATGGTCATAAACTGCTTTCTCCACAAGATCCCTGCCTCATTCATTTCTCTGGAGATCAAGCAGGGCTTTCAGTGGAGGAAACTGATTTCTATAAATACAAAACATGCACTGTATATAACTACTGAATCTACTGCTTGGGTGGACTCAGGTAATTGGGCATGCAAGTGATATCACATGTAATTATAATTTGTACTTACAAGATTGTAGGAATAAAATGGGAGGCCATTAGAGGTCCCCCAAAAACTAACTGCACTGTCAGGCAACAATATCAAGTGTGATGTACTGAATAACATATTCTAATGACCAATGGTTTGACTCTTCAGCTGATCTGGGATAAGGATGCAAATCACAACTAAGGCAGGTATGATTCAGGAGAATTTCAGGGCCCACTCTCACTTATACCAATATAAAGCAGGAATAGCCATAATGAAATACAGATTTCCCTCGCTTTATGCTGTACATGCATTTCCGGAAAATGTGCATAAAGGGAACCCACTTTACAATGTAACAAATAGGCATACGCTCAAAGACCTCAACTGTACTGATCTCCAGATGCATTTCTGCCACTTTTATAACACAATTTTGGTACTCACCAACAGCATACAGTACACACAAGCACAGGGCACTATCATAATGGGGATGGCAACTACAGAAACACGTGCCGCAGACAAGGAGTGAGGAGCACAGATCCGCACAGAAGACTATATTTTGGTGCACATCACTCCCACCATGCACCACACAAAGCAGCTGACTGTGGGCTTCCACCACACCAATCGCATAAGAGTGAATTTACCTTGCATATAATTAATTTTTGGTGTGAAAAGGGTTATCGCAGAAGAGCAAATTTGCACATACAGAACCCTCATACTACGAGGGAAACCTGTAGTTGAAATGTCAGGCATACATGAGAGAAGGTGTTTGCACCACTGGGATTTGTAACACTACCTTTCCTGAGGAGGGTAGCTTAAATGTGGAACAGGGGCCCTGGTAGTAGAAGGTGACAGGGGCCAGTGCATGTACAGAGGTCATAACAGCAGCATTTTCTGCTGTGGCCCCTCTGACAGCATCACCCACTGAAGGAGCTGTGCTTTCTCTGCTTTCCCCATGGCTCACCGTTGAGGCAGAACAGGAAGTAAGGGCACCTTCCATCATGATGCCAGTAAGTACCTGAAGGGTAAGTTTTCCTACATCATAATTTCTGTCCACTGAAACTAGCTGGCAAAATATAGAGATAAATAGGACCCCATTGCTCCAGGTCATGAAGACCAAAAGAAATCTCAGGAAGTTCAACAAGGACAAGTACAAAGTCCTGCACTTAGGATGGAATAAACCCATGACCAGGGTTGAGACCGACTGGCTAAACAGCAGCTCCGCAGAAAAGGACCTGTGGGTTACAGTGGACAACAGGCCAAATACGAGCCAGCAGTGTGCCCTTGTTGTGAAGAAGTTTAATGGCATACTGGGCTGCATTGGTAGGAGTGTTGCCAGCAGATCAAGGGCAGTGATTCTTCCCCTCTATTTGGCACTGGTGAGGCCACTTCTGGAGTACTGGGTCCAGTTTTGGACTCCCCACTATAGAAAGGATATAAACAAATAGGAGAGAATCCAGCAGACAGGATCAAAATGGTTCAGGGGCTGGGGCACATGACTTATGAGGAGAGGCTGAGGAAACTGGCCTTATTCAGTCTGGAGAAGAGAAGACTGAGTGAGGGATTTAATAACAGCCTTCAACTACCTGCAGGGTGGTTACAAAGAGGATAGAGCTAAACTTTTCTCTGTGGCAGATAACAGAACAAGGAGCAATAGTCCCAAACTGCACCAGGAGAAGGTTAAGTTAGATATTAAGGAAAACTCTCTCACTAGGAGGTGGTAAAGCACTGGAACGGGTTACCCAGAGAGGCTGTGGAAGCTCCATCCTTGGAGGTTTTTAATACCCAGGTAGACAAAGCCTTGGCTGGGACGATATCATTGGGGATGGTCCTGCTTTGAGCATTGAGTTGGACTAGACGACCTCCTGAGGACCCTTACAACCCTAATTTTCTATGATTCTATGGTAAACCAGTTTGGACCTGTCCACCCAGGTATCACCCTCAATATTGTTATATTGTACTTCCCCCACCCCCACATGTACACACACATGCACCCCAACATGGTTCATTTTATTGTATGCATGGGCTTTGAGTATAAAGATGCCGGAGACCCAACTTTTAGGAAAATTTCACTAGTAAAGCTGGCTCTAGTGTAGTCCGACTGTACCTCTTTCATGTGTGGGAAGCTCTTTGTTTTGGTTAAAAACCTATTTAAAGGGATTTGTGTTACTAAAATCTGGCACAGAATTTTTTTTCCCTGTGTCCATAACCGGAGATTCCCATTTTCTTCCTTAATAGCAAATGGTCAATAAGAAAAGCAACAACATTTGAAGGAAAAGTAAAGGATAATTAACCTCAGATTTGCTCTCAGAAAAACAAGGCCGTCTGGATAAGTAATAAAAATAGCCTCTCAATGGTCCTTGTGTCTGTCAGATTTTCTCTCTGTGATCTTTCAGTCAAAACCATGGAATAAAAGGGGACGGATTTGCTACTGTCCTTTTTTGTGTGTGTGTTCCCAAGGCTGCACTGCTCTGTCCTTCAAATCATCTCCACCAGTAAATCATTTAGCTCACCCTGTCACTCTCTACCATTGTGAGAAGACAAAAGGTACCCATTTAACCCCAACCATGTCTGATTCACTCTGCAGGGAATAGAGGTTAACAAAAGGGGGGCAATAGAGGAAGGTGGCAGTTGGGTTGAGTTGCATGTAGTCTAGTGCTGGTTTTCTCTCGCTCTTTCTGTTATTTTAAATCAGCAGTACCTCTCGTACAGACGCTTGTTTCTGAAGACTGCATGTTTGTCAACAGATCTGTTCTGCTTGAGTAACCTGACCGCAGACTGGCTTAAAAGGTTGGAAAGGGCAAGAAATACATATATCCATAGAAGCATGCATCTGTTAACCCTTTCACCTGCCCAGCTTTTGTAAAGTATTTGTGTAATTTTTAAGAAAGGCGGCACCAAAACACGTAATTACTCACGGAGGAACAGAATTATTGCAGACAACCAGATCTTATGAGAAAGCCACACTGCAGTTATCTGGCCTACATTACCTGATGCATTGCTCTAATCAATCAACTAACAGCAACCCTTCTATAACGGTCATAACCTTTGCCCCATCACCCTAAAGTGTGAGAACCCAAAGTTACAGCATCAAACATGTGTCTCAGGGGCTTTAGTCTGCAGTCCTATCTGCCAACAAATCTGGCTGGTCCTGCATTTTTTAAGGGAAAGTACAGCTATTTGCTGGATAAATTACCCATTAAGCTTGCAATCTCTTTCACCATTATCCTGGCAAATATTTAGCTTTTCACTCTCCTTTTAGACGAAATTTAAAAACAAACAAAAAACACACAACTTTGAGGTCAGAGAAAGACAAATGAGAATGAGAAAGTAAAACAAAATGCATGGAAAAAATGAAATGATATGGTTTATTCTTTTCCTGATTTTAAGTACAGAACCGCCTAATGGCACAGAACTTGCTACATAAACTGGAATTTGCATACGAGTAATGTATACTTGTAAATAGCTGAATGACAGATTTTTAATAGTGCATTATTACATCAGTTTAGCCATGACAAAATGCCTTTGGCAATTAACATTCAGGTACTGAGACTGTTATGATTAGGAAGGAAGCATGGATGTTGACAATGGCTTGAGAGCAAAGACACCAGATACGTGCATCTCCAGGGTTACTCTTGATCTGTATTACTCACGGTCCAGGAGATGAGTGTAAGTTATACATTTTTTGTGAACTTTTGCTGAACATGTGCCATTTAATGACAGGCAATTCAGCATGCGGTTTTCAAGGTTATTGCTTATCTTATTATGTGTTCTTTATTCACATGTCAGATATTTAAAATGTATAAAATCTTCTTTTCACTGAAGACTGTTGTGTCATTTTAATGGCAGAATTCTGTCTCATGCCCCATGTCTTTATCAAGAAATTTTGCCTAAGTCAGTCTTTCACTCTTCTGATCCCCTCTTATTCTCCATTTATTCAGACATTTTGGTAACTCCATAATCCACCTTACTGTGGTGAATAGTTTCTCCAGCTCTGCTTAACTCTGTGCTTTGCATCTTTAAAGCCCCAGTCCCACTCTAAGTTCTCTTACTGGTGCTTCTGCAATGGGTGAAAGAGGAAAACAAGCTTTGGGGTTTTTTGGGTTTTTTCCCCCTGGGACTACAGTGTATGTGAACTGCCATCTCTTTCAAGCTGTGGGGAAGCCTTCAAAGATTTCAGCACAAATGTAACAAGTATCTTATTTCCCATTCCAGCTGTATTCAGTTTCTTTCTTCCACTCTGTATAGTTTCTTAGAGACATTATAGAGTGTACTAGAAGGGCCACTTATGGACACCTATTGCTGCACTGGGCAAGCTGCCAGAATTTCACTCCAGGAGGCTGGAATTGGAATCTTTAATTAACTTGAACCAAAACATTGAGTGTTGAAGAATCAGACTGGAGGGAAGAAAAGAAAATAATGGCTCCCATACTAGAATCTCCATTTTTGGTCACGATATGCCACAACTGTCATGTTGCCTCTTACATGTATTTAGCAGAGCAGAGCAAATGATCATAATTCCGATACAGTCATCTCATCCAATGAATCCGGCTGGCTTTTCTGAAATACTAGCTAGAAGAAGGCTGCAATACCCACATCTTTGTTATTAGCATTTACTTAGCTTCTGTGGTACTGTGTGGATTGATCCCACCTGATTCATGCTCAGAATGCTTTGCTTGGTATGCTAAATCCTGTTACCTTGAACTTTGCACAATTATTGTGCTGGATTAGCACCTGAGAGTTAGAGTCATAAACAAAAATCCCATTGTGCTGGGCACAGTAAAAACATGAAACTATAAGATGGATATTATAATCAAAGTCTAAAAAAAGAGGCAACAGAGAGATGGGGAGCCTAATGAAACAAATCAGTAGTGGCTATAATTACTCAAGCAAAGTGAACATAAAATGTTACTGCAGCAGAATGGTAGTCATCCATATTATACTTTCTTTGCACACGTTCACAGGGCGTGAGTAGGTAGAGAATCCAGCCCACAGTGGGTGTGCCTACATGTATAATTAATGCACCTGAATTTTCTGCACAGAAAATTCAGGCACTTTAAACTGAGCCCAGGAGTGCATCTACACATGAGCTCCGGAGCAAACTGAGCCTGATATGAGCAGCCTAGTCCAGGGCTGCTCCTGCTCTGCTCTGCCCCCCTACAGCAGCCAGGGGGAGCTGTAGGCTCCAGATGCAGATGTCTGGGTGCCAGCTCCAGACTGGCAGTGGGTATAGGGGGTCAAGCATGGGCTCTGGGAGGGAAGGCCAGCAGCTGTTCCTGGCTCTAGGGGCAGCTCCAAGGGGTGCAGAGCTCAGGGCTGGGGACAGCTCTTTCCCAACCCCTAAACCAAGCAGCAGTTGTGGCCCCTGCTGCCTGGGCTGACTGGAAGCAATTTGCTCCCCAGTCAGCATATACACATATTTTCTGATGCATTAATGTAATGTGCCATTGGCTAGTATCTGTATGTGTTGGTACTAGTGAACAGTGCTACACATTAATTTACTGAGCAGTAATTGCTGCACACATTTAAACGGTGATGCTTTACTATGCATGAGAATAGTCTAATGTGCAGTAAAGCACATGTGTAGATGAGCCCAGTGTATGTTAGTACAGATCAGTAGAATAAGTTGGACCTTATTTTCTAAAATAAATGTACACCATAAATACCAATGAATGCAGATCTCTTATTTGATAAATGCTCATTAAAGTGACTTCAGGATTTGGTTTCTGCATACTTGCCAGTAAAGCTCAGTTGCTCAAATATCTGTGAAACTAAGGCTAGGTACAGACATTCAAAAAGCCCAAGGCAGAATCAATCTAAGTTATGCAGTTTTCCATAAGCAGCATAATTTAGACTGATAGCAAACAGAACACACTTTTGCCCTTTGGTGAGGGAGGGGAGGGGGCCAAATCTTAGACCAGGTTCACCCATTTTTATACCAGTCTATGTATGCTGAACTTCTGTTCTGTTACAGGTATAGAGCAGTTTTGTGTGATGAACTTCTATTCTGTTATGGGTATGGACCAGTTTCCAATCACTTATACTGGTAGAAGTGAAATAAATGTCTGTACCTGGCCACAAAAATGTAACAGGATTTATGAATGGGCAAAATTAATGTATATAAAAAGTGAAAGAAATGGGCTTGATTCTCCTTATAGTCTCACACTGGTGTAATGACATTTCCTTTACATCAGTAGATGACTTCCTTTACATCACCTGCCCATCAGTACACACTGATGTAAATACAGTGAGATGAATTCACCAAGTTCTAGCATTCAATACCAGAGAACTTTCAATTCCTTGTATTTGCCCCAGTGCCATCAAGCACCAGGTAATTGAGAAGAAAAATAATAATGGCTCATAACAAAAGTTCTGGTGCTGTTTTGATCATCTCAGGGACAGAAAACAGTAGTTTCACACAAGTGCAAATACTCTAAGCCAAGGGTGTCAAATTAATTTGCACCCCACAGGCCAGATCTGGACTGCAAGGAGCCTCACAGGCTAGATCTATACCCCACAATGGGGTTAGCAGCAGCAGCAGGGGACATGGAAGGGTGGGGGCTAACGTAGTTCTTGCTTACCTCCCTGCCACTAACACACTTCCACAGTGGGGCACTGCAACTTGGATTTTGGTGTCGGACCCTATCCCACCTCCACATTTTTAGCCCCTCTGGGAGCCTGGTAGGTGGGTAAAACAGTTCTGTGACCCATATGTTTGACACCCCTGCCACAAGCCAAGCTCTATGCTTTGAGGCCTGGCCACTTCTCCCTACTTACCTACATATATTTCCACTAGTCTCAATTGAAAAAAAAGTATTCTAATTTCCTGTTCCAAACTGATGCTTAGTATTGCTGCTAAACAGTTGCAGCTTTTCACCCATAACGTTCATTGCTCACATATTAACCCTTTAACGAGCAAGTCTAACTGTGATGAATTCAATGGAATATGGATGAGTTATGTCAGGAGACCTCGGCCTTACGAGTGAGCACTCAATTTATACTCCAGTTTTAAAAGACAAATCAATATCTAGCAGAGAACAAATTTTGCTTTCACTCATTGTAGTATAAATGCAGAATAACTCCACTAAATTTAGCGACGTTCTTTTGCATTTAAAATAAGCGGAGAAGAATTTGGCTCATTAGTTATATTATATATAGCTATATAGAATGCATTACAAAGGTGCACACTGTAAAAAAAGCAGAATGAGGGGAACCTGTCAAGAATGTGCATGATGAAATAATAATCATATCCAATCTCTCATTTAGTCACTAATATGCTACAAACTTACTTTGCCAGAACTCATTTCTGAATGCTGTAAGTAAGACTACTCTCAAACATTTTGTGAGGTAATGGATGCTTACACTGAAGGCAGCATCATTTGATTTACATTGCAAATATGATTCCATTTAATAGAGAAGGCAAATAAAGATTTGTCATGAGATGCACTGTTTGAAAACTTTTTGTTTTATATTGCTTCTGATCCTCAAAAAGATTAAAGTGGGAAAACGCCCCCAACTTCAGAGTGACTGCAGATGTCTCTTGAGTAGGAATATAGATTATATAATACAGAACACTTTTCGTTCTGTATTCCATCATAGTCCATGGCAGAACTGTAGCAAGTTCATTCAGTACCCAGGACTGGGGAGGGAAAGTTTTGTCTGCCCTGGTCCTCTGCACTGGGAAAGCAGATGCTACTGCTACTGCTGTAGCTGATGCTACTACAGCAGCAGCAGTGGCAGTAGTAGCAGTAGTAGTAGTAACAGCTGCCCTCCCTGTGTAGGGAGCCTAGGCAGCAACAGAGAGAGAAAAAGGGGTCTAACAGCGGTGTCCCTGAAGAGTCTCAGCATTGACCCAGAGTTGTGGGAGCAAATTGCTCGCAACCGTCCATCCTGGAAGTCATCAATCCAAAATAGAGCATTAGCCTTTGAACAGTAATGCATGGCAGAAGCAGTGAAGAAATGTGTGGCCAGGAAAACGAAATGTGTGCCCCCCGCAACCGCTCAATGTAATCATCTTTGCCCATGAACGACAGAAGTATCACTGGGCACAGGGCTGTCCAGAAAAGTTACATATGACAAATAATACCCAATTTCATTTGCAGTGGTTGGGTTTAACTGTGTCAAATACGATTAAAAGTAAAACCAAAATGGACTTTCATGATTTTTCACTAGAAGTGAAAAAATAGGCTCTATTTCTGAAACAAATGTGCCTATTTATTCTTACTTTCTGTTAGAATTTGGATTTCCCTTTTCTAATAAATATGAGCCCTTTCCAAGTGGCAAATGGTTTTATGATTCAACATTAGAAATCTGGAGTGTACATATTTCCAAAGAAAGCAAAAGAGCTATTATCAGAAAAACAAAATTCTAGGGCACAAAAAATCACGTACATTAAGAGCGAGCATTTTCATAGGAAGGTTCATGAACATTTTCTCCAGATGGCATCTCTAAAAACAACATGCTTTTACTCTTTCTGAGCCACACATTGATGTGCAAATACTGTTTTCTGGTTCACTCCATGATGCTTAATTACAACTCTCATTAGTTTTTGCACTAGGTAGAATCTAAAGCTTTCTTTTTCCACATCAAGATTTTATCTTGTATCCAACATCAGCAATTTTTCACTTCATTTAAAATGACAAGGGTATCCAAGAATTCTCTTGGAGTAGATTTTAAATTAAATCTCTTTCTTAATGTATGGGTTTCTTTCATTGCTTAGGCTGCAAGCATTTGAAAGAAACAAGAAGGCTTTTAGTAATGGGCACTAACAGCACTATTGTGCTTGCATGGAAACTCTTGGCCATTCAGTGACACAGGGTCAAAAACAATCCTAGCTCCCACACCACACAAGTCTGTAGAAGGCCACACAGACTTCATAACACTGACTTCTTAGAGCTTGGGTGGGTTTCTGTGAGTGGTTCTGTTCAACATGAATTTCTGTAGAAGTTTACAGGACCAGAACCATTCAAACTTTCCAAACCTATTTTGATTTACTTAATTGAGCTGGAACTCAGATGAGAATGGCCACAGGCCAATATGATGAGAACAGCCTTCCCCTCTGATGCTTTTACTTCTGCTCATCTAGCATGTCTGTCTGCTGAAGACATACAGTCAGTGCCATGCAAACAACTAAGAGAATAATGATTGAGTGTCAAGAAAACAAGAGGTGAAAATAAGACCCCATTTATGAACCTTCAGAGAGATGTCATTCAACAACCAAAAAATACTCTGTTCTTATTTGAGCTAAACTACCTATTCCTAGCTTTTGCAACAAAAACTGCATGGAATTTTTAATGAGGCTGACCACTGGTATGATAAGTATCATGTACTATAGGAGCCAGGTAATTGCCTCTGCCGGTATAATTGCAAACATAAACATTAAATTATTCATGTTTTATTGTTATATACCAAAATATGGGTCACAAAGTTATACTGATTAGGAACAGACATGTAGAATTGTTCATTTATATTGCAGGAACATAAAACGGCTACATAATCATATGATCACATTAATTTCTATGTTAGCTTACCCACAGATACATGTGGCAACTCCAAGTGTCGCTAAAACACCACTTTTCACAAAGGCACCTTTAAGGCTGCAATCTCATTACCATTCCTGTGATAATAGTGAAAGGAGGAAATAAAAGGCTTTCTGCACACCCACACAATGATCATGGTCACAAATGATTAAGATGACAATAAAACTGTGGTATCTGAAGATTGTACCTCTTGGCTCTCATTCAGCAAAAAGTTTCACTTCTCTTACAGCTTTTCAGCTCACTCCCAGCATTTTCCCTCAGTTCTTGGCAATGCCCAAGTGCAAGTACGTTCAGGAAAAGTTTTTCACTGGGTGCAAAAGCACTTTGTTTCAAAGTTTATTTAATAACCAGGAAGTCAACAGGGGAAAGAGTTGGAAATACACATCCCTAAGATGCCCTAAGAGTCTGCAAACAATCTTCTTTTTCACATGGCTTTACTATTATATTATCTTTAAAAGCAAAGGATGCTTGGTTTGTTTTTGGGAGAGATGAACAGTAAAACACCAAACAGCATGATGGGTGATACACATAGATTAGAAGCAAAATTTCTCTGACAGGGGCAAGTAATGCTGCAGGGGGCCATCTTGCTTCACTGAACTGGAACATCCAGCCTTTGGAGAGCACTCACACATTAGGTCTTAAGACTACACTCACTATAGCAACCCTCTCTACTCCTGTCCTCTCCTTTAAAGAAGCTATGCCAATGTCCATTATCTTCCCAAATGCCTTCAATCTTGTTTTTCTGCTCAAGTTTCTTCACAGCTGAGGCATTTGCAGTTTAGTTTTATGCAGTGTTTTGCCTCTGTGCTTTGTTTTGCATATAAGGAGTTGTGTTGACAGATGTGAGCAAATGCTGCAGTCTAGGGCTCTTTTTTGTGATGTGGCATTAGACTGTCAAATCAAGGAGACATGGAATCTTCTGACTCCCATATGTGTGGGTGTGTGTGTGTACAGGCATGCGCATGTGTATATTTGCATGCAGCACCACCATACACACATACTCATGGCTTTATGGAAGTACTCATTTGTAGGACTCAACCAAGGGTATGTACAAAAGAGTTAAGGATTCTAAGAAAGTAAATTATATACAGATATTGCTTCATGTGTCTCAATTAATATTTCTTACCTGTCTATGAGTAGAAGAGTAATTTGTTTAGAAATGCCTTTGCAAAGTCTGTGCCTTACATATTTAAACTACTCAGGTCCTTAAAAAGTTAAATTATAACTACGGTTTCTCGTGAGAGTGTAGAGCTTAAGTGACTGGGGGACCTTAGATATCACAGTTGATCCAGTGCAAGCCATCTGCACTGCTTAATTCATAGGCTTGGTTATGTGTAGATGAGCTGCAAGTTGGCAGGGTTTACTTCCTCAGTCCTAGGTTGCTTCACAACAAGGAAGCATTTATAGAAATGACCTAATTTTCTGAGCTTGGTCACACATGAAATCCATGAGACTTCTTTCCTCGGCAATGGGCCTTGGCTCAGCAAGAAAAGAGTATAGCTGTCCTTTATGGGCCCATCCAGACAAGAGTGCACATGCACTTTGCGGCACCTCAAAGGCTTTTGAGGCACCACAAAATGCACATAGCGCACACAAAAAGGTCTTCTGTGCTGCATATTTACAGTACAGAGCCAAAATTAGATACCTGAAAAAAAACAGTCAAAAAAAGTGGGGCAGCACACATGACAGCAGCATGTGCTGCCCAAAACCAGAGCCTGTCTGGCCAGAGCCATGCTCCAGCTGCCGACTAAGCTCCATGTGCCTGGATTGCTGCTGCTGTGGTCCAGGAGGCCCCCAGGACCCCAGGTAAGGCTACTTGGGCCAGTCCAGGTACTAACCCCAGCCTCTCCTACCCCACCCAGGGCAATTTGCTGTGTGCCAGAGTGCACACGGGAGGTGTTCCCTGAGACGAAGTAGCAACAGTACAACTCTACCATTTCTATTTGTCCCCAGGGAAATGCACATGCATGCTCATCTGGACGTGCCATATGAGTCCAATGACAGAGCCAGCCCAGACCTGAGGGAGCTCACTGAAGCCCACAGATTCAATATGTATATTCAAATACAACTGTTTGGTGATCATCATCCACAAGGAAGAGCTTGGTCAGGACTGTAATAGGTAGCATTTCCTCTTCTACTGTTTGTAGCCTCATTGCAAAGTTTGATAATGATCAGATCAGGAAACATCATGCTCAGTAATTAGCAGCAGGTTTCTGAATACTATTGATGCTTCAGCCTGTAAGGACTCCTCAAAGGCAGGAGATACTTATACATCAGCTGGCAACAGAACAATTCCTCTTTTTGTTTAACACATGCACACAAGTTGCAAAGAGCAAATTTCTGCCCCAGCACACTACAGAATGAGAGGGGAAAAAAGGGAATACATATTATAAAAGGGAATTCTTTTACCATAACTGTTATGATATACTCACCCAAACAGAGATTTGCAGAAGAACAGTGTCAAAATGTGCAGGATACTGGCTGATTTATCTGAAACATATACTGAATGGCAATGCCTAACTCAGGTACTGAAAATAGTGATTTAAATTACAAGATGTGTCCATGCAGAGGTTTTCTGGCCTCAATCACTGCAAGCAGGAAAGGTCATTATCTTAGTGATGAAGTCTGCTTTTGTCCCTAGAGAAATGAAAAAATAAGCTAGCCAACTTCACATCATTTGAGCTGGGTTTACATGGCTGACCCTTGATTGGATGTTGACAGAAGTTGGGAAGAGGAGGAGGAGGCTTTCTTGGCTGGAGTCTTATGTTCTGCCTACGCTATTTTGAAACAGAGTTGGAAACTTCCCTTGTAACACCAGGTGTCATAGCAAAAATGACTTTATAGGCAAAGTATTTGACTTACCATTCTTGCAAATCCACACGGCTGTCCATGTAGCTCTCCATAAAAACATCAGGGAAGACAGCACAAAACAATACTTTTCTAGTTAACCAGAGAACACCGGGGAGGATTACTAAAACGTCAGGTAAGGATTTTTGTGGGTGATATCTTTTAGTGGATCAACTGTAGAGCTGTGTGGGACACAGATGATTTTTCAGGTACCACTGTACCCTTCTTTAGGTCTCAGGGTATGGGGTACAGTCATACCAGAATGCTCATCTATGCCCCTCCAAACTATACAGTTGATCCAATAAAAGCTATCCTCTACAAAAATCCTTGTCCCTTGCATTTTTCCTAGATCATCACAGCTACAACATCACCCCAGCACTATTGTAATATCAGGTGTATTTCACTTTATTAACTGGAGATGGCAATGGAGATTTATTGAAAAACAAGAATATTTGATTACAGGTAGGTCTGTCATGAAAACAGTTTACCCAAATATTACCATTTTAAGTGGAAGGTCTAATAGCATCTTTCATGCGGATCCACTCAGACTTTTGCAGTGATCTTTCATCAAAAGATCTTGGAACACTGGATATGGTCACCATTTATGAACCACTACAATGAGATAGTGGGTCTTAATTCATGGTAACTAACATAAGCCAACTAATTAAAATGCTTAGTAAGGTTCATTCAAATTGCCTCATATTTAATTATATGTGTAAACATATGTAAGCAGTTCAGTATATTTTGACTTAGAATCATAAACCAGCTTGCTGCTTTTTTGCAGGAGAATATAGAGCCTTTGACATCTAGATCATGTATTTTGCTCTAAATTAAGGTTCACAGGGGCCAAGAGTTGTTGCTACCATGTGCTGAATATTTGGTGGAATGAGTTTGGTGGTCTTAATATCTTTCTTGAATGAAAGGAATTAGATTCACAATGGCTGGCACAAACTGGCAGCCAGGTGGACAGTCTAAGCAGAAAATCCCGGGCATGATTTATCTATGTAACCAGAAATAACCCACTGAGATTGGGATTGAAACATATTGGCAAAGCAGTGTGAAAAAAATTGCTGTGCCAGTGTCTATTCTTTATCTGTTTTTTGCCTGAAGGGAAGAAACAGAAATTGCCAGAGTGAGCAGGAAATTCAGAGAAAGAAGATTTAAAAACCCAAGAAGCTTTAGCTAATGACAGTTGCTGGTAAGGCCAACTATCTTTGGTCAAGCAGTAACATTTGGAAGCCTTTTCCCTTAGAGGGTTTCCTTTTCTGTCTCTAAAACAAAGGAAAGTGAAATGAAAACAGGAAGTCCAGAATGCATAGTAGTACATGCTTGTGACTGGATGTACATGATGTGACTGGACCAGCTGTTGCTCCGATACTGTTTATTTCTGTATCTCAATCTTCTGGTAGAAGGAAAAGCCTATCTATGACTGTATAACTGTTATGTTTGACAGCTAGACTTTTTGCTATGCACGTAAGTGGTTCTGGTGTATTAACCAGAAACGTATAATGATTGAAAGTACATTTCTCTATTTTCCTTTTACTAGCAAATAGAATACGAGGGTTAGTTTGGCTATATCTTCTCTTTGGGTATTTATATTCCATGCATAATCACTTCCCACCTCCGTACCTCCCAAAGTCAAAATAAAACTGTATCAAGTTATTCACCAAAAATTCCAACTTCAACAAGGGTGCCCTCCAGGCTTATGAACTCACAGCCATTTACACTCTAGGATGTTAATGAAAGCCAGAATGATATCTGGCTTTATATTTCAATTCAATGCAGCATTAAAGCAAGCAACAGAGTCTAAACAAGAAGAAAGTGCTCCTCCTCCTGCACTTCTTTACTAGGCACATGGAAATAATTTCTGGCACGCAGTAGCACACCTAAAACTTCCATTGTGCTCACAAGACTAGCATACCAGCACTGCTGCAACCTTAAAGAGCATCCTGGGTATTAGAATGCAAATCAGCCCAACAAACATTATAAACTGCTTGTTGTGCAAATATTGGATATGCAAATGATAAACTGGAACAAAGGCTATCTAGACCAGGTCGTACACATGGAGTTCATCTGTTTGAAACAGACTTGTATATATTTAAAATAACTGACTTGAGTGCATGCTTGACTAAGCTTGAATTTAATCCAATATGTTAAGACAATGAGGAGGATTCTCATGAGAACAAATGAATGAGTTTAAAAGAAAGACAAAGAAGTTTCAATGACATTTTCATGAAAACACCTCAAAAAAGTTTATGAAAATGTCAAGGAAAATAGTATTTTATGTCTAATTAGTAGTAAAAATGAGCAAAGCTAACAGGTTCAGCCAAAGCTGACATTCCATCTTTATATCTGCAGATATCCATGGAGCCCGTAGAACATTCAAAGCAGCAACAGTCATTATCTAATTGTCTTGGTATCATGTGAAATAGGCTGCTTTATAGTTGAGACACAAAATCAGGTGACATTTAGCCATTTTTAGTTTTGGGTGTATTTGAACCTGAAACTCAGTGATGTAGAAGGAGCTCAAGTCCACACCCAGCAAAACGAAGCATATGACACGACGCTTTTGTAAATAAAATACTTCAGGGTGTTTGCTCTCTTAAAATGAGATTCTGGCCAGAACAGTAACAAAATACAAAAGGAAAAAAAAAACCCAAACCCAATACTTCCTCACTCAGCGGCTTACTCCTCATGCTGAGGTTAGACCATCATATTGACATCTGTGGTACCAGGTTGTCTCATTGACCGCATGAAACTACTTGAATGAGTAACTAGTAATCAATGAAAATAAGTCATTGGTAGTCTGGCCCTGTGCCTTACCTACTTACTTTAGGGACAAAAAAACTGTTGCTATTTATTAATTGAGTTCTGCAACTAATTCCCAACTGTGGGAGCGAGAGAGGTGGATCATGAACAGAATTACTTCATTGAATTTTGACCGGAGGAACATAATTACTGCTGGTGATGTGTAAGCAGGCTTTAAGATTGAGTTTGAGCTTGTAGAACTATCAATCAGGGTGAAAAGCCTATTTTTATACATATACACAGAAACTCATTTCTAAAATAACTGAGAGATAATTAATAGGGGAGCACATTTTCCCTTTTACAGTTACTTTTTCAAGTAACGGTAAAAGTTACTCTGAATGGATTTCCATTCCAATAGCAAATCCAGACATGGAAACATGTCTGCTTCAGCAGGTATGAATGACCATCTTGGATTGTGTGCATACCTGAGCATAGCATCATAATGCAGTTTATTCTTCAAAGACACCATGATAAGACACAGAAAATAACAGTAATCTAAAGGATTTGTGTCTGATGAAAGGAGAAACTGAAATGTCTCATAGAGGTTTTCTTATAACCTTCCAAAACTAATTTATTCCAAATGGGTAATATTATGAATCAGTTGTTGGATGCAGAGGTGTACAATTGCCTGGCGTCTGTATACATCCCATATTACTGTTACTGCTTCTGCCTTACCAATTTGATTACAGACCGAAGTAGTTTATAATCAACTATGGCAGCCACCATCAATGGCATACATGTTTCTGGATACTGGAGGGTAACAGATGCTTTGTCAAGAAATCTGTAATGACATTCTGAGCCATGCCTATCCAACTGTGCTTTGAAAACAATAAGGCCAGGGACAGACATTACACATAAACCAATTTACATGATCATTGGTTTAAACCTGTAACAGAGCAGACATTCAGTGGACATAACCAGTCTGAAAATGGCTGAAACTGGTTCAAGATAAACCTGGCTGAATTTAGTATCAAACTTAACTGATTTGGCTCAAACCAGTTCATGCATTGTCTGTATCAGAACCTTTGCCAGTGTTAAGTTAAATCAGAAACCCACAGCATCCTGGCATGCTCTCTGGTTGGGAGGGTCTCTCTGCTCCAGCCCAGCAAGGTTGGCCCTGCCTCTGCTCTGCAATGCAAACAGGGACCAGCAGGGGCAGAGGTCTGGCCAGGGAGAGGTTTAATTCTCCCCTCCCTGTGCCACCGGCAGGGACCTGAGCCAGGTCTGACCACACTCCCACCTCGCTGCTGCATTAGGGGGGCACCATGGCCCCTGAGGCAGAGGTGGGCAGGGAGAAGAGTTAGTTTCCCCTCTACCCCACTGGCAGCCAGGTCAGTCCCTGCCTGGAAAAGGCCCCAGCTGTCCCCTCCGCTGGAGGCAGGAGGAATAACCACATCCCTGCCCCCCTTAGGGGCCCTACCTGGCCATGCCCCCTCCCCACCGCTGCAGCAGGAGGGGCAAAACCCTTCCTGGGGGCAGCAGCCCCTGTCACACTGAGTGGGAGAGCAAGCCCCTTCCCGGCAAGGGGCTGTGCTGCGGGCTCAGGCTGCACATGGCAGCACCAGGGTCTGGGGCCAGAGCCCTGCAAGCCCCCGCAACACTTCTGCACTCCACAGCTGCTCTGCTGGCCCCACAGTGCAGTCCCACTGGGAAGCTGTGACGGGCTCCTGCCCATTGGGCACTCACTGCTCACCACTCCAGATGGCAGCCGGGGGCGGGACTGGTCCCCGCTACTCATTCAGTGCTCAGGGCTTATTCAGTGAGGGGGCTTATTCAGTCACTGGGCCTGAGACTTGCAGTCCTGGAGGGGTTACCTTGCAGCCCCAGGGCTCCTAGCCAGTGGATGGCCCTCTGCCCCCTTCTCCCCAAAGCTCCAGCTGTGGCCAGGCGGGGCTGGGCAGACCCAGCTGTGATGCTGGCAGCCAGGAGGGGGCTTGCTTCAAGCACAGAGAGGCCACTCGCACTGCAGTCGGGTTTGTCCAGTGGGATCTACACAGCCTGGCTGCTGCTGACCTGTGCTCAGAGACAGTTCCCTGCCTGCAAATGGGGACTTATTCAGCCACTGGCTCTGAGCACAGAGCAGCAGTGGCTGGGCCGGGCAGGCCCTGCTGGGCAGACCATGCTGCAGTGCGAGTGGCCCCTCTGTGCTTGGAGCAAGTCCCCTCCTGGCAGGAAGGGGCTTATTCAGCCGCTGGCTGCCGGCATCACAGCCAGGTCTGCTCAGCCCAGCTTGGTCCCAGCTGAAGTGGGGGGGGTCGGGAATATACCAGCTGGGAGCCCCGGGGCTGCAAGGTAGCTCCTCCAGGACTGCAAGTGACTGAACAGGCCCCCTCAATGGTTTGCCCTGAGCACTGAATGAGTGGTGGGAGCTGGCCCCACCCATGCATCTGGAGTGGCGAGCACCCAACGGGCAGGAGTCCATCATGGCTTCCTGGCGGGACTGCGCTGTGGGACTGGCAGAGCAGCTGTGGAGTGCTGCGAGGGCTTGCAGAGCTCTGGCCTCAGACTCCAGTGCTGCCACACACAGTCCAAGCCTGCAGCGCAACAGGGAAGGGGCTCACTCTCCCACTCAGTGTGGCAGGGGCTGCTTCCCCCACTAAAGGCTCTTCCCCTCCTGCTGCAGCACCAGCGGGGAGGGGGCATGGCCAGGCAGGGCCCCTGTGGGGTGGGCAGGGACGGGGTTATTTCTCCTGCCTTCGGTGGAGGAAACAGTTGGTGACCTATTCTGCACAGGGAGTCACCCAGCTGCCAGTGGGGTAGAGGGGAAATGAACTCTGCTCCCTGCCCCATCTGCCTCCGGGGACATGGTGCCCCCCTACTGCAGCAGTGAGGGGGGAGCATGAGCAGACCCAGCTCGAGTCCCTGCTGGTGGCACAGGGAGAGGGAATTAAACCTCTCTCTGGCCAGTTTAGCCTGGCTAGCAATAAGCCCCAGCACCGCTTCCCTGCAGCCAAGGGCTGGCTCTAGTGCTCTCTGGTTCTTGGCCTGAGCAACTGCAGGTATGTGCCCGTATTGTCTCAGTCCAGAGAGCGTGTTTGTCTGGTTACAACCCAGTTCAGCCTAGGCAGGTTAGACTAACCTGCAAAGGTTGAATAAGTTCAGGCTCCAGCTTTTTAAATGTCTGTCCCTAGCCTAAAAGTGTTTGTTCTTCAAAAGTAGCATTGTAACAGAATTGCTATCACACTTCCCAGCAAAAGGTATAAAGTGAATCAAAGGAGCTAGGGTATGATGTTAAGGTCCAGAGAATAAATTCTAAATTATTTATTGGTCAAATAGGTCTCTTCTTCTAACTTCGAGCTTGAGGAACAATATGGTTTCCTGCTTGAAACTATAGTCAGGATGATTGTTTAGAAGAATCCAAAGTCTGCTGCCTTTTTTTGTACTTGTTATGTTTTGTTTTTTTTTTGCCTTGACAAATGTTCTATTGAATTTTCCACTCTTTGCAAACATAGCACATTACAAAGGAACTAGTGCCAGGAGTGTGTGAGGAAACAGACTGATAAACATTGCTGTTAGTGTGTTCAACAAAGAGACTGAATAAGGATTTGCCAATCATTTCTCGTGAAATTTACCTTCCATTCCAGTTCAGCTGCTATTCCTGACTTATTGCTGAGTAGAGCATATGGGCTGTAGTCACTGCCAGCCCACCAGTGCAAGAAAGACAGCATCAGTCCTGAAGAAATTCTTCTACTCAACTTCAGCATCCCCCTGCCTGGACTTTGAGCAGCAATTTGGGTGACCTTCAAAGGAGAGACGGAGGAAGCACTTTTTGCTCAGTTATTGCCCTGCACACAAGTGGAGGCTAGCCTTTTAAGACTACACCTAGCAGTAAACTTTTGCAGGATCAGGGTCTAACAACAAGTTCAGGATACTTTCCATGAATTTTTGGTGCTGAGTTAGAAAAATACTGCATTGTCTCTCACTTCCTTTTCCGTATAAAATGTCAATATTAAGCATTAGTTTCAGCAATTATATTCTTGTAAAATGGTAGCTAACATGAGACGCCTGATTCCCCTCTGATCTAGCTCTATAAATCAGGAATGGTTATATTGAAATACACAGTTACAAAAGTGCAAGTGAGAGGAGAATTGGATTCAAATAAGTTCTATTATTTAAAGACGAACTAAAGAAATAGCAAAGAACTTGACCTGAACAATGCTCCTATTAAATCAGGTTCACCAGACCTTATTTGGAGTGATCTATAGAGCAAAAGGACTTTCAGACAGAACTCCTCTCATGGCACTGAACATAAACCCAGTTTGAGGATGATTTAGCATATAGCATTGTGCAGTGTCACAAGAATACAAGTAAAATATAGGGGGGGATACTCCTCTACCTATGTATCTAGGACTTACCAGGTGCAAACATCAGTTCTAGTCGACGCCCATCCAGATAACAAGCCTTGTCCCAGGTATTCTGAGTCAGGGTTATATGCCCTTGTAAAGATCCTACTGAGTTAAGTAAATAATTGATCTAAAGGAGAATGCTTTACAAGCAAAAGCTTGTCTAACTCTTTCCCAACTATACAGTTGGTCCAATAAAAGATATCACATCAAAAAAAGCTTGTCTCTCCCATAACTAATTAAAAATACCAGCTATCCTTTTTCTACCATTCCCCCGCTCCCATGAGTAGAACTGTAAACCACACTGTAAACCACACTGTAAACTTCTGTTTCAGAAATGTTATCTTCCCACCATGTTATGATCATCAAACTATTGAAGAAATGCAGAGAAGTTGTTGATTGATGTGGGAGATTACTAGGCAAGTCAGAGCAAGATTGGTTCTCGTTTATGTTATTTATTTATCCATTTGGTGAAAGAAAGCCATGTTACAAACAAAAAATTAGACTCTCCTTTTAATTTTCTTTGCACTCCACTAGTTGAAGGATAGGCAAAGAAAAATCAGTTCTAGGTCTTTTGACTTAATAGTCAAAGGTGCCTCAGAGAGTCAGTGGCATCTTCATGGGGTGAGCTAATCTGTGACAACTGTAGCTAATCTAATAAGAAGGGCTGCATGTGTGCTAATGCGCTAATAGGAGAGGATTCAGAGCAGTCAGCAGTACTGAAAACCACTGCTTCCTGAATGGGCCCTCATATGCAATAGCCCTGGCAACATATGCGCATTTTAACACCCGCTTAACATTGAGACAATGCACTCTCCTTTGTTGTTTAACACAGAGGGGTGATTCTAATGGTGGGAATTTCTGCCTCAAAAGCGACATTCTTTTAGATGTGATGCAACTTTTTAATGGACCAGACATAGCAAAGAAATGAGGGAGGCAAATTCTGCATTGCTTCTGAGCTCCAGGAACAAAATGAAAATCTTCCACTTACTACTGAGTTTGAAGACTGTAAAACTGAATAATATTGGGATGAAATATGAAGGGGTATGGGGGCAGGAAGAAAGAGAAGATAGAAACAATTTTGGAATAAGCGTGTTAGGCCAGATCCTCAGATGTAAATGAAAACAGTTCCTTTGAAATCAAAAAAGCTTTTACCCCAATTTACTGGATGTGGCACAATAGTAAATCTTCAAGCTTGCCCTTGGAGGCAGATTCATTTATGCGGGCCAAAGAAAGAGTAAAACATCCTGTCTAGGCCTCTGCACTTCACTTTGAAGGAGAATGGCCGAGGAAGGAAGGATTGAGAAATTGGCTCTAGATTGGCCCCTGCAGATACAAAATATTAAGAGGCAGTACTCAATGTACACCTTTGCATTGAGTACATTGAGTACTGTACTTGACCACATTCCCATTTTAGTCAATACTGAGCATGTCTACACATTCATTAATGAGCTATAATTATGGCACATTAAGTTTAGTGCCTGTAATGACAGGTACTACTTGAACATGCCATGATCACATTAGTGCAAATGAACAAGCTTTTGTGACACTGCTTCAGATTAGACTAAATCTACTGAGCATTTGTGCATTAGTATGTGCTATGCTCACTGCACTAAAACACAACAGACTTAGTCTTCTGGCATTAAGCATCTTGTGTAGATGCACCCACTGTTCAATTTTTTGGGTTGCCCTAGCCTAGCAGGGACCTCAGAGCTGACTACTTATGGCCCATTGCTGCCTGTAGAATTGCTCCCCAGGCTGACTTCTTCATCTCAAAATGCTTTAGGATCACCACTTAATACATGGGAAAATCAAGGTACACAGAAAGTCTAGCCTACGTTTTCAAAGGGCCTTGTTACACGGTAGTTTTGGGCAGCTCCTGGAGCTCTTAATCCCTAGACTGTCCACACATTAACACCTTTAGGCTTTTTAAACACTCATTATTCAGCTCAAAATGATGCCATGCCAGGGCAGGATTACCGCTGATCTGGACTACCCAGCTCCTGTTCCATCAAGGTGTGGCCACTCCCCACAGGTGTGCTGCACAAGGTGAAGTCCTCCAGTTTACCAAGATCTCTCACATCACCACCCACAGAGCAGGGATAAAAGCCTGTCCTGGCTTACTATCCCTTTAGCAGTAACTCACACCTACAGCTCCTCATCCTGCCCCTGCTCACCAGGCCTCTAGTGGCAAGTCGCAGCTGTCCAGGTGGGGGGCAGTCAGAGAAGGTTCCTAGACTAAGGGTGTGCCTGCTCCAAACTGCAAGCTAGCACTAATACTGATCAACATTTGTGTGGCTCACAGTATAAGGTGTAACAATTCCCAAACATAGATTCTGACTTTCAGAGCCTTCATTTGAGTGCCTAACTGTATTTTTATTAATGGGACCCACCTTTTGCAAAACATTTTTTTGAGTATTTAATCCAATTTTCTTGCTGATTTGAAATGTCAACAAAAAAACAATACTTAACACTAAGTAAAAATAACAAAGGAGTCAAAAAACAGGAAGAGGAAGTCATGGCATACAAAGCATTTCATCTCGGACAAAGATTTGAATCCAGCCATTAATGACGCGGAGGAGGAGGAAGAGCTGCAGGCCTGGCTGTAATGTGCAGGTCCAGATCTGAAACCAAGTTTCCCAGCACATAGAGGTAACGACATCTTAGGGATTTGTGTTAGCTTTCTGCAGAAGCTTGAGTCAGTCACAAAGTGTGAATGCAGTTACTCTGGCATTCCTTTTCTAGCATAGCACTACTACAAAAGGGTATAGATTTGAGAGCAATAAGCTCGTTTCAAATCTTCCTGTACCCTAATTTATCTACCTTTAAGAAGCATAATGGAAGTGACATACTTCACAGAGGTGTTGTGAACCTTTAAAATAACACAGTATAGCACTCTGAGATCCTACAAAGGAGTATCATTTCACTGACTTAAGGCTTGTTTTATTGCCTCAATTCTCTGAAGGCATTAGAGAGCCAGAATAACCCTTCTGATCATTTCCAAATGTGTAAGGGGTGAATTCTTATGTCTTCCTTTACACTTTGTTGCATTTGTGGATGCTATTTTACTCTTGAGTTTTGAATACATAACAATTGACCCCTGCTGAACAGTGACGACATTTCCTCTCAGAGGAAGTCCTGGGGGAAGGAAGGTCACACACAAACAAACTTCCACTCATTACAATAGAGCAGACCATAAATGTGGCCATTTTTTCAGGGCATGGGTGAGGCTGAGACTGCCTTCCTGCCCATGCAATTTAGTGCTTATCACAGCTTTGTTTCCCTGTAATTTTCATGTTTGCATGGTTTTTAGTTCATTTATATTTTTTTTCCTCTTCTATGCAGATGTATTCCATTTTCCTGTTGCTGTGGAACACAGCAACAATTGCAAACAGTGTTACATAAATGACCATCTGTGCTTAAAAAAATGCTGATGCACAGGATTGCAGTGTGAGAATTTTAGCAAGTTAGCAAAATTCACACTATTAATACTTTTGATACTTCCTGACAATCAAGACCAAATTTAGTGTCCCCTTGGATCCCCATACTGTAAGCACATGATGAATAGTAACTCTGAAGTATATGTGAGCAAAAACTGTAACCTACTGCTGTCATTCACCAGAGCACTTCAAAATGACTTTACTACTACCTAAGCCTTAGAGAAGATCACAGACAGGCTAGATTAATATGTCATTAAAGACTGTCTTATCCATGTGCTCAAGGGGTAAAGTATGGTTATATAGCACATCTTTAACACATCTTTAAAATTCCATCATGCGGCATCATATTGATACCCAGCATCAGCAGGGATGTAAAATTTAAATCCACTAAAGATGGGTTATTAGAGTACATAAGTAATAAGTTTTCATCCCCTATGTGGACCAAGACTAGAGGAGGAATGGATGGGACACTTTGTTGGAGTGATATTTGCTGACAACACAGGAATGCCGAGTCTCAGGGTTCACAGGCTCCATTCCAGGCTCTGGTGGGGAGCATACTCTGCAGGGCACAAGCTCCTCTGCACATTTCTCCCAGGCACAAGGTCCTCTGCCTCGTTCCCTCTTACATATCCTTGTCCCAGTTCTGTACCTTCCCTACCCCTGGCTTTTAGTCCCAGTCCTACTCACCTCAAGTTATGCACACAATCCATACTATACAACTTTGCAAACACTGCATATAACTGCATATGTTGCTACTGGGCTTTTCACAGGCATGCCAACATTTGTCTTTTGTTTGTGTGGTTATCACTCTGACCTTACACAATACATGCATATTTTGTGGGTGCCTGGGTATATTTGAAATGTAATCTGCTGCATCTTATTCATTAGTGACTGAAAAGCTTTCAGTGATTCTATAGAAAAATATCCTATTGTCAGATTTTATGAAAAATCTCAGTGAGCTACAGAATTTGATAGTGATCATTCATAAATAAGCAGCAATAAAATCCACAGCAGGCAACCATGTCAAAAAGAAACGATTGCTTCCTTACATTCAAAGGGAGAGAAAATACATATGGGCAATTCAATTTGAATCTCATCAGTATAAAAAAATCTAATTTAGCTTCTATATCTTGTACTTTATTTTGGTTCATTTTTTTTCTCTACAGATGTAAAAATTGTAATGCTTTATACCCTACAGCAAAGAATGTTGCCCCTCAGACACTACCTGCAAACTGAGCAGTTCGAATACACAACCTTATTTCTATTAAATCCTCACCGTTTTAGTGGCATTGTCTCTTCATTGAATTAAGCAGGAGTTCTTGCTGACCTTTATGAAGTCAAGCATGTTACATCCCACACCCTAGAAGGCTGTACAATATGTTGTGCTCCTAGAGATGTATCTACATGGGACACTTTACTGCGCATTCGACTAATATAATGTGTAGTAAAGCAATACCATCTACATGCGTGTAGCAAATACTGTGTAGAAGGCTAGTCTAATGCATCATTTTCTACTACCTGTAGATACAGATACTAGAAATCAGCGCATTAAACTAATTCACTGAAGAACATGTACAGACACTGACCAGGAGCAAACTGCTCCCAGTCAGCCTAGGCAGCGGGGGCAAAAGAGGGTAGGGAAAGCTGTCCTGGCTCAGTAGGATGCTGCCTCCCAGCCACATGGAGATTGGGAGGCATGCTGATCTTCACATGGCTGGGAAAGCTGTCCCTGCTGCCAGGAAGCTGCGTGTGGAAATCAGTAGGGCTGTGCGAAACAGCACCATTCCATTTTGACTTCTGTTTTGCTATTTCAAAGGGGCAGTGTTTCATTGTGTTGTGTCGAAGAACTGCTCCACTTCATTTCGTCAAAACTGTTTCGCTGTTCCGATGCGTTTCGATGTTTCACCCATGGGCTATAATGCAGAATCACAAAACTGCCTATAACTTTGTCATTTCTTGCCTGATTCAGATGAAAATTGCAGAGATGGTAGCCCCTTCTGAGGGCATGAAGCCTGCCATGTCTCAAGGAGATAGGTGCAGGGTTTTCTGTGAAACTGCACTTCAAACTGTTCAAAGCAAAATTAGTATCACTTGCCAGCAGCAGCAGCCTGCTGTCATCCCGCACGCAGATCCGGGGGCCCGTTCTCCCTGGGAGGAGTCTGGCACAGCCCCACAGCCCTCCCAAGGGAGGTGGGTCCCTGGATCTGTGCGCAGGATGACAGCAGGCTTCCACTGCTGACTGGAGCCAGCACTGGGTTCTTCCCAGCACTCGGTGTGGGCTGCAATGGGCAGATTTGGGTACTGGCATTGGCCCCAAGCAGCAGCAGCAGCAGCCGGTGAGTGTGGAGCTTTCAGGGAAAAAAAAGCCCAGCACTCACCAACTCTGGCACTGACAATTGGGGCCTCTGAGGGCTCTTGGCAGAGCCCTCCCATGCAGCGCAGGGCAGCAAGGATTGCCCTCTCCCTACCCCCCACTGGCACCTGTGCAGCATCTGCATCTCGCGTAGGTGCAGTGTGGCTCAGCATAGTGCCGTGTGCTGTCCAGGAGCTGGAGTGGATCCACCTGTCAGCTGAAGTTCCCAGTTCAATTCCCCAGTTCTCTGATCATTCCCCTATCTCTTCCCAGGGAGCGTGACCCAGGATTTGTACACGGAGTTTCAGTAGGCTGCTGCTGCCAGTTGGGAAATAACTAAGAGTCGCCACCATCACCATCTGGCAGTGGCAGCTTGCTGTCATCCCACATCATCTGGGGGCCTGTGCTCCAAGGAAGTGCTGGGGGAAGTGATCAGCAAACTGGGGAATTGAACCAGGAACTGGGAGAATGTTTAGGGACCTGAACATTCCCCCAGCTCCTGGTTCAACTCCTCAGCCCCCAGTTCGATTGCCCAGCTCTCTGATTGCTTACACCAGCTCTTCCTGGGAGGCGTAGGCCCCCAGATATGTGTGCCAGGTTTCAGCAGGCTGCACTGCATCCATTCCAGTGGCAGCACTGCAGTCTTCCTGGCACTCAGCACAGGCTATGTCAAGCAGCTGCCACTGGTCCCAGCCTGCAGCGGCAGCCTGCTGAAATGCTACATGCCGATCAAGGGCCCACACCCCACAGGAAGAGCTGGGGAAATTGTCAGAATGCTGGGGGAAGCAATCAGAGAGCTGTGGAATCAAACTGGGAGCTAGATGTCAATGTCAAAGCAGTCCCTTCCCCCTCCTCCTCCTCCCTTTCCTTAGTTTCAGTTTAGCTGCAAGCAGCCCGGTTTTGAAACTCAAACTGTTTAGAAACTTTTGAAATATTTTGAGTGCCCTCGTTTTGTTTCAAAGCTGTTTCAAAGCCTTTCATTTTGTTTCAGTTTCACTGTTTTGAGCTTGAAACGCATTGAAACAGCTTGGAAATGAAACACCCATTGAAATTTTGCACAGCCCTAGAAATCAGGACATTTACAAATCTTTATGAGGCTGGGAAGCAGCTGTCCAGTAGCTGAGATAGCTCTGCCCTGCCCCGTGGAGATTGGGACCAGCCCTCATGTCCCCTACCAGTCAAGGACTAGCACCCTGGGAAGCCTGGTGCTCCCCCTGGCTGCTGAATGGGGCAGAGCAAGGCAACAGCAGCCCTGGACTGAACTGCTACAATCAGGAGCATGTTCAAATGCATGTGGGGCTGCAGTTTAATGCACCTGAATTTTCTGCACAGAAAATTGCATGTGTAGACAAGCCGCAGAGACCAAACAAGAGGATGTAACTACAAATTCACAATTTGGAATTTCTCAGTCTTTGGTCACCTAAGGAACTGTTTTGATGTACATTAAACATGCTCAATCAGCAGATAAATACAAATAATGAAGTCTATATTTTATATTTGGTCATTTAGCTCTACTTTAGAATTAATATTCAACACTGAAAAATGCAAGGTACTCCACCTTGGGAAGAAAAACCCGCAGCATGTTTATAGGCTCAGCAGTGCTACGCTTGCTAGTACCACAGCCGAAAGGGACTTGGAGGTCATGATTGACCACAAGATGAATATAAGCCACCAAGGCGATGTTGCAGCTGGCAAAACAAACAAGACTCTGGCATGCATCCATAGATGCTTCTCTAGCAAATCCCAGGATGTCATCTTCCCGCTGTACTCGGCCTTGATGAGGCTGCAGCTGGAGTTCTGCATCCAATTCTGGGCTCCACAATTTACGAAGGTTGTGGAGAAGCTTGAAAGAGTCCAGAGGAGAGCCATGAACATGATCAGAGGGCAGGAATACAGGCCTTATGATGAGAGGCTGAGAGCTATGGGACTCTTCAGCCTGAAAAAGCGCAGGCTCAGTGGGAACCTGGTGGCTACCTACAAGTATATAAGGGGTGTACATCAGGATCTGGGTGGAACGCCTGTTCACCAGAGCGCCCCAAGGCATGACAAGGTCAAACGTTCACAAACTCCTTTAAGATCGGTTCAGGCTGGACATAAGGAAGAACTTCTTTACTGTTCAAGCCCCCAAGGCCTGGAACAGACTGCCACCAGAAGTTGTGCAAGCACCTACTCCGGACTCCTTTAAGAGTCAATTGGATGTTTATCTTGCTGGGATCCTGTGACCCCAGCTGACTTCCTGCCCCTGGGCCAGGGGGCTGGACTCAGTGATCTTCTGGGGTCCCTTCCAGCCCTAATGTCTATGAAATCTATGAAATCTATGAAATATCTTCCCATTTAAAGAAAAATCATTGTACACAAATCCTTAGCTCCATCTGTGCATTCATCTCTGCATCCATCTATGCATCCTTAGCTCCATCTATGCATCCATTTATGCATCCATCTATCTATACATCATAAAGTAGTTAGTATGGGGAACTCCCAAAACTGGAAATATCCCTGCAGGGCAGAGTTTTATGTTAATTAGTCAATTCCCAAAGCACTGTTTGTATTAACAAGGGAACATTATTGTTCTGTTTCCCAAATTCATATGAAGAATGCAAGGATACAAAATATCAACATATATGAGTATATACCACAAAACACAACCAAGGGCATTGGGTTGTTGCATACCTCCCCAGCAAAGAGGCCAGGCACATTAGTTCTCCAGAGCTTCTCCCTACCATCCTTTTGTCCCAAGCTGCCCATCAGTGACTCACCCACCACACCTCAATGGAATAAACTGACAGGAGCTTGGCCCCATTGGGAACAAGGGTTCTCAAGTAGTAGGTCTGTTTCTGGTCAAGGGTACCTCAAGCCCCACCCAAGTTTACTCTAGCTCTGGGCCCACTGTTCAGGGCCACCATTGCAGTGGGGTGTGCCCTCAATGCAGGATTGGCAACCCTGAATCAGATCGTCCTCTCACTGCCTCAGCCAGAGCTTCCCTGCCAGGCTTACAGGCAGCCTTCCACCACACTTACTCCTGTTCTGCCACCACTGGTTTCTTCTCTACCATGCAAAAGTTAGCTCTTAATCACTATCCTCCACTTCTCATGTGAGCTGGAGGTTTAGGGTACCACCCTGGCCCCTACTTCCAAGGCTTCCTCCATCCCTTCAACCACCACCCATTCCACTGGGGTGAGGACCGCCTATCTGGGCATCAATTCAGCTCACAACACAAGAATCTCCCTATCATAAGTCAGCCCCATCCTGAGCTATTCTTCCTTCAGTCCAAACACAAACACAAAAAAGTAAATAAGGCTTGAAACTTATTTGGCTTGTTGCAATGCTGTCATTGGTTTTCTCCCAGTCAGCCACTATCTATACCCGCTTACTTTGGTTCTGCCTCTACTCTCCACTTCTCTCACAGCCAGGAGTCTCCCTTACTTCAGGACCCCTGTGGCTTAACTGCCCCTCTAGCCTGATATCAGGCTCACATACAGTGAATGCAGGTCACCTGGCCCCGGTACTTCTGCCCTTGGTCCCCCAGGGCTGTCTGCACCCGCATCTGGTGTCCTCCTCAATTCCTGCTCCTTCATGTTCCTGATGTGCTGCTGTAAGCCCACATCGGTATCAAAGGGTGCAATAATGTGGTGTGGAAGGAAAAGGGAGAGAGTTAATGACAAAAGAGGGAGGGAAAGCATGCAGAGCTCAGGGCAAGGCAAAGAGCTGCCCCAAACACCCCGCTCCCTCTAGTAATGGGGTAGGTGTCCCGTTACAATTGTATCAAATACCAAGGCCCTGATCCTGATTTTGGTTCAGTGGAAAAACAGAATCATATCCACAAAAATCAAATCCTTACTTTAAGAACTCCTCCAAACTCCATTTCTTTTTCATGAGGGGGATTTAATTTGCCATGTCAAAAACCAGCAGATAAAAACAGATCATGTGAAAGGCATGTTCAGTTACTTTTACATACGCTGTTGGATATTAGAATTACTGAAATCAGCCTGATGTGCCCTAGCTCATGCTGAGAAAAGGCAAGGCAGCCACAAAGAAAAGAAAGGCAGTGAAAAACTTCCCTGTGTTCCAGTGAAATCCCTGAGTAGTTCAACCCAGCAGAACTGGCACTGCAATTCCCCATTCCCCTACACTTAGTATAGGGTGGAAAGAAGCACTGAATAGGGGCAAGGTAAGGGGTAAGGAATATACAGCTCTTCACCAAACCTCTGGTTCAGACAACCCTAAAGTTGCTCCGAGTTAGTCATTTTTTAATGCTAGGCAGTCAAGGGCTAGGGAAATAGAAACACAATACAGAGCCAATGCCTACTTTCTTCCTGATGTAAACTTAATTCAGCCAAAGATATATAGTATTCTATACATATGTAAGGATAAAAAGTTCCTGGTTTAAAAAGCTTACAAGCCAAAGTCCTAATTCTGGGAGTTGCACAGTACCTTGTTCAACAGCTTGAGTTTCGTCACCTATCTTTGACAGAATTATGTCCTATACCAGACTAAAAAAGCAAAAGGCATTAGGAAGGGACGCATTATCAGAGGGTACATGCAGGGATTCGTTGCATCTGGGCTAGTGACTGGGCTTTCCCAGCCCCACGCTGCACTCCAAACACATATAGGCATTCAATAGATTGGGTTAACTCATTTCTGATCTAAATTAGTTCACTTCCTCAGGTGAACTAACTGAAATTAGGCCCACCATTTTGGGGTGATTTAAACCCCCCTCAATGCCTGCACAGATGGGCGTTTAAATCAGTCTAACCATAGTTAAGTACATCTAAACATAACATCTGTATTTACCCTGAGATAATGCTTTGGATTATGTTTGGCATGTTGCTTGTTAGTTCTAAGGGGGTGCTTTGTTTGTTCTTCTGTTATATTTTATATTCGTACGGAAATACTTTCAAACCTTCAGGACATGAGGCATGGGCAGGGAGTGGTTTAAATCTTGTAAAAAAGAAAAATGAGTTTAGAAGAGGAATGAAGGAGGCCTGCTTTATGTTAAACTTGGGAGACCAAAGTCTCCTTTGGAGAGGAATAATGAGATGTATTTCCAACACAGCCCACATTATTACTAAAGGAGTTGAGCATGAAGGGCCTGATCCAAAGGCCATCAAAGTCAATTATAAACTTTTCATGGATTTCACTGGGTTTTGGATCATGCTGTAGCTGAAAAGCCAGAGTGTAATAGTGGACTACAGTAATTGTTTTCCTTAAAATATACCACTCAAATACACAAAACCCTAAAGGAAAAAAATATTCACAGAATACTGATGTTTGCAGTGGGATCTGTTTCATATAAAAAGAAAACAGATTCATTCTTATTTTGCCCAAATATGTTTGTCTATCTCTGGTTTAAATAATAAAAAACCTGAAAAGATTTGAAGGGAATGTCTCCAAGAGAGAGTTCCATTTTTATTTTTGTATTTCTTTTGGAAAAGAGAGCATGGTGACTTGGAGTATAAATACTTCCTTACCTAAAATGACATCTCACCTACTTTGATTGTTACCTGTTGAACTATATCCTCTCAGACTGCGATTTTCATATACAAGTTTTTAGCAAGGGTCTAATATATAGAATTCAATTATAAAATTCCAAATACATGGCCTAATTTGGAATAACTCTTGATAAATTAATCCTGGCTACAAACTCTGAGATGCTAGCATCCCTTTTTCTCATGCCAGTCAATGATAAGTCACTTCCCAAGTGAAATATGCTGTAGAGAATTACTATTTTCTTAAAGGAACTTTAATTAAACCCAATCTTAGTACATCACCTTTCTGGGATGAACTTTTCAAGGATACAATAGTACATATTAAAACAGGGGGCAGGGAGAGGAGTTAAGTAGATGGCTCTAATCATACTTATGGCTTGACCTTGTGATCCTACCCCAAATGAAAGCAAGAAGAGTGCAGGTCACTGAGGGCCAGATATTTAAAATCAATTGATTGACTGATTGATCACATTTTCTTTTAAAATAAGTGAGATTTAGGCTCCTAAATACCTTTACAATATGGCCTTCAGCAACTTGCACAATATCTGCAACATCATATGGAATTAGGTTTTTACTCCACAATGGACACATGCTCTTTTATTATTTGTGGGTAAGAAATTACACCAAGTTTAAAAACAAACAACTAAAAAGCCTACAAACCTTCTTTTCCCTCCAAAACCCACTAACCTTTAAATTAAGAAAGCAGTGCCTGCCTTCTATACAGCTGATAAGTCCCCAGTAATATGTTTTAATAATTCATGAGTAGTTGAAGGAGTTACTAGTTCACTCAAAGCAATAGAAAGAGCCCTGCTGACATAAAGTTGTATCCAAGCCCTAAACTGGGAAGTCTGTGCATGAAAGGTTGGCAGGATGAGACCAATATTTTAATTGGTGTGTATTGTGTAATACATTCCAATTCTATTTTATTTATTTCCTCTGGGAACTCTTGCAGCATTTAGGAGAGCTTAAAAAAATCTCTTGAAGTACAGTACGCTGCTTCTCTCCAGATGTCAACATCATTTTGCAGTTGATCAGTAGACTCTCCTTTGGCAATGCAAGCTTGTGCTTTCTCATAAATTGTAGCATACTTGTGTGTTGGTGGTTGACCCATTGTTTATATGATTAGTCACTCTTTGACTATTATAAGGAGGGGATGTATCATTTTGTAAATTTAAGATGAACTCCATTTGTTTTTTGGTGGCTGATGATGACCAGTTATCTATAAACCAGGATAATTTTATTTTGTAGCAGATTATTTCCAGGATACCATTCCAGCACTCAGAATGAACAAAAGCCTTTTTTTTTCTCTCTTTGAAAGGGAGGGGAGCAGTTGTCATAGAACTAACAAAACTCTAGCTGAACTACAGCTTTATAACAAAGCATGTGACAAGTTCTGGGATCTAAGCCAAAGTCAAACCAAATGTACAGTTTATGAGGGTGAAAGGTTTTACTGGCCAACCTGGTTCTCCTCCAAAATGCCTTCATTTCACGTGTAAACGCTAATGGAAACAAACACTGGTAGTACCATTAAAAGTTCCATTTCTCCCCCTCCCACCCTTTCTTGTAATAAACCAAAGAAAGAAGAAAGAAATCTGCACGTAAAAAGAATCGGGGGGGTAGGGGGGGAGAACAAAACCAAACCACATTAGATCCCTGTCTTGAAAATCCAGCTGGCCCACTGAGACTTCCTCATAAGTATTTTGCAAACACTGATATTAATTTCTAAGGGGAAAAAAAGAACGGACAGAGCAAATGAACCAAAGAGATCAGTAATGACAAAAAAAATGGGGGGGGATTTTTTTCCTCTTGAGTCTTGTTTATCCTTGCAGTGCTAAAGACACACAGTAGGCAACAATTTGGTTAACCTGTGTATATGTGGCACTCACTTTGGGTCTGATTGTGAAGTCAAGGGGAGCTATGCCTAAAGAAGCTAGGATGTGTGAGAGGATACCTCTGGGGCCTCATGCTAACAACTATATTGTACACATAGCCAGTCTATGAGATGGCATATTAATTCAATCTAGCCAGAGTGGCAAAATTAGACTGGCAATTATTGTTACCACATCCTTTGCCACTTCAGTCTCTCTTAACTTGTTAGATTCCCTCAGTGGTTCCATCTTGTAATTACAAATTCAGAGTAAGGACTTTACATGTTGGCATTATGTGTAGTGAAATCAGACCCTGCTCCTCTGCCTCTGAATGCTACTATTATATATAGGGCGCATCTATATGTTGCCCTACAGTGACATTGTTACTGCACCATGTTTTAGTGCAGTAAAAATAAAATGCGCTGCACATGCAGCGCAGTATGGGTGATCACTGTGCCATGCTTTAGTACTTCCTTTTCATCTCAGAGCTGTGCTATTAAAGCATCCCCCCGCACCTCTTGGCACAGGTATAAACACCCACAGCTTCAGCATGGGCTGTACCTGGCACCTATTCTTAAACGGCATGGTTACTGGTATCTGATCTAGCTAAATGAAAGCCTGCAGAGCCACGTGGTCACACCTTCAACTGCTACGCAGACAGGTCCTCAGTGTGGCCACTGCCCAAAGGCCACAAGCTGCTTCAAAGACATGCCAAGCCACAGGTTTTAGGGGCACTTTTCTCTTTAATCAGCTGCCTTTGCCATGACTACAGCTGGAGTCTTGGAATTTAGTCAGGATGGAAGCAGTTTAAGACAAAAGTAGGCCATGAAAAGAGCAACCAAGGGAAAGAGACCACAAATGGGAGCCAGTTCAGCATCCACTCCCAGTATTATATCCTACGTTTCTATTTCTTTTGGCAGCTTCAGAAGCTAATGGCACAAAGAGAAAATTGGCCCTACAAAAGAAGAAAGCATGCTGTGGTGCCAGCCTTTAAGATCATCACTACAATTGGGTATGCACATCCAACAGACATCACAGGAAGCAACTCTCTTTAATTTAATCCAGGTATGCACTACCCAGCCATAAGGATATATTCATGTTCACCTTTCATATAGCTCACAGAAATAGTATTTAAGGATCTAACTCATATCCACAATGTTTTTGGCTCAAATACAAAATAAAATAATGTCTGGAGTCAATATGAGACTATCTAAGCCTAATATTAGGTTGGTGCCAACCTGATTTTGCCATTCCAGAGAGGTTGGATTAAGTGGATAATAGTGAATGACCTAGGGGGGATGAAAGCAAAATTTAAAAGGGTGAGGGAAAAAAACTGAGAAAAATATAGAGGATCCAGCAGAAGCAGAAATTAATGCAGAGAGTTAATACTGAAAGGCAGATAAACAGCTGAGGCTTGGAAAAGAGCAAAGAATCAGACCTCTGTTGTTTAACACAACCACGAGGAAGAAAAAAGCCACCCAATGATGCAAACATACACTCTTAATAAATATAATTTAATACTGCCTCAGATTGCAAATAAACAGTGGCAAGATGATGAATGTTCAAGCTAAGGATTTAATGTCTTCTCCTCCCCACCCCTCCCCACTTCTTTTTTAGGCCTTGCCATTGGTGAACCAGATTCTCTGGCTCAGCAGAGCTACTCTTGATTCTGGGCAGCAAAGTGGGTAAAACTGTCTTTTTTTTATCCTTCAGTCCAGGAGCTGACCCCTGATATAAGTTATAGCAGCCTAATGGTTTCTGTAATAGTTTACATCGAGCTATCCCACAAAAAAACTGAAATGGCCATACTGCATCAGACCCAAAATCTACATTGTCCAGTAACTGTTTCTGAGAGTGGCCAGTATCAAATTCTTCAGAGGATGATGAAGAATTCACAGGAGGCAGGTATGGGACAACTTGCTTCTCTTCCACTTCCCCACAGACCACTCCATCCTGCTCTCTAAGGCTCACTGCAATCCAAAGTATAACTGCAGCTTTTTCAACTTGATTTACCTGAGCTAACTTTCAACTGCATAGGCTTGGTACTTACAACATTACAGCTTGCAGGAACTTCAAGTTCCAGAAGCATAACTTCTGCCCGATTCTATGTCCTGGGCAGTGGCCACAGCCAAGCTACCAGTGCAGCAGCCATGTTACCAATGGTGGTGACTGCTATTTTTGTGCCCTACCTAAGTCAGCATTCAAGGGCTGGTGTCCCAGTCACAGCTCCCTTCCTTAATTATGCTAGTGTCAAATTCAGCAGAGGCTATAAAAAGTTTTGCCTAGTACCCAGGTTAAATACTTCAACATTTAGCTTGAACTTAGCTCTGGGCTTATGCTGGTAGCCTATTATGAGTACTTGATATAGCTAGTTTAAAGCTATCTCAGGTAAATCAAGTTGAAATCACAGCTTTGACTAGCAAATTAACAACTCTAGTAGCTGGCGATTGGCTTGGGATAAACACTTAAACACAAGTTTTACAATACAATGACATAAAAAAAAATCTCCAATAATCCCCAGGCCATTCATTAGTCAACTAAAACCTTTTTTTTTCCTTTTTTGATTACAGCTGCACATTGAACAGAGGTCTTCACTGAACAGAGGACTATGTACAATGACCCTTGACAATCCTGAGTTGATACTATTAACACTGCTGTCCTACCCCTCTAGAAGGTGGTGATTACTGGGACACAAATATGCTCTGACCAGGTCCTAGCCCCCTTTCAAACACTTTCTCTTCTAGAATATAAAAGGATAAGAAAGAAGAGCCACAGCACTGATCCTATGCTCAGGGATTCCCTTTACACAAGAGAATAAAGTCCTTTATCTATCTATAGGTCAGGGCCTACAGCAATGTACTCTTCCCCACCTTAATTGATAATGATTAAATCTGATTAGCTTTCAAGGGTTAATTCAGGCATCTACCCATTTAATCTGGGATTACAAACAAATATGAAATTTATTTTTTTTTAGTGACAAAGACATGGAAACCTTATTTGCTGAAGATAAATGATTTGGCAGTAGCAAAGTCTGGCCTCTTTAAAGTCACTGCTCCCTAACATGGCTGTAACATGGATATTCCACAAAGTGGGGATGCAGTTTTAACCATGTTACATGAGTTTTTAAAAACAGGTGAAACAGATCACACATCATGCTGGCCACTGCTATAGGCAAGAGTAGTGTAAAATAGTGTTGGGAATCATTTCTTCTAACCTGATACACTTGTAAGTGCAGATGAGGCCTTGGTCACCAAACCCATTACACGCTGGGACCCAAACACTTATCAGATGCTACAAATTTTGGGTCAAAGATACTCAAAATAATGCAGGGAGATGCATTTTAGGATCAGTCCTCCACACCTGAAACTGAAATCTACCCTTGAAAGTGCTATGGGGGACCATTTCCACTAGAATACTGCTAACAGACAGAATCTCTGAAGGAGACAATAGGCGGGATATTGAATGAATCCCTGGTCAGAGCCACCAATTTCATGAATGGCATAGATTCTTAGAGTGTGTCCCCATATGCAATTATCTGAACTTGCAGCAGCTCAAATAGCAGCATCACAAATTTGTGCCAGAGATTAATGCCCCAACACACATGCCTGAACATACATTTTGGTGCGCGGCAAGTTGTTCCACTTGGGGCAAACTGCCCATGCCCAGCTTCTCCTGGATCTACACCCAGGGGGAGCTGAAGGCTAGGGCTAGCACCTGTGCTGGCCCCAGCAGTATAAAAAGATGCCCCGGCAAGCAGCTCAAGGCTACTTGCTCTCAGAAGTTTCCGAGGCCCAGTCAGTTGACATATGGAGACACTAGCCCCTGTGCCAGCTGGACTGCTGCAGCAGCCTTGATCTAGAGGGGACCTTGCATGCTCTACCCACTGCAGCAGTCTGGCAGCAGAGGCTGAAGCCTGGTCTGTGACCTACCACCACCTAGGACAGCATGTGCTCCCTTAGACCTGCAGCCCCATGTCTGCACACCTGCTAGACCTGGACAGGGACTACATGGCCACCTGAGCTGTGGTATGGACACTACAGCAGATCTGTCTGCACCTCTGGGCCAGCTGCCAGTAGGCCATGGCTGCACAGTTGGCCTTCATGCAGCAGTGCTGCCATGTGTGTCCCTGCCCTGCCATCTGGGCAGCTATCACATGGAAGATGTGCTCAGTGTGATGGCCAGCTTTGAACTGTCAAAGCATGCCCTCCTGGCCCCAAATGGCCAGGAGGTAAGCCACCTCGTTTGCCCTCCATCTGGGTCCCCAGTGTCAGCCCTGGGCAGGCTTCTCTGCCTGGGTCTTGCCACTTACCTCATTAGCAGGAATCCTGGTATTCCCTGATAAAAAAATCCCAAATTCACTCTTTAAAATACCCCAAAATCTGTGTTCTTTGAAAATTAAAACAAAACACCACTATATATAGAGAGAGAGACAGAGAGAGAAAGAGAGAGAGAGACAGGGACAGAGATCAGTTGGGCAATGTTTTATTGGTACATTTACAATTTTCAAGCAATTTGTAAGCCTATCAGTGCCTCTATCATCATAATAAATGCCTGCCCTCCCTCATCCACTTCCTGTGGTGCACAGCCTTCAGCGCTGGCAGCAGCAGCCAGCTGGGCCATCAGAGCAGTCATAGCTCATAGCACGCTCAGCCCTATGGCAGTACAGCACCACCTTATTCAGGTCTGTACATGCCAAACAGACCTGGCCCAATCTGACCCAGCCTGGTCTGCCCCGTTAGCTCACCTTTGGACAGGAGGTGGTGGCAGGAGCTGTCCTGGTCCTGTCCAAAGGCATGGTAGCAGGGCAGGCCAGGCCAGACTGGGTTGGGTCAGGCTGGATCCATTCAGCATGTACAGACCCTGGGTAAGGCATCACTACCCCACCACGGGGTTGTGCCTGCTGTGGGCCATGACTTCCCTGACGGCCCAGTTGGCAGCTGCTGCCAGCACCAGGGGATGTGTGCCACCCCCCTTCAAACCCTACTACAAATGCCCCTCCCACAGACCTCATACACCCTGCCCCCATAAACTACACATCCACCTACACACCTCACACCGACAACAGCCCCCCCAGAAACTACATGTCCCTGCTTACTGGGGACAGCACCTGTGTCCAGGTCATATTTCAGCCTTGCCCCACTCCTATTTGCCTGAGCATGCTGAGGCAACATGCTGTGGCATCAGCAAGGCCATAGAGATGCTCTGGCTGGATGCCAGAGCGTCTCTCTGGAGGATTCAGTGTCTCGTAGCCTCAGGGCATAATCCAAGAGCATGACCTGTGCTGCTTTTTTTTCATTATTTTTTTTTTTTATACTGGGATTTCTCAGTATCAGATTTAGAGCTTGCACAGCAAATATGCAACACAGGAAACATTTTTCATTCTTAGCGTGTCTCTTGCATGAGATGCCACAACAAGCATGTGCGTGCTCGTCTCTACATGCCCTTATAAATCAAGCACTGAAGGGGAGGCTGAGCCTGTGAGCAAATGCAACTCACTTGGAGGTGTTCTATGCAGTTCCACAGAACAGTGAAAGCCAGGGAACAATTAAGGAATACGTATCATGGAATCATACAAAATTAAGGTTGGAAGGGTCCTCTGGAGGTCATCAAGTCCAGCTGCTGCTCAAAGCAGGACCATCCCCAACTAGATCATCAGAGCCAATGCTTTGTTTATCCGGGCCTTAAAAACCTCCAAGGATGGAGATTCTATAACCTCTCCAGGAAGCCTGTTCCAGTGTTTTACTACCCTCCTAGTGAGAAAGTCTTTCCTAATATCTAACCCAAACTTCCCTTGCTGCAACTTGAGACCATTGCTCCTTGCTCTGTCATCTGCCACCACTGAGAACAGTTTAGTTCCTTCCTCTTTGGAACCCTCCTCAGTCTTCTCTTCTCCAGACTAAATAAGCCCAGTTCCCTCAGTCTCTCCCCTTAAGATCTGTGACCCAGCCCCCTAACCATTATCATTACCTTCCACTGGACTACTTCAATTTGTCCATATCCTTTCTCTAGTGGGGGGCCCAAAACTGGACACAGTACTCCAGATGTGGCCTCATCAGTGCTGAATACAAGGAAAGAATCACTTCTCTCAATCTGCTGGCAGCACTCCCACTAATGCAGCTCAGTATGCCATTAGCCTTTTTGGAAGCACTGTTAGCTCGTATTCAATTTATTTTCTATTGTAACCCCCAGGTCCTTTTCTGCAGAACTGCTGCTTAGCCAGTCAGTCCCCAGTCTGTACCAATACATGGGATTGCTCCATCCTAAGTGCAGGATTTTGCACTTGTCCTTGTTGAACCTCATGAGATTTCTCTTTTTCCAATCCTCCAGTGTGTCAAGATCTCTCTGAATCCTAGCCCTAGCCTCCAGTGTATGTACTACTCCCCGCAGCTTGGTGTCATCCACAAACTCGCTGAGGGAGCACTCCATGCCACTTCTCAGGTTGTTGATGAACATATTGAACAAGACAGGCCCCAGCCACTTGAGACTGGCTGCCAACTAGACACTGAACCATTGTTTACTACCCTTTGAGCCCAAAATGAAAGGTTTTCTATCCACCTCACAGTGCATTCACCCAACCTGTCCTTCCTTAGCTTGCTTGCAAGAATGTTGTGGGAGATAGTATCAAAAGCCTTGCTAAAGTCAAGGTATATCACATCCACTCATCTCCCCATATCCACAGAGCCAGTCATCTCATCATAGAAGGCAATCAGTTTGGTCAGGCATGACTTGGTGAATCCAAGCTGACTCTTCTGAATCACCTTCTTCTCCTCCAAGTGCTTAGAAAAGGATTCCTCGACTATCTGCTTCATGATTTTTCCAGGGACTGAGGTGAGGCTGACTAGTCCATAGTTCACTGGATCCTCCTTCTTCCCTTTCTTAAAGATGGGGGCTGTATTTGACCTCTTCCAATCCTCCAGGACCTTTTCCGTTGACCACAGATTTTCAGAGGTAATGGCCAGTGGCTCTGCAATCACATCAGTCAGCCCTTGGGTGCATAGAGTCTGGCCCCATGTATTTGAGATCAACACCCATAGCTCCATATCCTGAAGTCGTGTCATCACCTAACAACCTTAGCTGTCATTTTCAAACACAGGAAATCTTTGACTTTTCTGGTTGCAGAGCTCTGCAACATGTGGACTACACCATTTATCCCAATAGGTTGATAATTCCAAGTCTCACTAGGAGGTCCCTGCTACCACTTCTGCCTTCAAACTAAAGCCTTCTCTGAGTCTGTGGGAGGACCCTATGAATGGACAACATTCTGCAGCACAAGCCCACAGCTATGTTTCCTCTTGAGAAACATATGTTGCCGCTCATATATATATTGATATTTTTTTTCTCCCTTCAGAGTAAACAGACTCTTTCTCCCCATCATGACTGAGGTTGAAATCATTGGTAGAGAGTCCTGTTATTCCAGCAGCATAGCAGACAGTCTTTAGTCTGTGTCATTAGGAATCCTGGTTCACTTTTTTCTACTATGCAATCGCTACATTCAGCAATAGAGTATGAATGCATTTTCTTCATTTAAAAAAAATATAATAACTGTGTGTTCTTGCCTCTTTTGTCAGGAGGCCTCCTCTGCTGTCACTACCTTATCTCCCCTGAGAGATTTGTGCCATTATAGTCCTCTTGTGCTGCATGCACATTCCAGGTTCAGTTTGAGTAAGTCAGCTATCATGACATGTTTTTTGTTCTGTGTGATGATATACTGAAATGTGAAACTGAAGCAGGAGACACTGGAAAAGTCTCTAAAATCCTTTCTTCTGTTCTTCCACTTTCTCTTGTTGTTTCCTTTCCTTCTGAGAGTGTTTATTTATTTATTTATTTATTTTGGTCCCTGCCCAGCCTTTAATGATACTGCAAAGGAGTTTCTAAACCCTGTGCTAATTCCCTGTAGAGCATTTATATTTGGGTTGATGTAGATTCCAGATTGCTCTGTGTATACTTGGTCTCAGAGAACCTTGGCTGCTTTTAAAAACTGATTTATGCCAGTAGCATGCAAAGGGAAAAGCAGAGAATGAAATGGGGAGAAAGACATAATCTTTCAAGGATGAAGAATTCAAAAGGACATGGTAACAATATTCTGTTCTCCAAGTCAGTATGGAAGCAATTTGCTCAAAAACAAAAAAACAAACACAAAAAGGGAAAGACTTTATGTCTCCAAAGGAAGAAAAAAAATCTAGTGTATCACTCACCAACTTCCTTCTTGCTTCTCTTTCCTCAAAGAGACAATTTTAATTTCTAGAGAGCATTAGCCTAATTTTGCTGTTTATTTTAATACTTATCAATATTCTTCTGATAGCATTACTATAGATTCCCATGCCCGATACTTGAGCTGATTGATTTGTAGGTGCCAGATTTGTTTAAATTTGGAAGACTTGGCTAGTGTCAGACTTGTTTAATGAAAGAAAAATAAATGAATCATCAATGTTTAAGATCCTGATTATTGTTTGGATTCAAGCAGAAACTTGCTGGCTCCTCCTCACAAATGTTTGCAATCACATAAGACATTCTCTAACACTAACAGAACAATGTAGGTGCACCCTTTATGAAACAGGGAATTTATGGGACAAACAACAAGTAAGTAAAGTCATTATGTATTGTCACTGGTGGGCCACATTTGGAAACACTTATTTGGGGATTATTCAATTCTCCTGAGGCAAAGCTTGTGGAAGGGTTAGCTGAGCAAAGTCTGAACAAAAAAAACCACCCAGTTCTCTTTAAAATATATTACCTACCTAAGTGTTAGCTGTTGAGTTTTATCAAACAATATTCTCATTATCAGGAAAAAAGGCATAGGGGGAAGTTCACAGTGTAAAGTGACTTACTCTGAAAATCTGCTCCCTAATGTGCAGGGGTAGCATGGTGACAGTATAACACTCTCAGCTGACATAAGTGTCCAGATTAAAAATGCCCAAAATTTCCAATACACAGAACCATGATAGCAACTTTTCTAAAATAAAACAGAAAAACATAAGATCAAGTTTTGTGTGGTTCTTTTAATTACAGAGTATCTGACTTTAGCATCAGGCCATGCATAACAGTATGGGATTTGTGTATACTTAGGTATTAATAGGTTTGTTTTTCAGTTCAGCAGCAATGCAAGCTCAGAAATTCTTCAGTGTCCTGACAAGTATGGGCCAGAGAGAGTATTTTTCTCACTATTTTGATTCCTTTTGTTTCACTTTTGTCAAATTTGTCAATGGAAGGTTTGAATTTTCATTAAGAAACAGACTACTCAACTCTCAAAAAAAATTTCATTTTTGCCAAAAACATCTAAAAATTATTCAAAGCTAAAAAAGTATGGGATTCATTCAAATATTTAAGTTAGGTTTTCCCTCTTGCTGATGATTTTTTTTCATGAAAAGACTATGATTTCCATAACATTTTCCATTCTCTTGAAAAAAGGGTGATGGAAGATGTCCAACCACCTGTAGTCATTTCTCTGCAATTACAGGGAAATGCACTTTAGTTCTCGGAGGAACAACATTTAGGCTTCCAATATCTAAATCTGTATTGCAGGGGCTTGCAGTGTGTGAGGTTCAAAATGAGGATGGATGAGGGTAAATAAGCTAAGGAGATTTTTATTATATGTATACATTTAAAATATGCATTTGCTTTTGATTTCTAGGCCATAAAAGGCCCCAATCCTGCAACTATAGTTCATTAGAGATAGATTATATCAAGACCAATCCTGAGCAATTTGATTACAATTAGCTTATTATTATGAAATGTTTATATACCAAGCAATCCCCGTGACTAGAACATGGAAAAATTAGGTCCTTTGCATGTACTTTGACCTCTCTCCATCCACGGTGGCTTGTAACTTCCCCTGGTGTAATCAGGTAAGAGAAGGTCTTGCTTTCAAGCACACATATCTCATCAGAAACCTGGTTAATTCAGGATATAAAGAAGCCACAGTTTAAAGCTCAAAGAAAACTTAGACAACCTGAACTGACCTTAAAATAAGTCATTTCTGAGTCCTTAAATCTTAGTAGACTGATAACCACGGAACTAAAATTCCGTGCTTTCAGCAATTTTATAAGAGGTATTGAGTAGCTCTTGATATATAACTAGCCAACTGCCTGTCAAAAATGATGGTGGGGGGGAGCAGGCAGGGATGGAGTGCTGCCACCCACCACCCCATGCTGCTGCTGCCTCCCCAGAGTAGGGAGGGGGCGAAGTTTGCCCCACCATCCCCTCCACCCCCCTCTGCCAGCACTCTGTGCTGCTGCCACCACCAGTGCCGCTGGCCTTGCCCCCTCCCTGGACCTTCTCCTCGGAGGCAGCAGAGCTCACCATGATGGTAGGGACTTGTACACACATACATATATCTATATCTATATATAATATTCCCCATAATTTTTAATATGAGCTCTCTACCTACCTCCAACAGCAGACTTAAATTTAGACCTTAGATTCTGGGTAAGTTGGAAGAACTTGCCTAATAAGTAAAATAGAACCATTCCAAATCTGTGGATTTTAGTAATGTTGGGTGCTAACTATTACCAGAACTAAAGTTATTCATCTGATCATTTGCCACTGTGATACAACTAAAGAGGTGAGGTATCCAAAATAAATTAATGAATCCTGAATAAATTTAATTATTTATTGCCAGATTCAATCTACTGATTTCCTGGTGGAGATGTAAGGCTACTGAAATCATTGAACAGAGTAGATAGTTGGACAAGAAAGTCGGACAGTTTCTGGAAAATCCCAATGACCAATCAGATGGTAATCTACTTGTCTTGTATATATTTTGAAAACTCCCACTCACCTCACAAAACTCTCTATCCCCCCAGCCCACTTCAGATTTCCATTAGCACTGGTGGATGTTTTCCAGGCACATAAGGGGGGACAATAGCCCCATAAGTACAGAATTCCAGTAACACGACACAAAGCTGAACAAGAATTCTGACAAAATAAATAACGCTGGGCAGCTGTTAGGCACTCTGGCCTTAAACAGCGATTACACTCAGGTTTCATTTCTTTTATGGAGTAAATTGAAATGGTCATAACTGGGAACTTAAATTACCGTTCATGAACTTTTCAATACAATTAAGTTACATCTCAAAGACCTTAATAAAAGGATTTTTTTTTGAAAAGCACAAAAAAGCCTCAATGCAAGCAAGGATGAGGAATCTAATTTGTAACTTTTACAAACTTAAAACTCCAGCAATCTGTAAAGCTAACTAATTGTGTGCCTGGGCATTAAGCTCTTTTCTTTATCAGTAAGATGTACCAAAGAACAGAGCTGAGAGAAGAATGGAAAGCATTTTCTATTAATATTATAACGTCTTGAATTGTTGCTGTGCTTGGTGCCTTTTTCTTTCTGCTTTCTGCAACCTTTGCATGTATTCACTGTATGCAAGTGCTCATTCTGTGCAAGTCTTCACTCATTTGTCCTAAACCAGGGCTGCTCAACCTCTATCCCACAGGCCAGATCCAGCCCCCAATGCCATGTCTTCCAGATCACAGGGCTCCCCACAGATCCTTTGGGAAGCCCTGCAGGCCACGGCTCTGTGTGCTATATCAGACACACTGGGTGTTGCATGGCCTGGTGCTGGTGCACGAGTGCTGAGCAGGGGTACTGCAGGACTCCCATAGCCTGAACCCAGTCATAATGGCAGTGTGCAGCTGTAGAGTCCAGTCCAACTCAGACTCCACACACCAGGATCAATTCCTGAGGATCCACGCCATCCCCACTGCCTGGGATCAGGCTCCAGTGGGTGTAGGTGGTGTTGGGTGCCACAACCCAATCTCAGCCCGGAGGAGTGATATGGACCTGATCTGGCCCATGGACCAGCCCCACACCATTCACCTCTGCCATGGGGCCAAAACTGTGAGCATCAGTGTCCTAAAACAATATTACCTGTTGAGTCAGAATTAAGCAGGATGGCTTATAGTTCCAGTATCTGTAATCAATCTGGAGAGTAACAAGATTGAAAAAAAAATCAGTCTTCTTGTAGATATACTGCAAATTGACAAGATATGCATCAGATTAATTACGCATTGTTTTATTATGAACTCAGTTCTATTTTATGAGCTTCCATTGGCATTTCCAAGTTAACTCAGTTAAAGGGGTTACCTACTACATGAGCTTGTGATTCCCAAATGAAGAGTCTTGAATGCAATTAGTGGCGATGCATAGGGTGTGCATGGGGGCACACATGCACCCTCCTGAGAGTGCTGGTGCACCCCCTGTCAGGCCATGCTCCCTGTTTAGGCAATGGGCAGGGGGGCAGGGGGGAGCTTCGGTGCCCTCACTGCGAGCACCAGCTGGGGAGTGGGACTGCCAGCAAAAGCAGCCATGCAGCTTTTTGGTGAGTGAGATTGGCTACAGGGAGGATCCCCAACCCACGCTGGTCAGCATGATTGACTGCCAACTCAAGAAGTACCAGTCGCCCATGAATGCAATAAAAACTGTTTTAATCACTACTCTATAGTTCCCATTTAAAACAAATTATATAAAAGGCCCTTATCTTTCTCACAAGGAATATGTTTGGACATTACATTTGACAGATTTATTAAAATCAACTTGATTACTGGAGGCTGTTCCATGGCAATAGCATTGTAACAAAGTGATACAGTTTCTTTATCTTTCAATATTTCATCTTGATCTGTGCAAGGGATTTTTTTATGTGAAGTTTTTGATAATTTAGTCCTTACTCAAAGGATATAACTTCATTTAGAAATAGATATATCTATTGTAGAAAGAATTAGTTTCTTTAAAAAAACAAAAGAAAAACCTGTGGTTAATTATAGGTAATATCATTTGCAAAAGTGTGAAAGAAATGCTGAAAGTATTGTAAACCATCCAATGGGCATTACCTTACAAGAATGTCCTTTTAAGGACTTACAGGTAAAACACCTTTCTTTATGCTATGGATAAAGGTACAGATAATACCGAGGCCCTGACTTATACTAAACACTGTCAACATAGACCAAATGCAGTTAGGACTGTCTGCCGAGAATTGTACCACACATATTTTATGATATCGCTGAAGAGATTTCCAGTGACAAGGCATGTCAATCGTTTCCTACTAGCTGAAACCCGCAAAACATTTGCGATTAATTCTTTTATTTCAAAGGTATTTCTTTAAATACACAAGTTTTAGTTATCCTTTGACCGAATACTTTAACAGACTCAAAACTTCTCACCCTCAAAGGCTACATAAAGCTATCTGTGTGTAAACACAGGCTTAGGAATATAAATACATATTTTGCCAAAAGTCTGACCCTATGACTTGTTCATAGTCATAAAATAAGACAGCCCTAGTACACGTGAGGCAATTACTCTTTTTAGTGGTTTAATTGCCCTTTTAAATGATTTAACTGTGTAACAGTGTACACGTTCGGCGGTATATTACGATTACATTTCGTAGCAGCATATATGTTTGGCAGTATATTTTGATTTAAATGACATTTTTATGTAGCAAACTAAAACACATCCCATGTATTTTAGTTTTCTACATAAATTACAGTGATATTGCTTGGTTGTACAAGGGCCGTATCTGGAGAAAGTGTTGGGAACCATGCACAGAGTGCTGGAAGCCCGGGCTTGGTGGGCTTCTGGTGCCCCATGCACTATCCGCACTGCCTTCTTCAGCTGCCAGCACACTCAGCCACCCTCCTCCCACCTTCCTGGGGCAGCCAGCCCATTCCCAGATGGTCCCAGCCAGCAGGAAGTTGGCAGAGATGGTGGATGAGGCTCTGGAAGCCCGTCAAGCCCGAGCTTCCCTGAGCATGCCTGGACTTCCAGCGCCCTGTGCATCATTGGACCTGGCAGGTCCTGCCTGTAAGTGGGGCTACACCCACACAGCTAGCACCCTGCCTGGGCAGCCCCAAGGAGCGCTGCTGCCATGGAGGGAAGTACCAGGCCCCTCTGCAGCTCAGGGGCTGTGTGACCCAGCAGCAGTTCATGCAGGCAGGCTCTGCCAAGGGGGAAAAAAAAGGAAGCGAGGGCCTGATCTGTTTTTAATGATTATTTCTGGAGCCTTCCTGTGTCTCCCGCAGCCGGGGAGTGAGCTCCCAATGGGTTGCACAGCCCCTGCCAGTGTATCCCTCTGGGGCAGTGGCACCCCCCCCAGGCAGCACCCGCCCGCTGGCACCCCACCCAGGCAGTCCCAGGGAGTGCTGCCGTGGCAGAAGGAAGCACCAGGCCCCCCACAGCTCAGGGCCCACCAACAGCTTGCCCCCTGGCTGTAGGAAAGGTAGGGCAGGCTCTGGGGAAGAAAAAAAGGATTGAGCCCCTCACTACTTTTTTTTTCCTACAGCAGAGCCTGCCCGCTCCATGACAGGGGGCCCCAGTACTTTATTCTAGCTCTGACTTCCCTGCATATTTGTTTGAAATGCCTCAGGATCTATAAGAATAACACACTTATTCTGTCCATCCAGAGCACTGTCTGTCCGGAGCATTCTGATTGGAAGTTTCAGTAAGCATTGTGATTGGCTGCTGAGACAACCAATCAGAGTGCTCTGGACAGACAGACTAAGCCCATTATTATCATAGATGTGTCCTTGAATGAGCCAACTGTATATTGAAAGTGTTTGTGGGGCAATTACAAACATTTGAACCAGCTGGTCATTCACGAGGACTAGGGGCAAAAACAGAAAAATCCCAGAAGCAGAACTGCTCTCATGGCATTCCAAACCTCATCCAAACCAGGAAGATTATAAATTAGAAAGGTCATGAGAAAGCCCATCAAGAGTAAGTTTCATTCAATTTGCTGAATCAAAATTAACCAATCAGCTTTAAAGAAATGTAGTCTTTTTTGAAGGATAAATTAGATCGTAGCATGAAAAGTCCAAAATGAATACAAAAAGAGAAAATAAAGTGAGTAAATTATTTGCCATCTACAAATGCTAGGGGCTTCTCATTCTCAATAGTACAATGTGGTCCACACTTCCTGTAGAAAGGAGTGAGTGTTCTTTTCGTGATAAGTTATTTGATTCTCAAAGAGCTTGCTGGGTAGCATGTATAACACTACAAAAGTATACTTATTATGAAAGCATTCAATGAGAGGATATCAGATACTATCTATCTGCATCACAGGGATCATAGACGTATACTGTTACAATCAAGAAGCCTCCATGGCAGTCACAATTCTCAATAAGATTAACATCCAGCTTTTTGTCAGATACCATCAGTGATCAAAAGCATAAACAATAAAGCTTTTTATGCAATGATTGCATTCTTTTACTTCTGTAAGTAGTATAATCAATTAGAAGGGACAGTAGCCATTAAAAGTTATCTTAATAGTGGATTAATTATTCAGAATTCTTTTCAAAATTATTTAAGTTTGGATCGCATCTGTAACTATTTATTTTTAGGTTTCAGCTGTAATACATTTTCACCTTAAATATCTTCCCAAACCTTAGAGACCATCCAGGTATCAGACTCTGCCTTTATGTGTTTCATGTGGGAATCATTGAAAGTTAATATAGTTGTGGTTCAAGCGTGAAAAAGAAGACTTGAAATCTTAAGTGATATGAGTCTTTTTTATGTGATCTGCAAAACAAGGGATTTATAATTGTTCTGAACTGGCAGAAATTTGGAAAACTTTTAAAAGTGAAATCACATTTCTGTTATTAGTATTCATTAAGAAAAAATATCAAAATTAAGTCTTACTTTAAGAGACAATAATTTTCAGCAAAAGAAATAATCTGTTGCATTCCTACTGCAGGATCATGCAGCAAATATAATGTCTGCTTATTTTATATATAAAAAGCCCAATTTTAAGTAAAGGTATCTTCATTATGGATCAGATTAATATTAGGCAGGTTGTGTTATCATTTGTTTTATTAGCACTAAGTGCCAGCAGCATGTGACCTGTATTTATGCTGCAAGAATAACAGTAGTTTTTGATGAGTTCACAAGTTGGGTTGATAATGGCAACTTTGGCTGACAGACTATAGTAAGACATTTGACTTGCTTGACATCCTGATAAAAAATATTAGTCCACTGCAAAATCAATGAAGTCATGTTTAAGATTAAAATTCAGATTTCAACAGGAATTGTAAAAAAGTTAATTATCATAGAATCAGAAAAGTAGGGCTGCAAGAGACCTCCAGAGGTCATCTAGTCCAGCCCCCTGTGTAAAGCGGGATCATTCCTATCCAAACCATCCTAAACAAATGCATAATATAAACTCTTCATAAAACTGCCATCAAACCTGAAACTACGCAAGACATAACACCTTAACCTGTCACAGGTAAAGCAGGGGGAACACAGTGGCCAGTGTCCTGCTTCTATAAAAGTTGTCAATATATGCCCAAGGGATTCCAGGTAGAGTGTCACACCTCACACTACAGAGGAAGGGAAAAAACCCAACAGTCCATACCCATCTAATCATGATGTAAAATTCCTTCAGGATCCCAAATATGGCAACTGGTCTGACCCTGAGCAGAAAGGCAAGACCCACTAGATAGGAAGTGCCAGCTTTAATTTCCAGCAAGAGACCAGCATACCCCACTAAGAATCCCCAGCCTTGGCTACTTCCAACTTATCATTCAATGAGGTACTTTTAGTGGCACCCCACAGGGATCATGTTTGATTTACCACTATGCAATATTTTTTCAGTAATCTAATAATAATATAATCCAGGGGTGTCAAACACATTGCACATAGGCCAGATCCAGCCTGTGAAGCCTTATGATGTTGTGTCCAATGGGTGTCTGGACCAAACCCACATGCTGCATGGGGCATGCACCAGCCCTGGTCTGTGTGCTGCATCATGCGGGCTAAACGCAGCATGACGTGCACCAGAGGGGTTTGGTATGGGATATGTGGTGCATGGAAGACCAGCCCAACCACCTCTGCATGCTGGCGCTGGGGTTGGCCCAAATCAGGCCATGCTGGAGCCAGAGCACAGGGCCAGTCTAGTAGGATGCTGTACACAGCATACACCCTATGCTAAGCTGCTCTGCTGCATGCAGCCCACATGGTTGGTTCAGCTTGCATGCTGTGTGCACTACATATCAGCCTCAGAACCAGGTTTTGAATTACATTCTAACTCTTTGCGGGGGGTCTGTGGTGGTGCCAGCCAGAAGCCAGAAAGAGGTGCCACTACCACCACCACTGCCTGAGGTGCAGGGAGGGTTGCGGGGGGTGTCATCTCTTATGGGGGAGCTCTCATCTCTTATCTCCCCCTAAGCTCCCCCATAATTCAAACCCTGTCCAGGACTTACTCTGCATGTGACACATGGGCTGGACCCAGCTCTCCAGGTAGCATGGAAGCACTGGTGATTGGGCTGCAAAAAGTGCCTACCAGCCCAGTCCTGCATGCTGGCTCCAGTGCACATGGGTGGTCTAGGGCCAGAGCTGGTCTGGGGCAGGCACTGTAGGCAGCCCCATGCCCAGACACCTCTGTGCTGCCTATGTGCATGTGGCATGGGGCTTAGTCCCAGTCCAGCCCTCAGACCAGCCCAGTGACTCTTGCCTGGCCCACAGGGCCAGATGAGTTGGACACCCTGACATTTTTTATGTCAATGGTTGTTAACCGAAGATACGCATACCCCTAGGGATACTTAAAAGGGTTGTAGGGGGCATGCAGAACTTTGTGTGTGTGCATTCAGCCTCAGCGCAGCATGCGGGTGGGCAGGAATGCAGCCCGGCCACATGGAGAGTAGCCAGGTCTAGCTGTTAAGTTTGTTGTGGGGGACCTGGGTGAGGGGCTGTCCATCTGGGGAAGGGCATGGGAGGGTGTGCCCCTAGATTAGAACGGGGCGGGATGGGACTGGGGGTATGTTGGGCTGGGTTGGGCTGAGCTGGAAGGATGGGTTGGGGGGACTACAGTGAAGTCTGGGGTGGCTGCAGTCCCTCCCATAGCCCCCTCCCAGTGCTGCTGCTGCCTACCCCAAGCACAGCCCAGCTCAGCCCCACACTGGGAAAAGCCCAGTGCTCCAGCCCACAGCAGCAGCAACCCACTCACCCCCCACATGCAGGTCTGGGTCACATGCCCCCCATGCTCCCCATACCCTCCTGGGTTGCACATAGTGGTGGGAGATGCCCTTGCCCCACATGCAGATCTGGGGCACATGTGACCCATGGCCTCCCAGGGTTTGTGCAGTGGTGGGAGCTCCCCCCCTCCCCCACCCACACTCCTGGATGAGCTGCTGGCAGCTCCATCCTGTGTCCCACCCTGGCTGAGCAGCACCTGTCCCTGCCCCACCTCCCTCCTTAAAAACAAGAAAAAAAAAATAAAGGGGTACATGAGCTGAAACTTTGAGACAGAAGGGGTACACTTGTTAAAAAGGTTGAAAACCCCTGATCTATATTGTTTAAAATCATATTTACTTGAATACAAGGCTAGGTTTTTCCCACAATTAGCATGGAGAAATAGCCCCTTATCTTATAATTACATACAAGGAAATCTCCCTAAATACATTGTCTATCACTAGACTGCTGCTAAAAACAGCAGGTGCTTATCAATGGTGAAGAGATTTCTAATCTAACAGAAAAGGTCCTATTAACATGCATAATAGTTGGGAGATGAAGCTAGATCAATTAAGACTGGATATAAGATTCATATTTTTAAGTGAGGTTATTAACCATCAGACTAATTTACCTGGGTATATAATGAAGCATCCATGACTGCAGGCCAGTGATGAAGACACTGACTTTCATAGATTCATAGATGCTAGGGTCGGAAGGGACCTCAACAGATCATCAAGTCTGACCCCCTACCTAGGCAGGAAAGAGTGCTGGAGTCAGATGACCCCAGCCGGATGCCTATCCAGCCTTCTCTTAAAGATCCCCAAGGTAGGGGATGTCAAAGAAAAATCTTTGGTTTCAGATGCCGATGGCAAAAAGGTCAAAGGCTAACATAACATATTTCGTCATTATAGTTCCGTATTCAACCCCCCCCCAGCTTAAATATAAAACACATGCGCAGTCAATCTCGGATGAAATCTAAGAACACACAGAGTCTATTCACAGTCATGATTGGCAGTCCTGTAATTATTCATGCCTGGCGTATTATAATAGGCCACCCTGTAAACTATAACTTTAGAAAGATTTCTGCCTTCAGTGGAGACCTCCACGCACGCCCAGGAGACATAGTCAGCAATCTGGCCAGTCGCTGACCTCTCCCCGCCGACGGTAAAATTTTTTCAGATGTATCCGTTTTTGTCAGCTCGTCCATTCTCGACAAGAGCTCACAAAAGTCTTTAGACCTATATGAAGTTACCTATATACTTTGCTTAAAATCTGCACCACGCAGTTTATAATCTGTGCAACAAAAATATCTGCATACTGCGCTGAATAAATCAACTTCTCTTTCTACACTGTGCGACCACAACTTCCTTCCTACACTGCAATCTCCTGTAGTGTAAGTAAAATAAACTTTTAATATAATCAATACATTTTAAAATCTCCTAACTCCAACCCGCTGCTAGTACCCACCTGTCCGACGACCTACCCCACCCGTGTCCAGCCGGTCGTACCGACCCAGGCTCGCAGGTCAAGGGTACACTGGTCATCGGACACGACAGGGGAGAGCACCACCTCCCTTGGAAGTCCATTCCACATTTTGGCCACCCTTACCACGATGATTTCGGAGGACTTGAGATCTGGGTTCTAATCCCTGGACTCAATACTGTTTGTGTATTTTATCCAATGACTTGCCAATGAAAAATATTAAACAATTTTGGAGCATAAATTAATATGATCAAATGGGGCTACTCTACTGACATGAATATATGTGAGTGAGGTGAAGTCTGCACCACCACCGCTGCTTCCAGGCTTGCAAGGGGCACCACATCTTGTTGGCAAGCCTGCCATGGGGGTTCCAGCAGCGGCAACACTGAGCGTCCCCACCCTCTTGTTCCAGATCCCACCCACTGGGCCACAGAGGCCCTCAGAGGAGGGCAGTGGGGTGGGGAGACCCAAGCCTGCAGCCACCCCCACCCCACACACAAATTCGGGGGGAGGGGCACATGACCCCAAGCCTCCCTCTCCAAGAGTGTTTACAGTGGCAGGGAGCTCCCCCCACCTCACCCCCTGCTCCCCAGATGAGCCAACCAGTCCTGCAGCCACACTGGGCCTCACACACTGCCCCAGTGGGGCAGCACCCCCAACCCCAGCCACCAACCCTGCCCTACTCCCTCCCTCACCATGGGGGCCTCAATCAGCAGGCAGCTGGGGGAACCGCTCTCCACACCGCCTGGCTGTATTCCCAATCATGTGCATGTGTGCAAGCATACACATGCACATGGAGTACCCTGCCCCCTATGTCCTGCCACCCCACAGCTCCAAGCAGTCCCTTGCAGGCTGGAACTTAGCCAGCCTGCAAGGCGATATCCACAGTTTCCTACATTTTTTTCTTTTCAAAGGAGAACATCCATTATTTTCTCCTTTAAAAGAGAAAACACGTGTTTTTCTCCTTTAAAAGGAGAAAATCTGCATTTTTCAGCGGTGAACAGAAAACCCAGATCCCTGATCATAACTCATAAAAAAACAACTCATGAATATGATAGACAAGCAAGTAGAACTTAAAGAGATTTTTAGCCTCATATGCTGCTCTAGTAGATCGTGGTACCTCTGATAGGGAGAACATCACTGTGTGAGAGTCAGTGCTTGCAGCTTATAAACTGATGTAACACTCACCAAAGACCAGGGGACACTTTGTCCCCTGTGAACATCTTGACTATTCTGAGTATTAGTACCTAACTCTTGCCTTCCTCAATGATTTCAAACAGAATGATTTCAAACAGAATAGTTATTATAGGTGAGGGCAAAAGGAAAATGACTTGAATAATCCCTCTGAATTTTTAAAATTAAAGAAAAAAATGAGAAGAAACAATAAGAGCATTCTTTACTAGAACTTGTCTGGAATTTTTTTTTCTAGTCAATAGTAGCTTAACAACAAGTGGGCAACCAGGACACCAGCCCCAGATGCCCACTTAGAGAAAAACAGCCACTGCCCCAGCCAGCCTGACTTCTGCCAGCCCTGCCAGCCAGGGTGCAGAACTTGGGAGTTACACATCTGCTAGTCAGAAAATGCTGATTTGTTGAAATAGAAATATTTTTCCAAGAACAAATTAGTCTTACTGAAGTTTATTTGGGAAAGGTTTCTTAGGTCCTGGATGCAATTTCTGCTCCAGGCAGGAAAAACTTACATGCTCCACAGTGGCCAAGTGACCATCATCTCAAGGGAAATACAACTGTATAAATCAGGGGTCAGCAACGTATGGCTCTACAAAGGAATGAAATAATGCCTTCTGCTTATAACTGCCATCCTGTCTAATCCCCAAATGTAAAGATGAAAGTTCAAACTATGGAACCAAAATACAGGGCCAGACACAACTCTCATTGGCCCCACTAACTATGAATTTAGGATTGTAAAAGGACAAATCTTTAAAGGTCTTTAGTCTTCTAAAGATCAACCAGGTGCCTTGTGGGATTTTGAGAAGCACTGAACAAAGCAGACAGGGCAGTTTGCAAGCAGTTGGCATGTCAGTTTGCCACCTTTTCTTTGAATGGGAGCCTCTAAGGTAATTTTTTTCTTTAATTTTAAAAATTCAGAGGGATTATTCAAGTCATTTTCCTTTTGCCCTCACCTGTAATAACTATTCTGTTTGAAATCATTCTGTTTGAAATCATTGAGGAAGGCAAGCGTTAGGTACTAATACTCAGAATAGTCAAGATGTTCACTTCAGATCACTTCAATAAATCCTCCTGTTTCAGTGAGACAGCACGAACAAATACAGTGGTCGGCATTTTCCAACAGACAGCATATTCATATTCAGCTATTTCATGTTCCATGTATATGGAAAAAACCGTGGCATCTCAAAAATTGTTCTGTGGTTAAGGTTGGCAAATGCTGACCGGTAAGGCTGATAACATAAACACTAACAACAAGCATCTTGAAATCATCTCAGAGAGCTTTCTAAAAAGAGATCACTATAGGCCTTCAAGCATTCCAAAACCTAGTTTTCATAGAGCAAATATAAGCACTTTTCCTTTTTTTTAAAAAAAAAGCATGTGCAATCATACCTCCTTATTTCCTTTGCATCCCTCAATTAGGTGCAAATTCAGCAGTGAATTTAAATCACCTTTCTAGATTGCACCTTTTCCTGTGAAATGATATGCTTTCAACTACTTGTGCTGAAGCAACCCCTTATAGCAAGTAACCCTCCAGTTTTAATTAGAAAAGCCAAATTTCCATAAAAATCTTTTATACCTCAGTGGTAAGTCCAGCTGGCAAAAAATACAAATGCAAGGGGCACGTTCACCACCAGAAGTCAACAAAAGAGAAGGGGTGCAGAGGGGAAACTCTTTAATGTAGCTCAAAAAATACTTTTCAGTCAAACTCCAGCAGTGTAATGCGTAATTCCCGTCTGCAGCAACAAAGTTAAAGCTGCATTTGCTTAGGGGCGATTGGCAGTCTGTTCTGGGTTCCTTCACAGCTCTGCTAATCTCCACTAATGCTCTCCCATGCTTCATTTAATTTCACTCGCAGAGCTCTTTTTTCAAATTCTTCCTCAAATCTTAAACCAATGCCCTCATTGTTTAGGATTCCTTTACCCTGACAAGGCTGACCTCAGATATCCTCTCTTCTTTCCTGCCCTGTAACTCAGACAGCCCACTTACTCATTCATATGGTAACCACACATAATGGCCTCCACATTAATTAAGTAATTTTGGTTCTTTAAGGTACTACAGAGGGGTTTTCAATCTTCCAGTGCCTTTCAGGCCAGTTGAACTCATTTTTTGTTGAACAAACCAGAAAGTACATGAAAGAAGAGCCAAGGAGAACATGCTCTCTCTAGGCCTTTGCTTTCATGCTGCTTCAGAGTTAGGCCAAAACAACATCAGCAAGTCTAATTTGCCCCAGCAGTTGATGGGAAATGACTAAAAAGCCCCTGTAGTTTAATATGAGTCAGATGTATGCTTTAGAGAGGGAGAAAGAAAGAGAAAGAGATAGAGATTAAAGGACTTTTTAAATCTTTATTATATAAAGATTAAAAACAAAAAAACAAAAGATGTAGCCATCACCGGAACTGAGCATGAAACACTTGTCAGCAACAGAAATACAACATCAACAGAGTACGATATCTTCCTCTGTAATGCCCTTTAGGGAATTACACTTTTAGGACTAGCTGTCTATCTTCCACTTTGCAAGATGCCCCCTCAGTGGACCAGGACAATACAAAATGGTTCACATTTTGTTGCAAGATGAAGGATCCAAATTCAAATGTGATAATGTGCCCAGGCCAAAATGCAGAAGAGTTGGAGGGTGTAACCATAGCAGGCCCCTGCAAGCTGGTCTGCAGCTTTTCAGAGTTGCCACCTTGACCTGGCCCAAGAGGAAACTGGCCAGACAGATCACACTATTCTTAGCCACGTGGTGCTGGATAGAGAAGACATATACAACTTTGGAGAAGTCCAAGAATGAAAACTCATTTAGAGAAAAACATGCAGTTTGCCGTGGAACTCAAAGGGCCCTCTTCTCTCAGTACTTCTGGAAGTTAACTGGTTATCTCTACATGAATGTAAACTCTATCTTTACTTGACATTCTCTTCCTTTTACCTTTGCTGTTTTCTGTTTTTCAGAATGGCAATCAGCAAGACAGAAGCAAAAATATAGCAGCAATATCCATTGTGATAGACTATCACTGGCCTCTCCAAGAAGGAGAGAAGGATAATTAACTCTAAAAATAATTGACACAAACCTGATGCAAAAATTATTCTACAAGATTCCAACAAGTACTAGAAAAGCACAAGTGAGAGAAACTTTGTAGCATCTTGAGAGAGGCAAGGACTGGACTATGCCATGACTAGCTTCTTGGTGAGAAGACCAGTAAAGCTGATCAAGAAAGGACTAGAAACCAGTGCATCTTGAGATACACTCACCCTCACTGTAACTATGCCTACATAGACTATAATCTTTAATTAGCAAGTTCAAATGTATTTTAGTGGTGACCTGAAGTTGTTACCATTTGATGGCTTTTTAGGATGCATTGTGCAACTGTTGAAATGAGTTGCAGTGGGCCTAGTAACAAGGTAAGTCCTGATGAAATCCACATGTGGTGAGATACTGCTCAGTGAATGTTAAATGTGACACAGCTAGGTTCTTGGCAACCTATGTGACCAGCTCTCAAAGCATGAAAGTCACCATCCCAACTGGTGATATCTGGAAATGTTACTGGCATTTTCAGTAAGACCAAGAATTAGATGGTGATAGAAATGCTATCACTGTCCTAGGGGGTTGGCAAGTATTGAGGCATACTAGAGAAGAAATGTGAGGAATATGTACTCCTACAATTTGTAAAACACCTGCTGTCTGGATAAATATAAGTCTTCAGTGTACTGACTTCCTGTTTAGCGTGTCACTGGATCACTAAAAGGCACACATACCAGTCTGATCCATCTAATCCAAGTGTAATTTATCACCAACAGGTTAAAAGCATCATACCATCTTGCTTAACATTTTTCAGATAATCTCCACAAACTTTTGTTCCTGAAAATATGCCCCATAAAATGCAGAGAAAAATAAGTTTATCACCACTGCATGTTAAATGTTAGATTATCACCAAGAAAGACAGGTGAGAGTCATCTGGATCCATATTTTTCAAATCTCTCCTTTCCTTACAGTAGGGGAAACCATCCTTACACTAGGGGAAACCAAAATCTGTTGCTGAATACCTTCAAGTTTTAGTTCAATATCAGGGGCCCTTTGTTTCTTTAATATATTTTTTCTGGAATCACTGAAAAATCTGAGATATAACTTGGCAATTACTGCAATCTTAATATCTGCCATTGGCAACGTGTAGGGGGTGCATGCGGATGCATGTACACTCCCTGATATTGACGGTGCACCCCTTGAAAGAAGCGCTGCCAACGCTGCCGGCAGTGCCTGCAGGCGGAAGCCGTTCGCCACCTCCCCCCTCACCACTGACACGTCAGTGCTCACCACCCTCCCATCCTCCACCACCACTGCCATGGCTGCCTGCGGGAGCTCCCCACTCGCCACCGCCACACCCCCACCACTGTCACTGCCTGTGGGTGGTTGCCATGCCCCCCCAGCCTCCGGGGGTACACGTCATTCATGATATCTGCCACTATCTGTGAATTTCCTGGAAGAGTGAAGCAAGAACTGTAAAATAATGGTTATGTTTGGCGATTGCGTAAAATGCAGGATCTTGTTTGCATGCACTCCTTTGGCTCATTCTTCTGTTTATTGATCCCTTTGACACTGGGATTAAGAATGCACTCACTCACCATTGCCTGAATAGGTAGAATCTTGCACATGACTGCTTACAAAGTAAAACTGGCAGTTTTGCTTATCAGCAGGAGAAATTAGTTCTGGATTTTCAAGACACATATATAAGGAGTTGTAGGGCAAAGATCACCTCTTAAGAAAACAGTTTGCTACAGCTAATACTTACAACAGAACAGAAACACTGCTATGTACTTTGGGAGACAGCCCAATTGTTTTAACCTTTCTTAGAGCCGTGAAGACATTCCTTTAAATTAATGTTTCTGAAGTCATTGGGACTGTAGGTCCTCAGAAGTCTGGACAACCATGCGCTCATCATCTGAAATTGGGAACCCAGAAATAACTCACGTATAGAAACTCCTTGACACTTTTTCTCTTTGCTCCTCATTTAATGTATATCTCACTCCCTGTTCATGTTTTCACTAGAAAACCTTTGATTTTACTTCCCTTTCTCTGCTTCATGTGACTGGCAGAGATTTTAGATCCAAGGCCAAATTCTGATGCCAGTCATGCTAGAGTAAATATGAAGTAAATGTATTTTCTTTGGTGGATTTATACCATGTCCCATTTGACATGCCTTAACAGTGTTACGATCTTAGTGATTAATTTCCCTGAGATGAAAACACTGACATGTTTTTGAAGTTTAGCTATACAGATTCAGGAGAGCATGTTAACACATGCTTAAATCCATTCTTACTCAGTATTGTATTTAATCCTATGTTTAACTCTAAGCACATACGTAAGGACTGCTTTGAAGAGGAATGCTTTTCTAAATCAGGGCCTATATTTACTAAGATAATGTTATAAGCTGGTTTTGTTTCTGCACGTCATTCAACACACACATCACAGAAATCATTTGAAATCATTTGACGGTGCCACTGAGCAACTTCACATGAGGTTTGTATAAGCAGAAGTTGTTAAACAATAAAAAACAGCTCAACTTAACCCAGGGACAAAGAGACAGTGTTCACTGTATGAAAATAAAGCAAAATCCAAGAGAAAATATTCAACCTATTAGAAGAATAAAGTAGAGGAGCTACCAAACAAACAAAAAAGACTTCAACTAAAAAAGGTAAATATAAAAAACAAATAAATTTAGAATATTTTCCATGCCAGTAACACCTTTTGTCCAAGGATCTCATTAATTACAATTAATTGAGCTGTAGTTTTATCCTAAAAAAGACAGTCAAAATGGTATTATGGGGGTGGTCTATGAATCATGCAGTTAGAAGAGATTTCAAAGGTCATCTAGTCCATGGATAGCCAACCTGTGGCACAAGTGGCACCATCAGCCTCTGTTCATGGCAGACTAGGGAGCAGACAGGCAGCATAGTGGCAGCTAGTGCAGGGAGCAGAAAGCAGAACAGCTGATATGGCAAGGGATGGGGATCAGAGTGGTACTTGGGAAGTGTGTGGGACTAATTTGTGACACTCCTGCCAAAAAGTTCACGCCCAATGATTAGTCCAACCCACTACACAGGTGAAGATTCACTGTTCCTCAACCATCCCAAACAAATGTCTCTCCAGCCACTTCTTGATATCCTCCAGTAAAGTCCACAGCTTCCTTAGGCAGCCTGTTCCACTGTCATACTGTTCTTACAGTTAGGAAGTATTTAATGAGATTTAATCTAAGTAAGTTCCCCATTGATTCTTGCCCGGGTTCTCTGGCAAAAGGAAACAATTTTTCTCCATCTTTCTCTACGGCAGTCTTTGAATGACATATCAATTATCAAACCACATAATACCATTTGACTTTATGGGCATATAGTAAAGATAATGCAAGCCATTGATGCAACTGTGCAGATAATTTGGCTGCAAGACCCCCTCTCATCATTGCTGATGAGCAAAAGGGGAAAAGCCCAGGATAGGCTTGCAGAATGACCACTGATTCCTAGTGGCTTCCAGTTTGAAAACCTTTTTGAGCTAAAAGCAAAGCAAATTTGATAAGGATATCACAAGAAACAATTAATATGCTGTCACAATGCAATTGTTAGGAAATTTGTCAGGACAGAGGAACACTTTCAGCCTCACATCTTTAAAAAAAAAATTAATACAACCCCACTTTACAGAAAAGTTAAGTAATTTCTGCAAGGTGAAATGAGTTAGAGACAAGGTTGGGGGGAAATGTAGAACTATGAAGCCCAAAGCCTGTGCTTTAACCACTACTGCACAATGGGTGCATCTACACATTACCATATGGTGACATTGCTACAGTACCATGCTTTAGTACTAAAGCATGGTGCAGCGTGGATGGTTACTGAGATGTACATGTGGCATGCAGTTAAACTTTGTCACTATGTCACTGTGGCGGCACGCCACTATGGTGATGTGGCTGGTGATCACTTGTAAACACAGGTGATAGCTACGTGGCTGTAGCATACCATACGACAACATAGCGCATCACTATGAAGCGGTAGGGCGGCATGTAGATGAGCCCATTATTTCCTTCCTTAAAGAAGCAATCCTAGGTTTGTCACAAGGCACTTTCAGCATGCAAAGGGCCTGACCCAAAGCTCACTGTTGTCAATGGAAAGAACTCCATAAGCATCAGTAGCTTCCACATCTGACCACAGGTAAATCTGAGGACCAAATGCTATATGGCCTTGCAAAATTCCACACACTGGATGCATACACAAGTGACATTTTTCACACAATTGGGCCCCTGGAAGTACTCTACAGCCATGATGTAACACACGTACATGGCTGCAGAGTGCTTTTGAAATGGCTGATCTCATGAAAAATTAACCGTGTTCAAATGACGCATTACATTAAGGCACTCTAAAACAGAGTGCCCTAGGGAACTTGTGTACCCTTCAAGTTAATTTTGTGCATGAGGGCAGGATGCAGAGGGAGGGGCAAAGGAAAGGAGCTACCAGCTGCTTTGAATGGCCAGAGTTGAGGGGAAAGGGAGGGGAATGGAGCCCCCTCATCTTGTGGGCCTGGCCCAGCTCCTCTCAATACCCCAGCCAGAGTAGCTGGGGGTGGGGTGCTAGTCAGGGGGGCTCCATTATCCTCCTCCCCCACAGCTCTGGCCATTCAGCAGCTGGCAGCTCTCTCCCCCACTTCCTACCCCTGTAACAGCCCCTGGAGCTGGGGTGGTGGGCAGAGCTGGGGAGAGGGGCAGTGGGGCAGCCTCTTCAGAGGCCCCTGGAGTGCTCCCACCTGCTGTCCAGGGCTGGTACAGGCTGGCTCCAGCCTTCTCTTCCCCCCACCCCACAACAGGTGAACACATGTTGGGTTTGTGGGGGTCTCTAACCCATAGCATTTTATGTAAAGTGTCATGAGTTAGAATGGGACTCTAATGTCTGTTGGTACCCACAGTGAAATAACTGAGCAGAGGCTACTCAAAGCGTTCTCATCTGCTCTGTGAATTACAGAGCACTGTTCTGTGACAATGCTCTGCAGCAGAACATAGCTAACCTGCTCTCCCTTTTCTGCACAGTGCATCCTTATTTAAACAGACTTTGTAGAGGCATAAACACTGACTCATTGTAGTGGTGCAAGTGACTCCATGAAGTTGAAGAAATGGGAAATTTTAGGCATGAAGCAGGGATGGGACTAAGGACCATCAAAAAGTAGGTTCAATCCTATATGGATCTGCTGACTAAAGACCTCAAGGGTAGAGAAGAGAGTGGAAAACACAGGGTCCTACTAGGGACTGTAGGCTGTAGTAATAGATACCAAGTTGCTGCCCAGGGACACTGCCCTTATTCTGGATACAGGATTTTAGCTCCAGATTTCACATAGCCCCTGGCAATGCCAGTTTACCTGCACCTTATTCAGGGAATCAAGATTTGATCAATGTAAGGCCTGAAGGCAGTATACACCCTTTATCCCATTCTGCTCTGTTCTGTGTTATTTTAAAAATATTTACTCCATTGTAAATTTTATTAAATGTGATTTTAAATGATTCTTCAGGCAAACTCTTCCAGGATTCAATTTCTCTGTCTTGATAGTGAGCACGCTAGGGCAGGCCTTCTCAAATAACTTTTACTTCCTGCTTCTGACAGGCAAAAATGCAGGGTAAAGATAGCCTTGCTCATGGTATTTGATAGTTGTTTCAAGTCCTAGCCAAAGCCAGTAAGTGGTAAGATGGGCAAAAATCAATAGTAATGGAGATAAAAAGCAAAGTGAATACTGAACTGTAAGTCTCAAGACTGGGCTAATAGTTTGAGCTGCTTCTTATTATATCTGAGTTCCTCTGTCCTTCCTTTCTAAGGATAAGTGAAATGTACAAGGAAAGTCTAACTCTTGTAAATAATTTTCTTAGTGCTAAGCATGAGGGGTTTGGGTCTCAACCATTTACGTAATCAGCCTAATTGCAGAAGTAGTGCTTGACCTGGTAACCTGACTTTTCAGTAACTCTTCTTTTGGTCCCAGTGTCCCTCCGTTTGAGACCAAAGGCAAGGCAGGATGGCACCTTAGAGCCTGGTTCAAAGAGGCATCAAGAGTGTCTAGAGAAGAGCCACTCATAAGATTAGAGGCCTGAAGAGCAAGCCATACAAGGAAAGGCTGAGAGGTATGGAACCGTTCATCCTAGAAAAGAGAAGACTTTGGGGAGGATTTGGTGACAGCTTACAAATGTATCAGGGGAGAGCATCAGGAGCTAGGCAAGCAACTATTCACCGAAGCACCCCAGGGGAAAAGCAGGGGATAAACTCCTTGAAGAAGGTTTCAGACTGGATATAAGGAAAAACTTCTTCACAGTTCGTGTGACCAAACTCTGGAACAGACTCCCAGACAGGGTGGTGCAGGCACCTACCATGGAGATATTCAAAAGGAGACTGGATGCACACCTTTCTGGGGTTATTTGACCCCAGCAGTCTTTCCTGCCCAGAGCAGAGCGGCTGGACCCAATAATGTCATGAGGTCCCTTTCAGCCCTAAACTTCTGTGTAAACTTCTGTGAATCTGTGAAAAAGTGACAGTCTGCTTCATCAGATGCTATGACTGGATTGCAGAGAGCAACAGCTTGTTTTCCCTCAGGAGCTTTAAATGGTCCCCATCATCATAGTATCTGATAGTCCTGTGTGAAACAGCAAGTATTTGCTTCAGATTCAGATTTGGCCAATTCGGAAGGACAGTCATTCAATTCAGTGATTCGAATCACTGTCCTGATTCAATTTGGCCAAGTCGGATTTGAAGATTCGGCAACAATTCAGAAATTCGGCCAAAGACTAAACAAGCAGCAGACCTTGAGAATGCTGGACACAGCTGCTTCCAGCTGATAAGTCTGTTGTGGTGGGCAGAGTGGGGAGGGAAGGGGAGTGTGGGTGGCAAGCAGCTGGAGGAGCAGCCAGAGCTGGCAGAGCAGAGGTGGGTGAGCGACCAGAGCCGGCAGTGCATGGCAGCAGCAGAGCCAGCGGTGCTTGCCAATGGCAGTGTGTGGTGGCCACGATGGAGCCTGTACTGGACTGTCCGCAGGGACCCCCAAAGCGTGGGGCCTGGGGCAGTCACCCCAATTTGCCCCATCTAGGCACAGCCCTGGTTGTGGAACTTGGGGAGGGGTCCTCCCACCACTGCACACTGCTGCACAGCCTCGGTTTGGGAGGGCATGGGAGCAGGCATGCCCCCAGATCTGTGCAGGGCAGCCTGGGCCAGGCTGTGCTCCAGACGGGCAGTGGAAGGCACTGGAAGTGGGAGTTATGCCCTCCCACTGCTCGCCCAGCCTCCCCATGCCTCCTAGACAAGCCACACCTTTGCCTGGCACGCCCTGACTGGTCAAGCAGCGGCAGGGGATGGCAGCAGGCATGTGCACCCGGATCAGAGTGGGGCCGGTGGCAGGGGCTATGGGGAATTTTGGAGAGTCTCACTGGAGCAGGCTGCAGCTCCTTCCTGAGGTGAGGCAAGGCAGGGATGGAGGCTGGGGCAGGCGGCTAGCACAGGCTCCGCTAGCTCTGGGGAAGTGCTCCACTCCTCAGCCCTGGTGCGGGGGAGCAGAGCACTTCCCTGGAGCTGGCAGAGCCTGCACCAGGCTCCAGCCCCAGCCTCTCCTGGTGCGTGGCCTTGAAAAGGCTGCGCGCAGCCACACTTTTAGTGGTGCGTGGCCATGCACACATGCACCTTAGAGGCAACCTTGGATGGGAGCCCCCCCTCCCTGAGTCCTGCGCACCTCCACACCAGCTGGGCAGCTTGTTGTAGCCCCAACCCTAATCCCTCCTTTGCTGTAGGGGCATTGATCTGCTCCCCTATGCCCCTTCCCTCCCCCCTCTCCCCCACCTGAACAGACTTACCAGCTGGAGGCAGCTGTGTCCAGCATCTTTGAGGACTGCTGCCTGTTTAGTCTATCGATGAGTCTCCGAATTGGGTGAAATCTTTTCCGAATTGATTCAGAGGCTTCCAATTCAATTTGGAGCTTTTAATTGGTCTCCCAATTCAATTCAGATTCAGAGATTCAGCCCCAGAACCAGGCTGAATCTTCTCCAAATTGAATTGGCTGCTGAAGCTTTGCACAGCCCTAGTATCTGAGCACCTCACCATTAGATTACTTATCTTCACATCAATCCTGTGAAAACAGGACCTAATATTATAATCTTTTTCCAGGTGAGGAACTGAGGCAAAAACAAACATAAGACTACATTCAAACAAGGGATAGATCTGAGTGCAATGTAGGAACCAGCACTTAAAAGCATGATCCTTAAAGCCCCTGCTCAGCTGATGCCTAGTTCTGGAGGCACCTAAACTCAGTAGGAATCAATATAGGTTTCCCATGTGACTAATGTTTTGCTTCTATGTACGCCCAGAAGCACCTCAGTCCTGACAGGGCTGATGAGCTCAGCAACTAGCTCATGCCTAAACTGCATGATGGTCAGGAAACCAAAAATTCCTCTGCCTGCTTCCCTGAAGCAATAGCTATGCTCTGAAAATACCTATCACACAAGGTCAGCCAATATGTGTAAAGAAATATGAAGTGCCTCTAGGTCAGTAAAAGCTGTGACTAGCAAGCATCTTGAAAACATATCGGCGCATACCAGTAGCTATCTCTTGTCATTAGAGTAGCAGCAGAGACTGGTTTATAGAGGGATTTTCTGTTTGAATCCTGCAGTTGGATTCACAGGAACTGGAAACAAATTAACCTCTGAAAGCTTAACTGGAGACATGAGTTTGACAAACTCCAAGGGAGCCCCCACCACAAGACCTTTCTACTTTCCCTCACACTAACCCAGGAACCTTCAATAAGCCTCATAGTCCTTCTCTCCAAATTCACCTGAAGTTAGGAGGTCTGAGAATTGCAGGGGCAGGAGAATGAAGCAATCTAGCATAAAAGGACTGAGGATGTCTAGTTTACTAGCATTGTGAAAAAAAAAATAGCCCAGATTTGTCAAACTTTCACAAGCCTCAGTGATCACATGTGAACTCAAACCTTAGGCTCTGTTCAAATGGGTCAAGGTTAGAGTTATGATAAATGTGATCTAGAACAACGAATGTGAGATCCTAAAACAAATGGAGATGGAAACAGAATGTGATTGTACATGAGATCAGCCCTATACTGATGTGATAATAAATTCAAATTTCTCATTTCTGTAGAAAGCTGACCACAGGCACTTCATCAATCAGTATTTTGATTTGTAATGTGTTCCGTATGGCCCTCGGTTATTACTTAATGGGGAACATCCCATCTGCAAACATCTGACTAGGAGCTCTGAATTGAGAGAGCTACTCATGTTTCAACCACGTTTCCCAGAAACTGAACACTCAGCAACATATTCATTTTAGTGACAACCACCACTAATGAGAAACAGCCGTGTGCTTATAAAGTCTTTTACAACAAAAGTATTTCATATTAACAAGAAAAAATATCAGCCGCATTTAAATGATGAATACTTCTCTAGAACCTCACCAAGTAACATGCTAGTTTTTTCTGCCTAGCAATTATGTTTACACATGCCTTTTTTGTAAGCATTATAGTTTTTTTCCTATTTTTTTACATCACTAGTTAAATCAGTTGTTCTGACATATGTTCTCCATATCAGTGAATTTATCACAAATAGGAGGCCTGCAAAGGAATCAGTTGGTTTTCCATAAGCAAGAATCTCAAGAAACAGTTGGTGGGTCTGCTGGATCATCAAAGATTTAAAAGGAGCAATTAAGGAAGATAGCTTTACAGAGAATTTAAATGTTTTCTTTACTGCTCACTGCTGAGAAAGTCAGGGATAAGTCTATTTTTTTCTGATACTTCTCTGATAATAGGTCATCTCTAGTAAGTGGCTAAACATACCAAAATAAGCAATCTCCCACTGAAAACAGTTCTAGACTCCAAAGAGGTAGTAGATATGATAGCTATATTTAGAAAAAAATTCTAAGATTGATGCAGGGGGTTATAGACTCCATAAGCCTTACATCTGTATGTGATGAATTGTTTGAAACAATAATTAAGAACAGATTAACAAAACACCTGGAAGATCACAACATGATACTGCCTAATCAAGATGGATTCTGCAAAGGAAAATCACGCCTCACTAATCTCTTAGAATTCTTTGAACCAATCAATAAAATGTGAACAAAGGATCATTTTTTTCTCAAAATGAGAAGCACCAAGTAACTGGCACAATAATAGAGCAGGACACTCAACTACATGGAAGGACAGTCAACTCAGCTGACTTCATTGGGACAGGTCCCAAGAGTAAGCACTCACAAATGAAAGAAAGAAGTTTACAATTTGTCTCTCTCTCTTTCCACAATGGTATCATGTTCTACATTAAGGAAAAGTATAAAGTTTTTATTCATTTTAAAAGACTATTTTAGATAACAGTTTATGGTTACTACTAAACCAAGTAGATCCATGCTGATTTCTGCTCCATGATAGACTGAACTGACAGTAAAATTAAAAAACACAAGACGTTTGTATTTTAGACCTGAAATATAATAAGCTTCTATCTTTCAGTATTCTAAGAATAGATAATATCCTCCTTTTAATGCTAAGGTTTGCAAGTCTTTGGGCCCTCCAAGCCCTATCAATTTAGTCTGAACAATTGACATTTTTTATGGTCTACAGATCAATGTGGTATACAAGTCAACCCCATTTTTCTGATCTAAAAAGTTAGGAATTTCACAGATCCGGTGTATAAGTTGGCTTAACTTTTTGGATCAGAAATATGGGATCAACTTATACCAGCCCCTATGTGCTCTCACTGTGGGCTGAGCACCCAGGGGACACACACGTGACACAGCACTGCTCACAGGGGACGGAGCTGAGCATGGCACTTAGCTGGCATGGCCCAGGCAACACCATTCTCAAGGGATGAGGCTGTACCAGCCGAGTACCAAACACAGCCCAACCCCTGCGAGTGGAGCTGTCTGAGCCATGCCAGCTGACCATCAAGCTTGGCCCCGTCCCTGTGAGCAGCACAGGGCTCAGCACTCAGCTGGCATGGGCCCATCCTCTGTGAGTGCATTATGGAGATGCTGCTCAACTGGGTGCTGAGCCTGGCCCCATTCCCTGTGAGCAAAGCAGAGAAGGAAATGAAACCTTGGAATACAAAGAGTTAAGGAAATTATTTTGAAGTTTTATTAGATAATCTATTAGGTGCAAAAAGATAAGAAGCCAATTGATTGCAATATTAACCATTGGATTAAAAATACGCTGTAGAAAAAAATCCTGCATTGGCAGGAAGGTGGCCTAGTAGGCTTTCTCCATCTTTTTCTTTATTAATGTAAGTCTATGAAAAAGTATATTCTACAAAAGCTAGAAGAATTACTAAAATTTGAGAGCTTGAATTGCCTTCAAATATGAAAGTGATGAAAGACTGCGAATAGTGTCAGGAGCACAAAGATAGATGGTGTAGAAATGGAAAGCTAGGTTAAGAAGGCTAAAAGGAGGATAGAGATGAGATTAGAAATGAAAAGAAGAGTGTTAATGAGAGAAAGTGATAAAAGAATAGAGCATGATATCACAGAGGGGGGGAGAGAGAGAGAAAGATAGAGAACTGAATCCTGTCAAGTAAAAGAAGATTTCTGGTGGCCCAAGAAGAATTTAAACAAACTGAAAATTTACATCAACTAAAGGGGCAGAAAGCACCTTCAGGGAAAAAGGAAAGCTCTCAACAAAGATCCCTAGGTTGGAACAACCAGAAAGAAAAGTCAGAGGTGCCAACTAACTCAAAGAGAGACTACATGCTTACATAAAAGACAGTTGTTGAGACCTGACAATGAGCTAAATAGCTTGTGGGCAGAAAGAGAAAGCTATGAAAAATGAAAGTAGTGAAAAAGAAGACTAGTAATAAAACTAAATCTGAAGGTGCCACCAATTCAAATAAATAGCGGAGTATAAATAGCACTGTAATACATGTCCTTTTTATGCAACACATTGTGAACTTATTTTCAAAATCTAGGTCTTGAATTCAGTGATAGCCTATATTTACACAGGTGAAATGTTTAGCCCATAATGAATGGTCAGGAAATATGTTATGAGGGAAGCTAACCCAAACCCCAGATTTGCAAGTGCAAAAATAAGGTACAACATTTTACCTACAAAATAAAGAAGCTGTTACAAGGCCCAGCTGCAAAGTAAGCCTAGAGTAGTAAAAATGTTCTTCATTGCATTCTTTTGCAGCATCTGAAAATACCCCACCCTCTGTTACTACTCACTCAAGAATATGCTCTGTCTGTTGATTTCTTTCAATCAGCAAATAAATTGATACTGAACTCCGATTCCATCCTCTGTTTTCTCCTTTGCTGCTATAGAATTGCCTATACATGTTCGCTGTATGTATGTATTATAATCCTACACCAACAAATACTTCCAAAGCACCTTCTAAAGTAGGGATGGCAAGATATGGCTGTTTCACCCAGCCCATGGATGGGTTAGCAATTCAGGGGCATGGTAAATGGAGGTGGGGCCCATCACTGAATTCCCAAATACAGAGCCCGATTGGAGATGCATGTTAGTGGCAGGGGGAAAGAAGGGTGGTAAGTATCATCTGAGTTATCCCCCACAGCGCCACTGCTGCCATTTGCCCTGTCACCACCACAGGGTCCAGATCCAACCAAAGAGCCCTGTGGCCCTCATGATTCAAGCTGGCTCGCAAAGAGCCCTGTGGTCTGAAATTGGCCCATGAAGAGCCCTAGAGGCCAGATCTGGCTTGCAAGGAGTACTGTAGGCTTGAACCAGCCCTGGGGCCAAGGTGAGTTTGACAATCCTGTTCTAAAGGAACGCTAACTTACTCTGTTATGCTGCTCAGTTATATTTTGCCTTTGGCACAAAAGATTTATGCATATGTATCTCTGAAAAGCAGATTACATAAAGTCTGATGTAAGCTGACAGGCTGAACTGATATTTGATTATTTCAAAAGTTCTGAACAGCTGATCCATGTGTCTACCACATTTCAGAAGGTTGTGTTCCAGAAAGTGACACAGCTTAGCTGAAAAGCAACATTTTTCATAGTATCATAGTGCTTAGGGTCGGAAGGGACCTAAACAGATCATCAGGTCCGACTCCCTGCCCCGGGTAGGAATGGGTGCCGGGGTCATATTACCCCAGCCAAATATCTGTCCAGGCTCCTCTTGAAGACCCCCAAGGTAGGAGAGAGTACCACCTCACTTGGGAGCCCATTCCAGAGCCTGCAGCTCTGTAAACATCAATTTTCCTAATCAAGTTTATTTGAAGTCCATAGTTAAAAGCCAAATTATCCCAAACATTCAGGGCAAGAAGTCATTCTATATAACTTTTTCTGATGTGCAACCAATACAATGACCTAGCAACACTGGGTTATGCATTTGTACATAGCTTGTCTCTTTAAAAGAAGCAATGCATATTTTAGTATAGAAAAGCATCATACATTTGGGACAAATAATGGATTATTTTAACATTTTTTGGATAAATGTAATTCAGCCTTACATTTCATGATATTTAAAGAAAGTTTACCCATTTGCCTCAGGCCAAAATATAGGAAATTTGGAGGTAGCTCTAATAGATCAAATAATAATAAAATAATGATTAACACAGAACATGACTGGGTGCAAAGGTTGAGAAGACAACTGCAAAGAAGATGAGAAGACAAGGTATCAGAGGACACTGTCACCAGAAGTGGGTCCTGAGAGGAAATCATGGAAGAAAGATAGGGGGAAGAGATGAAGAGCTGGATGGATACAGCATACTGCCAGACCTAGTAAGATATTACAGCCAATAGCAGTTCATAGATTTCATAGATTTCATAGACATCAGGGCTGGAAGGGACCTCAGGAGATCATCGAGTCCAGCCCCCTGCCCAAAGGGCAGGAAGTCAGCTGGGGTCATAGGATCCCAGC